>NC_058414.1:95368522-95463881 GCF_002201575.2 Neomonachus schauinslandi | reverse complement strand
ACACACACACACACACACACACACACCATCCCTGAAACCTGTGAATGCCTAACCTGACAAAGGTTCTTTGCAGATTGATTACATCAAGGATTCTCAGATGGGGGATTACTATGAATTATTCAGGTAGACCCAATATAATCACAAAGGTCCTTATAAGAAAGACAGAAGAACAAACAAACCAAGGAATGTGGCCAACAGTCTTAACAGTGGAAACCACAAGGAACAAATTCTCTCTCACCCTCCAGAAGGAAAGCAACTCTGCCTGCACCTTGATTTTAGCCTGGGAAGAGCCTTTGTAGACTTCTGAGCTCTGGGACTGTTGCTGAGTTTTTGGTAATTTATCATAGCAGCCATAACACAGTGATATTCCATGTTTCCCACAAGCTACCCCTTCACTTTCTCTAGAGCTCTGCTGAAATCTTAGCTTATTAAGAAACCTTTCCTGACCACCCTATCTAGTACAATCCTCTCACTCTATCCAGTGCTGCTTTCTTTTTCTTAATAGCTGTTTCATCAATTGACCTATTATGTATTTGTGTCCATTTTTTTTTTTTTTTTTTGCTGATGAGAGCAGACTTGCTTTTGATCACCCACAGAATTCCAGAGTCCTAAAACAGTGCCTGGCACATGGTGGTAAATATTTCCTGAATAAACTGAATGAACTAAAATAAAATGAATGAACTGTTGAATGATAATACCATTTTCTAATCTAAGTAACACTGGAAAAGGAGAGGATTGGGAGGGAAATAAGTTTAGTTTGGGGATATGACGAGTCAGATGCTTAGAGACGCTGTTTTGAACTCAAGATGGCAGTTAGTCCTGGACATGTAAATATGGCAGCCTTAATCATATGGTTGGTAACTGAAATCATGGAAGTAGATGAGCTCTTCTTGGAACAGCATGTAGTCCCTTACTGGGCATCATCCCATGGGTTGCCTTACTTGTACTTCAACATTTCTGAAAAATGACTCCTTTTCTTTGTCATCTCCAAATACAGGTTTCCCCTTAACAACTTTATTTTAATTAATGGTACTGCCTACCAGTCATCCAAATAGAAACTTTGATTCTTCCCCCTTCCCTACTTCAATATTGAGTTACCAAGATGGGGAGCAAGGTAATGACAATAGTCCTTACAAAAGGGCCCCGGAGAGTCCAAGTCAATTATATAAGTTCTGTCGATTCTATTTCATATAAATCTCAGAAGTCCATCCATCAGTTCTATTCCTACTGCCCATGCCCTGTTCATAGATCTTCTCTTACTTGGCTTATCATAATAGTCTCCTAACCCATCTCCTAGCTCTAACCCTCTTTGCCAATTTATCTTCCTTTCATGAAACTAAAATTTAAATCTGTCATTTCCTGGCAATAAAAGAACTCCCTAGTATATTATACAAGATCTGTTACAGTTGATTTCTAACATCCCTTGCCATATTTATTTTAAATCTCATATTTCTACCCTCACCAGATATCCCCCAAAAAACGCTGCTTCAACCCCCACATGATGAACATGGCATGCTTCTTTATGCTTCTGTGCTTTTGCAAATGTTGTTGTTACTTCCTCATCTACCCAGGCTCAACCTGTCCTTCAAAATCCACCTCAAATTTAACTTTTGCATGGAACCTTCATTCTGCCTTTTTGACCAGTATTGGCTCCTCCTTCCTCTGTAATCCCCCACTATTATGCATATCTTTGTAGTAGAACTTTTCGTACTCTTCTGAGATAATTTATTTGCATGCCTACATTCATGCTTTACATTATTGTCAGCACCACAAACATTTTTTTTTTAATAACATTTGTCTGTACTCTCATGTGCCTGGTAGAGTGCTGGCCTTTATTAGGTTCAAAATTAAAATATTATGAATGACCACAGTCAAGCTCACTAAATTATAGCTTTGGAAATAATACATGAGGGAGGTCTAAAGATATTTCCTAAAAAGCTTCTGATGCCAACTTCTCTATGTTGATTTTTTATTATGTGTCTTTTTATTATCAAGAGGTACTATACTGTGCAATATCGGTTAAAAATGTTTTGCAATAATCAGAGCATGAGAGATGCGAACTAGTTATTTTAGAGTAAGGCAGTTATAGATGAAGGCAATGCCATGGTCATAGGAGACAGAAGTAGAGAAAAACTGAAACTCATTAAGGTTAAGATCACTGACTGGACACCATTGTACACCGTCTCGCACCCTCTCATTCCGCTGTGTGCTCCAGCCCGCCGTGCTGCTGCCATTCTTAGGTTGGATGATGGACAGCGCTTTGTCTCCACTGTACTACACTCTGCCTCTGCCCCAGAGTCTGGAAGCCTGCTGGGGAGGGGCGGGGGGAGCCTGTGTGAGAGGCTCAAGGAGCACATCCAGTCCCAATCCATGGGGAGGGGATCTGGAGAACTGGCTCTGTGATCTTTTCATCATGTGGAAAAGCTTGAGGTTCATTATAGCAGGATGGTTTAGCCTCAGTTGCTCCCCGTGGGAACACAGCAGCATGTACCCTGCATTAGTTTTCCCTGTTTCTCTGGCTTGCTTCCCAGGCCCCCACTCCAGTTCCCTGAAAACCCTTTCCCAAAATTAACTACTTGTCTTCAAGCCCTTATCTTGGTTTCTGCTTTCTGATGGAAGCCCTGACTAAGAAAACTCATATCAAAATTGTCTCTGGAAAGCAGACCCTCGAGAAGGAATTCTGGAACTGGTCAGATGGTCATAACTTGGGGACTGACAATCCTGACACCTAGAAGCCAAGACTAAGTACTAAGCTTCTTAGACGTGGTAAACTGGGTTAAGGTACAAGTAGAAGGTGAATGGGATAGTTGTGGCAATGAAGAGTATGGGGTGAAAGTAATTTTAAGAGTATGAAGTTGGCCACTTTTCTTAACTACTTCAAAAGCCTTTAAAAAGAAATTGACAGGGTCAGAATTAGTCTACTTACAACTCAAAGCATGCTGTGAAAGTCAGAAAACTTCCATGCAGTGTGAAAAGAAACCTTTATGCTGTGGACCCATAGACAAACTGCTGAAAATCATGCTCAGGACATAAATCGTGAGGGTAACAGCTGCAAAGCAAACTGCCTGCATAAGCTCAACTGACCAATGCAAGATGCATGCAGTTCTGTAATGGGCAGCAAGATGTAAGTGGCAACTAGCACACCTTAATCCACAAAAATCTATGACCGAGTGCAATATTCTGAGGGATTAAAAAGATAGGAAACCAATCATTTGTGTTGTTTAAGAAACAACTGAGAATTGTTTAGCAGAATGTTAATGTCAGCTACCACACTGGAAAGTTGCAGTCTTTCAGTTCCCAAATCTGATCAAGTTCGCAGACCCAGAGCCCATTAATTGATGAGGAGGCAGTGCTCCTTTAAGAAAGGACCCTGAAATGTTTCTGCAAATGTATAATCAATATTGCCCCAATCCTTCTCCCAAAGGGACCTTTAGCCATCTGCCAGAATAAATGTGCACCTGGGGAAGGGAGATACCCAAACATTTTGAGCAAGGTTATTGAATACACCATCTGCTCTGACATCAATACCTGGGAATCCAAAAGGCCATCATATTGCCTGTTCTAGTAGGGGCTTATGGAGGCCAGAGGATAAATGAAATCCTGGCCTGACAAGGTATCACAGTGGGTCAGTGGGTCTATAGACCTATTGTGTGGTCTTTTCCACACTCTTCCAGTGTATAACTGGAATGGATATAATTAGGATCTTGTGCAACCCGGACCTCTATAGGGAGAAGGGACCAGCTGGAAGTCCCTGATGTGTACCATTTCTTCTTTGTTCAATCTGTTATTTTAATTGAAGTAGTTAGAAAAAAATTACTTCATATAGATATGTAATTGGAAAAGGCAGATGTCTCATATCCTTTTCAGATAATTGTTGTTCTTTGATATTACACCAAAATTCAACAAGTAGTGGCTTTTTAAACGCAAGCTGCAGTGTGAAATCTGAAACCATATCAGCAAACCTTTCATACTTAGTTACTTAATAATCCATTTGTCTGTCTTGCATTTTGAATACATCTTTTTACCCATTCTTGATTTTATAGTATCTTCTAAATGCTGACCCATTTCATTACACAATAGCAAAAACCATATTCGTTACTATCACCGCCAATCTTCTCAGAAAGGTCTTTAAGTACTGAGAAGCTGCAGCTCACAGCGCAGGTAAGCCTTTTCCAGAGTTCTGATTGTTGCATAAAGGCTTAAATTTTGTCATCATCAACAAATTCCATCAGTTTTCCTTAAGGTGACAGGTTCACTTCATTCATTTTCAACAAAATGGGTGCCAAGTTCCCAAGTCTGAACAACCAGAGTTTGTCTATCAGTTGTTCTTTCAAGTAAAATGCTGTTGTGTGAAAAACTGACTAGAAAAAACTCAATTTCATGAGTGCTGTTCCTGGAGATGATCTTCCTGCTTTGGTATGCGGCAGAAGTACTGTGCGCACACTTTCCATTTCAGCACACCGAATATTGAAAATACTCAGTAAAGTGTAACACAAATAACATCTCAGGGAAAATAGCTATATTTTCGAAACATAGTGAACGACAGGGTGACACTCTTTTACCAGATGAGAAATGAATACTTTCATTTCATCAGGACATTCTTAACTTTTTCCCCCCCTCTGAGTGCCTGGCGGTGGAAAATACAAATACAGGTCCGTGCTTGTTTGATCTGTGCTAAGGGCACAAGCCGCATTGCCATCCATTGTTGGCATCACTGGTGCAAATATCAACAGAGTGAAAGGGAAAAATCACACCTCATATTATTATGAAAATAATTGGGAACAGGCGATACCCTAGAAAAGTCCCAAAGACCCCCAGGAATCCACAAAGCTCACTTTGGGAACCTCTGTCTTAAAGCCAATGAAGGCTGGGGCGCCAGGTAGAAATAGAGACTTGATGAGACCCCAAATGTGATCTTTATGAAGGTGCCGCACAGAATAACGATCAGAAATTGCAACAACACTTTTCAAGAATCCCTAGCATGCAAGCAAAGGAGATTCAGTCCCTGGCTCATTGTTTTCCACCATGATGGAAACAGCCCCAGGTCCCAGCAGACAAAGAAGGCAAGGTTGCCTTGGAGAGGAAGCCAGTCACAGCTCTCCTCCCGGCAATCTTCACAGATAAACAGAGGCCCTGGGAAATTCACATTTTCCCATCTCCCTTAGAGCAAGGAACAATTGTGGGAATAGACATTGAAGAGCAGATGAAATGTCACAAAGTTCCCAAAGGTTGATACGCAAAATGAGATCTAATATGAGTCTAGTAATGACTCCTTCCTCCCCTAACAGGTTTGTAATTTCTTTGGCAAGGAAATATGTCATTGGACTTTCTAAAATGCCTCCACAGTCCCCAGCACAGTGCTGGCCCTGTACTAAGCCTTAGATAAATGCCTGGTTCACTGACTTATTGATGTAATAAGATGCTGAGTTAATGTGTGCCTGGGTGGTGGAGGGGAACATAATGAAGCAAATATGCCCCAGGCAGGGATATTTCATGCAAACTCCCACATAACAAAGGTGCACTTACGATCAAGTTCTCTTAATTCCATTTCCTTAATTCTTTTTTTATTTGCAGATAAAATCTTATTTTTTAATGTATTTTCATAGATACTCCATACAGTTTGTCCTGTTCTGTAAAGAGTGCTCGGGTGGCTCGTTCTCAGCTCAGCCTCACTCTGAGCCCTACAACCGACCGATGTCCCAAAGTAGCGCCGACAGTGGGAGGCTCACCATCACCTTGACTCCGAGACACGGCCGGGGTGGCAGGGAGTTCTGAAGTCTTTGGAAGGGCTGTGGCAGAGAATAAGCTGAAAGAGTCGAGTACTGCTCGTGTTACACAGGGAGGACGCGAAATCTATTTCCTAGGTATTAAGTGCTTCGAGAGTACCTCCCTCGAAGCACTGTTTTGCTGCTGTGACGTTTAGCAGACATTTCAAACTTCAGAATGCATTCAGCAGTTTTGGAGGAGGATATGCAGCATTGAACATAGCACTCACAATCTGGTCCCAAATGAAGGAAAGACAGTTCTTTCTCGAAGCCCCTTACCTCTGCAGACCACTGTGATTGACTGGCATGACCTAAAGAAACTAAGCAACTTACTGAATTTTAGCCTGTGTACAAACCATCTAGAAGAAGATCAACATTTTATCATATGTATGTATATGTACACATACCTACATTTAGACATACATGATATATGCATTATGCATATTTTATATATATTGACTTATATTTAATATCCTCTGATGTTGTCATATTTGTTTCACTTTCAGAAAATGAAAATCCCACTGCCAGCCTTGGTCATTAGCAAAAAAAGTTCTTTGAGGTGTAGTTTTAGGACCAGTCGAAGTGCCTCCCTCAGCCTTCTGAAATTCCCTCTGCTCACCTGCGTGTAGCTGAGCGAGAGCCCTTTAGCAGAAACAAATATTTTATGTACAAAAACAGTTATCTTAAAATAGGCAGTCGAGAGAGTAATTTTTAATTCCTTTATACAAAAGTACAAAAGAATTCCTCGTTTTGCAGGGTGGAGATTGCAAAAGACTGAGCTCTTGGGGGCTGTGGTTGCCATCACCCAGTGTGCAGGAGGACAGGGTACCCCAGGGGGACAAAGGAGCTTTAAAGAAAAGAAAGAGCGGAGAACTAACTGCCCGGATTTCCCAACTTCGTCAGGCCAACTCAGAAAATCTAAGTTCTTTGAAATAGCGCTGTACAAGACAACCTGATTTAAATAATTTTCCTAAAGCTTGTTTGCCTTCCACTAATTGCTTGTTACACAGAGCTGTCCTAATAACATAGTTATTTGGTGTTTTCCTTGTTCGCTGTTTTTGGGGAAAAAATATTTTAACTTTTGAGGCGTGATTTTTAAATTTCTATATGTACACTAAATATTTCGATTTGGGTCACTTCTCTACAGCAAGTCTGTAAATGAACTGAAAAATCCAAATTCCCAGGTAGTGCCGCCAGAAAATCTACCTGTTTGTTTGTTCCTTTGCATTGAGAAACCAGGGCCACACCCCTCTCGCTCCTTCATCTTCCCGAGGAATCTCATTCCTGTCTTTATAAATAATGGCTGCTGAGGGCCAGAAACCTCAAAGAACAAAATACAGAAGAAGAAAGCAAGGATGCAAAACTGCTGCGGGGCCTCTGATCTTTCTACTTCAACAAACCTCTCTGCTTGTAGACATCAGATATACCCACAGAACTTGCTTACAAAGCCTTGGCCCAACTCTTCAGAAAGATTTTACTGTTCTCCCTTTCCTTCTCTCTTCTCTTCTAATGCTCTCTCTCGGCTTCTCTCTCTCTCTCTCCACATCTCAGTCAGACAGCCTGTGCCTCTGTCTCTCATCTTCAAACTCTGCTTATTCAAAAAGTCCACTTATTTGAAAATTGTTAATCTGTGATGTCTGGAATTGACTTCTTCTTTTTTTTTTTTTTTTTATGTTGGAATTGACTTCTTCTGTCTTAACAAAACCTCTGGAGCTTAGAGAAGAGCTCCACGAGGGCATAATAATAGAAAAGGAGGTGTGAGTGAGCCCAAACATGTTCCAGGTATGTTCTTTGTTTTTTTATTTTTTCTTTCCATGGTATGAGCTCAGAAATGGAATGCATATATAATATATAAAGAAATGGAATGGAATATGTATTTGCATTACAATCGGTTTTTAATGGCCCAGCAGAATATAAAATCAGTAAGAGTGATCATGGAGTCAGGACTCCCGGATGCTCCCTCTGTCCTCCGTGTGGCTCCTCCACCTGGATCCCTGTGCTCTGTCTGCACACACTGGGTTGGGGTGCCATGACACATTTGACCTGCCATTTACAATCCAGTGGCTCACACCATCCTTCTCTAATTGCATTCTGAAATTTTTAAGAGGTTTGCCATTTTATAAATCCTTGTAGAATTATTCCAGCTTGAAGAATAATTCTGGTGGTGGTATGCCCAACTGATTTATTCTCTACTTCATCTTAAATATTCTCCCATTTTTCTCCTTTAAGTTTTTTTTTCTTACTTTCATATTTTTGCTCTTAACTCTTCCTTCCCCTCAATTTCATCTAGAATAACAGTTTAAGGTTTCCATACCATTGCTTTTTATCATTGTGCTTAAATTTTTTACTGCTTCTATACTAATGTTTTTAGGATTTGATCTTAGCCTTTATTTCAAATTGAATCTATTTTAACTGAAGTTTTAAATTTTAGCTTTAATGCTTAACTTTCATATGTTCATGGGAACGTAGGAGTTAGTAACATAGTCTCATCTGTTTAACTTTTCTTCTCAACATTTTATATTCTTAACAAATTTTTAAAATTTATTTTCCCACTTGTGCCTCTTCTCTTATCCTTTTCTATACCTTTTCGTAATATTTGGTGAGAACCTTGCTCCACTTCTGTGTAAATTGTATAATGAGTCTAAATTATCAAAAAAATAGAGGAGGGTGTGGGTTTATTTCTAGAGTTGTCCTTATGCTTACTTCTCTGGCTTTTCCAAACAGATCTAGACCTCACACCTCTAATGATGAACATTCAAAAACAAACTTGAAACAACTCAATTTAACCTGTAGGTTAATCCTTAAAAGATTTAGTTCTTCCCAGGTAGGCTTTCCTTCATAACAGTCTCTCACCTTACGCAGAAAGAGGCACATTTTGACCTTTATAGTCTGCACATACTAAACACATGTACCATGAGCCTAAAGGTTTTGCAAATTCAAAGCTAGGGCAGGACCCTCAGTTCACTGCCCCTTGCCTGAAACCTGAAGAAACCAGGTGGTTATAGACCTGCTGGTGGTTACTTGTATTAATAATGTAGTAGAGGGGCACCTGGGTGGCGCAGTCGGTTGGGCGTCTGCCTTCGGCTCAGGTCATGATCTCAGTGTCCTGGATCGAGTCCCGCATTGGACTCTCTGCTTAGCAGGGAGTCTGCTTCTCCCTCTGACTCTCCCTTTCTGTTCTCCCTCTCTCTCTCTCTCTCAAATAAATAAATAAAACCTAAAAAAATAATAATAATAATGTAGTAGAGAACCAGAGAAAAATTCTAGTTATACTTACTCAATTTTCTGGGTCATGTCAGTTTCATTCTCAGAGGGACCACCCAAGAGTCCTCCAAGTGTTGGAATCCACTGACCCTCTTCACTCATTAGAAGGGTTAAGGTGAAGATTCCAAGGAAAATTTGATCCAGATTCTGAGAGATTGATGTTTTATATGGGGAAATATATTGGACAATCCCAGGATAAAAAACGTATCAGACCCTAAAGAGAAGAAACATTTTTGCTTTAGACCACATTTTTTGGTTTTCTCTAGGAAAATTCTGTATCACAATGGACGGAGATGTTCTTCCTAAAGGAGCATTGAATATTTTTCTGGGGAGAATATAATTTCAGAAAGAAAACCTAATCTATAAAGTTATAGATGAAAATCAAATTATTCATGATTTTGTGTACTTTATATCCCTCCTGTTGAACCTATGTAGTCATTATCTTGTCATGGAATTAACTTGGGTTTCCATATAATGACCATTGTCAATGAACATCTTTCCATTTGCTTCTTGGCCATTTGAATATCTTCTTTTGGTGAAGTGGCTGTTCAGATCTTTTGCACATTTTAATTGAGGTTTTTATACTCTTAATATTGAGGTATATGAGTTTTTAATGTTTAACACAAATGATCTATTAAGTACCTGTTTTGAAAATATATTTTTCAATCTGTGGCTTTTCATTTTCTTAAAAACCCAGAGAGGCTTATGTGTTTTGTTCAGGATCACACAGCAAGACAGCTCGATTCTAATTCCATCATTGTTTCCAATAAGCCATAATAAGGGCAGACTTTCCTCTGCTGAAACTTCACTGAATATTTGAGAAACATACCACAGATCAGGAGTTTACAGTGGGAGAGGGTGCGGTAATCTGTAATTACTATGTTGCCTCTTAAGAAGAAACCCCCTTGGTACTTTCCCATGCGGAAAGACTACCAGGCTCAAGTATTAATAGTAATCCCTTTGTTTTTTTAAACAGTTTATAATGCAATAAATCAATCTTTTTTTTTAAGCCCTCAGGGCACCTGGGTGGCTCAGTCAGTTAAGCATCCGACTTTTGATTTCAACTCAGGTCATGATCTCGGGGTTGTGAGACTGAGCCTGCATTGAGCTCTCTGCTGGACGTATAGCCTGCTTAAGAGTCTCTCTCTCCCTCTCCTTCTGCCCTTCCCGCCGCTCTAAATAAATAAATAAAATTTAAAAAGTCCTCAATGTGCTAAAACATTGACTCTAAATGTAAACAAATTTAAGCTTTAATAGAATGCAAAAAAAAAAATAGCTTTGCAGAAATTTCAGTGGTCCAGTACTATAAAATAATAGTTTATACATAAGCACAGAATTTTGCTGAATTAACAGAACCAGTCATTGAAGACCATAACAATGACCTGAGTGTTATTCTCCTTTCCATAGGAACACAAATTCTAATAGAACATCCTTAATCCATGAAGAGTACTGATATATTTGTGCTGATCATTTGTATTCTTCCACTTCATTCCCCTTGAAGTAACTGGCTAGGCATAGAAGGATATACAAAGTGACCTAAACATGGATTCAGTTTACCCCTTTGGTCTACTGCTTCTAGCCAACTCACTGGCTTTATTTTCCTCTAAAAATAAAATTTAATTAAAATGTTTCCTAATGATCTGAAGAACTTCTACTTATATTCACATTTACTAATATAAGACAGTACCAAAATCACTGAAAAGTATCTTATTTCCTAAACAATTAATTTTAAATGAAATTGCAACTTATGATTTACCAAGAAACTGTCACATTGCAAAGAGAGAAAATTTTATGACACATGCATAGTTTCTCCTCAACTGAGACAAATGCATATTCTTTCAATTATATAGAAGCAAGTTGTTTTCTGAGTTCTTGCAATGCTTTCTAATTTTAAAAAATTTCATTTAAAAACCTAATTGGAAAAAAAAAAACACAAACACCTGGGGAAGATTTTCTAACCCAAGAACTGATCAGGGAGTTCTCTGAACCATGGGTTTTGATTGTTGGCTGGTCATTTCTTTTTATCCATGCTGTTGGCATGGTTCTAGCTACATAGATACAGAGGATAGTCTATTCTAAGTTTTAAAAGGGCAACTCAGTACTTCCTTCTGCCAAAATTTTAGACTCATCATTTTATTATATAACCCATCCATAATGCATGCCACTGTTTTCCTTGATAAACAGCACACTGGGCCTTTTCAGGCCTGTGGGTCATTAAAACTAAAACTACATGCAGACTTTGAACATGGGTATTCCTCAGATGGGCCCAGTTCTACATTTTGTTTAAATGTAAGTTTTTATTTTTATCAAAATTATATGCCTATGTTTTAAACTTAAATATTTCTGTACTACTGTTATATAAAATAATAATTTCCCTGACCAATTCCCCTCTCATTTCCTCCTCCCCTTACGTAGTCACATTCGATTCTTTCCAAGCTGACATTTAAAAAAATTACTTTGATATTATTAAATAACATGCTTACTAATTCTTTTTTTTTAAGATTTTATTTATTTATTTGACAGAGAGAGACACAGCCAGAGAGGGAACACAAGCAGGGGGAGTGGGAGAGGAAGAAGCAGGCTTCCCGCCAAGCAGGGAGCCGATGTGGGGCTCGATTCCAGGATCCCGGGATCATGACCTGAGCCGAAAGCAGACACTTAATGACTGAGCCACCCAGACGCCCCATGTGTTTACTAATTCTTGATTATTCAGTTTTAGTTTTTTAAAACAATACCCATTACAGAGGATGAGGATAAAGCTTTATTTCCTCCCCTACCCCTCCATACTTGCCTCATCTCCATATCCTCCTGATACAGATTTATCATAACATAAATTAATATTCAATATTTACATTGATAGGACCATGTAAATACTATTCCCAGCTGAGCTGCACAGTAAACTATGATTGCTCAAGTTCACTGTACACCTTTTTGTTTTTCCTGGAGTTAATAATTGTATAATTATTTAATTTTCTAGATAATTATCAATTTAACCTGAAGTTTTCAGCCAGTCCTGTATCTCCCCTCAGTAAATAAAGGTAGTCTATCAGAATTGTAGACTCATCATTTTATTATATAATCTGTCTAAAATGAATGCCTTCTGGAGTCATCTGAGGTGTTTCCATATGGACTGGTTGCTTGCTAAGCTTTCATCCCCTCCTAGAGATTCCCTTTTTCTCCTCTCTGTGAGTCTTTCATTCTTTTTTATCCTATACCTTCCTCATTCCTGGGTTACTTTCTTATTTTGATAAAGGATATTTTCTAGTCTCCTCCAAGATAGGATGCACTAGTAGTAAATTTTTGAGAACTTACACTTCTAAGAATACCTACTTCTTTTCATGCTCAATTGAAAATTTGCCTGAGTATAGAATTATAGATTGGACATAATTTCTCTTTAGAATTTTGTTTTCTAGCTTCTAGTGTCTATTTGGGTATTTTTTATTCCCCAGTGTTCTGGTATGTCTTAATATTTTGCCTTGGTGAGGGTGAAATTTTGCCCATTTTTCTAGGCACTCATTGGGTCTATTTGTTTAATAACTCATGTGTATCAGTTCAGGGAAAATTCTTTAAATCATTGCCTGATACTTCTTTCCCTTCATTTTATGTTCTGTCTCTTTCTGAAACTTCTATTCTTTATATAATGTATCTGCTGTGCTGGTTCTCTAACTTATTTCTCCTATTTTCCATTTCTCAATTCTGTTTTCTGGGAAGTTAGTGTAATTTTATTTTCCAACCCCTTCTGTTGAGTTATTTTTTTTTTCTGCTGTCATATTTTTTTAAATTTGAGAAAGTCTTTTTTTCCTGTGTCACCATTTTTAACTGCATCCGTTCTTGTTTCATGGTTATAATAGCTTCTTTAGCTCTTTGAGGATATTCATGATATTTCTTAAATCATCTCCTCTCTGTATGTATTTTTAATCATTTCCTCTCTATTTCCAAGTTTCCTTTTTCCCTTCTTCATTTGTTTAATCTCTCTCTCTCTTTTTTTAAATTTTAAAAAAATTTTTTTATTTAGTTTTTGACAGAGAGAGAGACAGCGAGAGAGGGAACACAAGCAGGGGGAGTGGAGAGGGAGAAGCAGGCTTCCCACGGAGCAGGGAGCCTGATGCAGGGCTCGATCCCAGGACCCCGGATCATGAGCTGAACCGAAGGCAGATGCTTAACGACTGAGCTACCCAGGCACCCCTCTCTCTCTCTTTTTAATGGAAGAGGTTTTCCGCAGCTATCTGGCAAGTCTCAGTTGTCTGTTTTTATTTAAGAGTAAGAAAGTAAGAATGGACTCATTGAGTATATGGGCTAAGACTCACAAGCATGAATTTTATTGTGGAGTGAGCAGAGGCACCTGGGTGGCTCAGTCCTCTGAGTGAACCACTCTTGGTCTCTGCTCAGGTCATGATCTCAGGGTCCTGAGATCCAGCCCGGCAGTCAGGCTTCATGGTCAGCGTGGAGGCTGCTTGCCCTTCTCTCTCTGCTCTTCCCCCTGCTTGCACGCACATCCTCTCTGTCTCAAATAAATAAATAATCTTTATTGTTGGGTGGAGCAGACTAAATGTTTCAATGGAGAATCAGTGATGCCAGTACCTTTAGAGCGTTCCTCTTGATTGATCAGATCTCCAGAGAAGATTCTTCCATTCTCCTGTTGTAAGGATAAAAGACTGGCTGTTAAATTCTAGGAACCATGTAAGAGAACAGGACTAGACATTCTCAGTGTCATATATGCCCACATTCACTTACTTGAACTATATTCAGTATAGAATCTCCGTTTTCACTCGTAACTGGTGTTCCCCATTGCAGGGACACTGTATTTTACCCACCGAAGAAACCTTTCATATTCCGCTGGGGTAAGGAATGCTGTATTATTTTTACACTCTTTAGAAGTTCTTTTACTGTGTTATACTTTGGAACGGTGCCCTACACATATGTTAAGAAATGCTGTGTAAAAAGGCAGTGTTGTTAGTTCTATTCTAATTAATTATACTGCTGTGTTAAGTTTGGAATTTGGAAAAGGAATAGGGGCCAGAAGAAGTTTCAGAATTTTTTCTGCATGACTATGTGTCCAACATGTTTTGTCTGATCACAGACAGGAACAACCTAGCAACCACAACTAGTAATGTGAAGTTTGTACCACCTTTGAACCTCAGGGTTAGCAGGTAGAAGCTGCCACCCTCTCCTACCCCAACTCACAGGGCCCACCCACTTGAAGTATGCAGTTAGGATATATTGCCACTGGGTGGTGGCTCTCGATATCATTCCTAATGTCTCAACTATAAATTGCATGTTTTCAAAGAGCTTCAAGGTTTATCCATTAATGTTTCTATTCATATTAGTTATGAAAAGAGATGTTTTTATTTAAAGTGCAAATATTTAAATGTGCCCCAGGAAGGAATACAACTGACACTGAGTGTGTTTTTTTGGTAAGTAATTTCTAAGGGAAACATCACATCCTTCTCACTCATCTTTGTTATCAAAAACAGTTTAATTTAACCCTGTTCTTTTTACAAATATCATATAGAATACTCCTTCTAACACTTATTGAATTCTAAATTTCAAAGCAATATTTTAAATATTTACCTAGGACTTTTTAGCCTTCAAGTATTTTTGCCTCACGAGCCTGGAAGATCTTGAAATACATCTTCATTTCTCCTAGTATTTCGTTTCAAATAGCTCTTGTACTCCTCTGATGTGCTAGTGATATCTGGATAAATCTTCCCACACCTCATTAGAGCAAGAGAGACTATGCCAGGAACCAAAATCTAAATCAGTCAAAAGCCATTGTGAGGATAAGTAATACTCAGCAATAAAAACGAGAAAACTATTGATACATACAACTTAGATGCATCTCAAGGATGTGATGCTGAGGAAAAAAAAAAAAAAGATATGTCCAAAGGTCGTATACTGTATGATTCCATTTATATAACGTTCCCAAAATGACAAAATTATAAAGATGAAAAACAATTCATGATTGTCAGGGGTTAGGGATGGCTGGGAGAAGGAGGCAGGAGTGACTATAAAGAGTAGCAAGAGAGAGATCTTTGTGGTGATGGAACAGTTTTATATCTTGACTCCGGGGGGGCTATACAAATCTACCTATGTGATAAAATGATACAAAACTATACACACATGGTGTACCAATTTGGATGTGCTGGTTTTGATATTGTACTATAACTATGTGAGAGAGAATAATTGGGGGAAACTGGGTGAAGGGTACCAGAAACACTCTTTACTGTCTTTCCAATTTCCTGTGAATATAAAATAATTTCAAAATAAATTTTTATTAAAAACTTTTAAAAAAGAAAAATTTAAAAAGAATAAAGGGCACCTGGGTGGCTTGGGCAATTAAGCATCCAAATCTTGATTCCGCCTCAGTTCATGATCTTAGGGTCATGAGATCAAGCCCCACATCGGGCTCTGTGCTCAGTGGGGAGTCTGCTTCTCTCTCTCTCTCTCTCTCCCTCTCCCTCTGCCCCTCCCCCCACTCATGTACTCTCTCTCTCTAAAATAAACAAATCTTTTTAAAATTGTTAAATAAATAAAAAGAATAAAGAAATCAATTTCTTTTAATAACTAAAACTTAAATACCTGAAATTTAGACATTAGAAACTGCTTTGAAATGCACCATCAGTTGTGGGCACCCTGTGTTCTATTGTGTTTACAAATGAAGTGAGGCAATAAAACTTCCAGATTCCAGGTAGGAACAAACGAGTTTTATCTCACTATATCATGTTCCTCAGCACTATGGTGCAATTCATTTATACAGTTTGAGAATCCATGTACCATAATCTCTATATTGAATTTGGAAGTTAGCTTGAGTCTTAATTTCTGACTTTGTGCCTCTTTTTGGCTTCTTTTTCTTCCTATTGAAATTATTTGCATGGGTTTTTTAATGCTTTAAACTTGAATATCTGTATTCAGTAATATGGCACCTTAGAATTTTGCTTTTTTTACTTTATTAATTGTTATATAGTTTTATTACTTCTTGAAAGATTGTTTTCTTTTATTGTTTTGGGCTAGAGACTGTTAAAAAGGTGGCAGCAGGTGCTCAGAATAACAACAACATTTTATGGAGAAGTTTAGAACCTTTACTCCATGAAGAAAAGTCATTCTGAAGTTTTAATGGTGCCCCTATCAATCATTTCAATTATGTTGGAAAACAATGCGTGATATTCCCCCAAATCAAATTTTTAATGAATAACAACTTGGTATTTACTGCATAGTTAATGTATTCTGGTAGCTTTGATTTGAACTTGAACCATATCAGCCATATATTTAATTGATAACAAAAGGTATTCCCCAGCCTAAAAACTGACTATATTCACAAATTGATGATTTTTAAACTTAAAACTTATGTTCTCATAGTAACACTGTTACGTATAGTTGATTCACAGATTAATCTACAGTCAGATTTAAACCTAGAATTGGATGTATTACAACCAGTACTGTCTTGGTCCTATCCTCTATCGTTAAAGATTTGTTGATGTTATTCCAAAAATCAAACAAATGCACAGTTCTTTCAGGAAGATGTAGTCAAACAACAAAGGAAAACATCTCATATTTTCTCATATTATGTTCTCTAACTCTCAAATTTCTTACAGTCTTGCTCCCACTTTGTCCAATTCTGGCCTCATGCTGACCTCCTAATGTCAGCGGGATGTAAGGCTTCCAGCAGGAAGTCCTGATTCCATGAAGGTCGCACTGCAGGGCCAGAAGGTCAGCTTGAACCCTTTGCATCTCATCTTCCTTGCCAGTCATCAAATCAGTGGCTCTCAGCTCAAAATGCACCCTTCAGTGTCTGCTCTGTGATATTGTTATTGTTAGCCTTTGGAGTATTTCTCTTTGAGAGTGAGCACAACATCTGAGGGTGCAGGAGGGACACTCTCCTTTGGGTCTCTGGCTGCAGCTTGGAGTCTCCATGTGGGTGTGAGGATATCAGCCTCGCTATTCTAGAAACACTGATAGAGTCCTTCCTTGTCATCCCCTTACAGCCTCCACATGGTATGACCTTTCCATGGGAACCTGAGCCCCTCTTAGGGGACCACCACTGCAGAAGCCTCCTACCCAATTCTCTCTGCAGCTCCCACAACCTCTGTTCCCCTCTTGTTCCCTGAAGGTTCCTCCTGAGCCTCTGGAACCCTGTGGCTTTGCAGTCCTGCCCCTACTTGCTAATCACCTGTTCCCTGCCTGCCAGTCCCACTCCTGCTGGGCCAAAGCTATGAACTTCTTCTCTACTATCCCAGAATGGAGAAGGGGACAAATAGAATGGGCAACATGAAGGAGACAGTAAACCTGAAGAGGAGGTTAATCCTAAAAGTAGGGTGATGTTCGGTCATATGTGTACATGCATTATTCCATTCTTTTTGCTCAAGAACAAAGAAATGGCTGTACCTAGGAAAAGAAGACTCAAGCAAGGAGATTGCATAGGTTGAAATGAGAGAGCTCCATGGGGCTGCCTGTCGGCATCTAAATAGCTCACCCAGTAGGCAGTGAAGAGTGGAGGTTACTGTTTCAGGAGGAGAGACTGAGAGCCCTCAGGAAACATCAAGGGCTCATTGGTCTCTTGGGTATGTCCATGGATTGACTAGAGCAGATATTTATCTGTAAATTGTGTTTTCATGTCCAGACTGCCTGTGTATTTTGGGGGGAAAGAAGTTATGTTTGGTCAGATCTGTTAGGTTCGTTGAGCATTATTTATACTTTGTAACACTGACTATATATCCTATCCTCCAGGAAGTCCCAAGTTTTTCTTTTTGTTGTATCTCAGTTCAGTCTCAGAGGAGAAAAAGGACCTCTGATATGTCTCAGAAATTAAACAATACCAACTAGACATCATTGGTCAGTGATTTTTAAAAATAAAAGCAGAAAGTTCTAAAATGCAGATCGTCTGAAGAGGGAAGGGCCTGTTTGGAAAATCGCCGGCACCCATCACTGAAGCCGAAGTCCAAGCAGAAGTTGGATGACTGAGCTGGAAAATTATAGAAAGGGAGCAAACCACAGAGGTCTTATCAGCCCATGAACTCTATGATTCTAAAAGCTGGGGGGGAATTTGAGCATTAAAATAATTACAATAAAATTCATTGAGTTCAATGTTAGCCTATAATTCTAATTTACTGTTTGAATGCAGTTCCATTCTTTCCCGAAAGGAGGCAGCCTGTGTCCTTCAATCAAAGTATAATTCTTGTGCACAGCGTTGACATTCAGAAAACATTATGTGATTTGAGGAGGCCATGCACCCCAAATTGTAAACAATAAAGGAATAATTACCCCTAAATTTTGACATTGACCTCTTGAGTATTGTTCTATTTCCTACCTGTCTAGTGGGATGAAGGTTTGGGATGAGATAGGGAAGCATGAATTTAACTCTGAGGAAAATACTGCTGTCATTCATAACCATTGGAAGGATTAAAAGGAAGGTGGGGTTTTTTTTTTTAAGAGTTTTAAAATAACAGTCAATGTGTACAATAGACTACAAAGTAAAAACAAACATTTTACTTCTGACATGTTGTTTATTAAATTTTGTGCTTTATTTTTAATAAAAAATAAACATAGCCTCTTGACACAAACTGCTAGAAGTTAAACTTTCTTAGATTCAGAGAGTTAGACGGGAATTAGTCTTAAATCATTTATACTTCCACTTATGTATTTCATCAATATATTTTTCAGAATTCAGCGATGGCTCACCTTAGTGTTCACAGAGCACTGCACCAGCATATGCTTGGAACTTTTGATTGCTTCAAGAGAAGAAGTGGTCACAGATTATGAAGTGAGTTTTTAATCAGCTTTCTTTTATAACACTTATCCCTCTCTTGCTATTGGCCTCAAGCTTCCTGTTCTCCAAAATCCTTAGGCTAACATTTTATCTCTTTATCTGTTCAAGTGTAGCAAGTTTGTATCCAGTTCTACATGAAATTAAAATGCGTCACCACTCTCCTAGAGACATCTTATATTGCTTTTATAAATGTGTCCATCTTCTGTCATGAATAAGGAAGCGCTAGTTCATCCCTGAATAGATGGTATTGATTCACTAAACCCTAAAGATTTTTGACCTTTTCAAAAAGTGATTCCCACTGCACAAGATATTTTTAAAAGTGACAAGGACTTCTGTGCATTGAGATGAAATCAGTACCTTCTGTGCATTGAGATGAAATCAGTACCTTTTAAATTGAGCATATTTTCTGGGGAGACTCAAAAATTGTGTCATGTTAACTAAGGGACATTTTGAATAATTTTAGTTGTGCTTTTTCTGAAAAGGGAAATAATGTAAAAAATAAGACTTCATTACATAAATTGAATCTAAAATCAGCAAAGGGATTAATAAGTTGATATTGATATAAATTACCTGTGAAGCTAAATAATGCTTTTGGGTATGAAGGAAGGATTAAACCAGAAAGTAATTAGGCAATGAATGATCCAAATGACTATGTAGAATTAAGACTTGAAAGTACTTGTGATTTAGAGTCAAAAGATCCAAGTTCTAGTCCCGTCTCTGCCACCTGATGAAATTTGCTTGCTTCCAAGGACACAGTTTCTTCACAAATTCATGAAAGGAGGGGGCTGAATTAGAGGATCACTAAAATCTTCTCTGGATTTGGCAGTCGATAGCTTAGCAGGCTCACATGTCATCCAGTAATAACCTCTGGTACAAGCAGGTTAATTTAAACAAAAGTTCTATATTCATTCATTCAATAAATATTTATTAAGCGAGTATTATGTTAAAAAGCCTTGTAATATATTGTAATAGACATTTGAAATGCAAAGTTTGTAGAAGGAAGCTTGAGTTTGACCTCTCTGTACCTCATCCCAGTAGAGGTGTCCTGAAGACTGTCGAAAGGCACGTACAGTTTGTGAAAGAGGTTGGAAGTGGAGCGAGGGATTTGTGAGAGATCAGCACGTGCTTCTCTTTTGTAATCGGTGAATAGTTAGTACTAGAGGTGAGCACCAAGGGTCGCACTTATTGAAGTAGCACATAGATCCATGGTCCCTTCTGATGTATGGAATCTGGTGGCAGATAGTAATGCCATTGATTCCTCGTTCTCAGACACAAATGACTTTTCTTCTTCTCTCCTGTATTCTCCATAGCTGTCATCCTTATGTCTCTCATTTGAAATGTCTTGCAGTTATTAAGATAATTTCTCAAGAGGATACACATTTCAAAAGTAATTTTAGTAACCTAAAGGGATTATCTGACAGCAGTAGAATGCCGGGCATCAGTGATAACCTCTTGGAGGGATATTTCTATGAGGGGGGGTATTACCAAGGTCTTAAAGTTGTATCTAGGTGAACATAAACTATGTCAATGCAAAATGCATATTCTTGAGTTTGCTTTTGCAAGCCATGGTAAATCATCCTGTTCTTGAGATTAACCTGGTACTCTCCTACTTACTTCCACTTTCAGTATAGACATACACAGGAAATCACATGTGTATTTGCTAAATTGCTCAAGTACTTCCCATTTTCAAGAGGTTTTATGTGCATGTATAACCAAAAAATATTCTCATACTTAATTGTACCATGAACAGATTTTTGTTATTTTTACGCTCTTCATATTCAAATCAGTGTATCATAGCGAATAATTTCTTTCCCTCTCTATATCTCTCAGTAGATCAATCTCTATCTCTATCTCACTAAACATTCAGTTAAATATGCTCAACAGAGTTTATCTGGTATGTGAAAATAATGAACTCATTCATTCATTAAATATATATAAGTTGAGGTCCTAATATGTACTAAGTGATGCTTAACTTCTTAAAAATATAAAAGTGGGTTGGGGCACCTGGTGGCTTAGTTAAACATCTGACGCTTGATTTTGGCTCAGGTCATGATCTCAGGGTCATGAGATGGAGTCCTGCATCGGGCTCCATGCTGGGCATGGAGCCTGCTTGGGATTCTCTCTCCCCCTCTCCTTCTGCCCCCCCCCTCAAAAAAAAATATATATTTATAAAGAACATAGTGTTCAACTGTCAAGTGGGAAATCAAGCAAACTGAAAGAGTTCTATCATTGTTTATAATATAAAAATTACATATATAATGAAAAGTTAAATAAAACCTAAAGAGCTACAAATAGGAGATGAATTAAATAATCATTTATCCATGGAGTAGAATTCTGTGCCATAAACAAAACTGATGATACATATTTAATAACCTGGAAAATTTTGGTGATATGCTATTTTGGAAATATACCACATTACTTGCAAAGCTAAATGTAAACAGTGAAATAGATCAAAAATGTTTTATCAGTTCAGAAATATGTAATTGGATATAGATAACACATACTTTAACAATAGACTAGTGTTTAGAATTACAACATGATATGTTTTCTGTTCTCCATAACTGGAATGTTTTCTTCCCCATATGGCCACTTCATTATTCAAACCAGGATATGAGGCTAATATGAGAAAAGAGGAGGGCAGAAACCACTGTTATCTTAAATTACAACACAAAGTTTTAGTTGGGTTCTTTTAATTTCAGAGAGAGAGAATAGTCTAGAAAGCCAGACTTCAGTGAAAGAAAATATTTTTCTGGGATACACATAGCTGGGTTTTTATACACCAAGAATAAAAGATTAGGGAATTAATTGCAGATTAAACTGGTAAATAAAGAACTTACAATATGATGTAAGGTTAAGTTTCTATTCCACAGGAAGAAAGAAAGGAGCCTTTCAATTCCTGAATGTTGGGTATGTCCTATATCAGAATAAAACCTTAAGATGGGGATAAAGCATAAGGTACAAATACAGATAAAATGGAAGCAACAAACCAAAACTTATAGGGATGCAGCAAAAGCAATTCTAGTAGGGAATTTTATATCAATAAATGCTTACATTAAGGAAAAAAAAGTGATCTCAGACCACCTAAAGTCACACCCCAAGGAACTAGAAAAAGAACAAACTAAGCTTGAAGTTAGAAGGAAAGAAATAACAAAGATCAGAACAGAAGTAAATGAGGTGGAGACCAGAAAAACAATAGGAAAGATCATTGAAGTGAGAAACTGGTTTTTTTTTTGGAAACATAAACAAAATAGACAAACCTTCAGCTAGATTAGCCAAGAAAAAAAGAGGGGACTCAAAATTAGAAATGAAAGCGGAGATATTACAGCTGATACTACACCAATGTAAAAGATCCTAAGAGACTACTATGAACGTTTTCACATCAACAAACTGGGCAACCTAAAATGAATAGACAAATTTCTAGAAACATCAACCTACCAAGACTCAATCAGGAAAAGTAGAAAATCTGAACAGACCAATTACTCATAAAGAGATTGAATCAGTAATCAAAATCCTCCTAAGACAGTAAAATCTAGGACCAGACAGCTCCGCTGGTGAGTTCTACCAAACATTAAAGAACTAATGCTGTTCCTTCTCAAACTCTTCCAAAAAACAGAAGAGGAAAGAATACTGCCAAACCCATTTTATGAGGCCAGGCTTAGCCTGATACCAAAACCAGACAAGGACACTACAAGAAAAATACAGGCCTATATTCCTAATAAAGACAGCTGCAAAAATCCTCAACAAAATATTAGACTAAATTTACTAGTACAATAAAAGGATTATACACCATAATCAAGTGGGATTTATTGCAGGGATGCAAGGGTGGTTCAACATCCACAAATCAATCAGTGTGATCCACCACGTTAACAAAATGAAGGATATAAAAATCCTATGTTCACCTCAATAGATGCAGAAAAAGCATTTGACAGAAGTCAACACCCATTTGTGATAAAAGCTCTCAACAAAGTGGGTATAGAGGGAATGTGTCTCAATGTAGTAAAGTCCACATATGACAGACCCACAGCTAATATCACACTCAGGAGTAAAAAGTTGAAAGCTTTTCCTCTAAGATCAGGAACAAGACAAGGATGCCCACTCTCACCATTATTATTTAACATAGTACTAGATGTCCTAGCCAAAGTAATTAGGCAAGAAAACAAAATAAAAGCCATCCAAATTAGAAAGGGACTTTGTGGTTGCATACAATTTTTAGGAATGTCTAAAGAAGGAAAATTCTATTTGCAGATGATGTGATCTAATATGTAGAAAATCCTAAAGATTCCACAAAAAAAGCTGTTGAAACTAATGGATTCAGTAAAGTTGAAGAATACAAAATCAACATGCAACAATAAGCTGCATTTTTTACACTCACAATAAACTATGTGAAAAAGAAATAGAAAAAATAATCCCATTTATAATAACATCATAAGGAGTAAAATACTTGGGAATAAATTTAACCAAGGAGGTAAAGATCTGTACACTGAAAACATAAGACACTGATGAAAGAAATCAAAGAAGACACAAATAAGTGGAAAGATACTCCACATCTACAGATCAGAAGTAAAATTTTTAAACATCCATACTACCCAAAACTATCAATGAATCGATGGAATCTCTATCAAAATTTCAATGACATATTTCACAGAAATAGACATTCCTAAAAACTGTATGTAACCACAGAGTCCCTGAATAGCCGAAGCAGTCTTGAGAAAGAACAAACCTGGAGGCATCACACTTCCTGATTTCAAATTATATTACAAAACTATTATAATCAAAATAGTATGATACTGGCATAAAAACAGACACAGGTGAAAAGAGATACTGGTAAACATGAACCAGTGGAACAGAATTGAGAGCCCAGAAATAAACCCACACATTACAGTCAACTAATATTTGACTAGGAAGCCAAGAATACTCAATGGGGAAAGGGTAGTCTCTTTGATAAATGGTGTTGGGAAAACAGGATATCTATATACAAAAGAATGAAATTGGACCCCTATCTTAACATCGGTCAGAAAAATTAAGTTGTAGTCGATCAAATACTTAAATATAAGGCCTGAAACTATAAGACTCTAGAAGAAAACATAGGGTAAAGCTCCTCACTTAGGTCTTGGCAATGATTTTTTGAATATGAAAACAAAAGCAAAAGCAGCAAAAGGAAAAATCACCAAGTGAGACAACATCAAACTAAAAGGCTTCTGTACAGCAATACAAGCAAAACAAAAAGGCAACCTACAGAATGGAGAAAATATTTGCAAACCATATATCTGATAAGGGATTAATATCCCAAATATGGAAGAACTCATCAACTCAACAGCAGAAAAACAAATCATTAAAAAACAGGCAAAGGGCCTGAATAGATATTTATCCAAAGAAGACACAAAAATGGCTAACAGTACATCAAAAGGAGCTCAGCATCACTGAACATCAGAAATATGCAAATTACAATCCCAATGAGATAACACCTCATACCTATTAGAATGGCTGTTATCAAAAGGCAAGGAAAACAAGCACTGGTGAGGACGTGGAACCCTTGTGCGTGTTGGTGGGAAGGCAAATCGATGTAGCCTCTGAGAAAACCAGTATTGAGTTCTTCAAAAAGTTAAAAATGGAACTGCCATGTGCTTCAGCAATCCCACTGGGTACATATCCAAAGACAATGAAATCATGGTCTCTAAGGGATGTCTGCACCCATGTTCATTGCCATATTATTCACAATAGCCAAGATATGGGAACCTAAGTGTATATCAACAATGAATAGATAAAGAAATAAGGACAATGTGATTTTATATATAGATATATAGATGTAGAGGTATATCAGCCATATTATTCAGCCAAAAGTAGGAAGGAAATCTTGCCATTTGCAACAATATGGATGAATCTTGAGGGTGTTATGCTAAGTGAAATAAGTCAGACAAAGAAAAGACAAATATCATATGATCTCCTTTACATGCAGGATCTTAAAAAGCCAAACTCATAGAAACCGAAAGTAGACTGGTGTTGGCCATGGGCTGGGAGGCAGGGAGAATGGGTTGTTGGTCAAAGGTTATAAACTTCCAGTTCTAAGATGAATAAGTTCTGGGGATCTAATATACAGAATGATGACTATAGTTAACAACACTGTATTGTATCCTTGGAATTTATTAAGAAAATAGATCTTAAATATTCTCACTACCAAAAGAAGATAATTTGTGAGATGATGAATATGTTAACTAATCTTATAGTGGCAATCATTTTGCAATACATACATCTATCAAATTGGCATGTCATGCATCTTAAACTTACACAATGGTATATATCAATTATATCTCAGTAAAGTTGGAAAAACACAAGACTCTCCCCATTGATTTTCATTGCAGTAAAACTTTCAGTGACTTCTGATATTAACCAAATACCATATAGCCCCTCTGAAAACTATGCAAAATAATCTCATCTAACATTAGATGTAAAATCATGTTGATGTTTTAATTTGGCCAACGAAGTTAGAAAATATATTTTGATTTGTGTGAAGTTTTCTTTGAAGATTCTGACTTGAAGAATAGTGCATGAAATAAAGAGAACAAGTTAAGAAACTGGCATTATGAACAGAAAGTAATAATTCAAGAGTCATAACCGAAGAAAAAACCTATAGTCAATTAATATACCAGAGGCCACTTTCTCTAAAACTATAGTAGTAAATAGAAATGCATATGTCCAGAAATAAAAGAAGATAAGGAATTAATTATATAATAAAAAAGTTTCATTTTTAAAATGTGTTATATCTTTAAGTGGTTTCTAGTTTGTTTTGCTGCATAAACATATGTTTACATGAATGTGTTTTGTTTCTTGAGTTTATATCAGTTTCTAGTTCTACACCCTCCTGCTCTCCGTGCTTACTGTATGTATTAGGAGAATTCTGCATATATGAATTTCTCTTTATAGAAACTTCAATCTCAATAGATTTCCCCCCCCCCCTCTTAGTCCATAATGCCCTAAGGATTGCTTACTGGTCAATGTTGATTTAAAAAAATACCAAGTATCGGTTTATCTTTGATCTCATGTTTGACCTTGCAAATGAAATGACTCATATTTGGGAAGAGTACCTTCTTGTGTTCAGGTTCACACTGAATGGTGACAGTCATTCCAGGCCCTCAGGAATAGCAAAGACAGAACTATAGCTTCACTCATAGCCTTTTCTCCATGGTGATCAAAGTACATATGTATCAGTAGATTACTAAAGAGACTTTATGAAAATTGTTAAAATATAACTCAGTAGGAGTTGAGACTTTAAGGCAATTGAAATATTAGTCCTCAGCTCAAGAGAGATTTTATTACTGACATGTGTCAGAGCAGATGTCTCTGATGAACATAACTGACACACTTGGGCATTACACCCCTTCAAAGGAAATGGAAAACTATTTTATAATTGCCTCAGTGAAGTTGATGAGAACTGTACCTGTCTGCCTGAACTCTTTTTCATTACTGTTCATTCTTAGTTACAAGTATCCATATATATATTTGTAAGTGTAATTATTCTCATAGGCCCATTTAGATGTTTAATAATATTGGCCTTATTTTCTTGTGCACGTTTGTACGTGTGTCTCTTCCTTCTTTACTCATAATTGCAAGTCATAAGACAAAGTGCAATCTCTGAAAGCAAAGATTTCTTTGCTTTGTAATCCCCAGTAACAAATATGAAATGACAATGAAGCCTCCTTCTATACATTTTGTTGTTTCCTACTCTCTCATCGTAGCCCTCATCAGAACCCGAAAACCATTGAAAAAATGCTAAAGTTGGTAAAATTGCATTTTTACCCTTGAATTAGCCCAACAGACCCAGAATTCTCTCACCCCTAAAAACCTAGTAAATTGATAAAAGCCCAGGTAAATAACCTCTGTATAACTTGCTCTCCTTGCAAAAGGCTCTTGCAAACAACCCATAAACAATGCAATTTTTTTCTGGATTATTAGAAATGTTACATAATTCCTTTAGGCTCTGTTTTTTTAATCTCCAAAATGGAGAAAACGAGTCAGCCTCATGTGGTTTTTGTAGACTTAAACAAGAGAATTAAAGTATCAGGGACAAACTGCATTAACTAAATGATTCTCTGCCTGATTGTACAGCAGAGTCTTCTGGAAAACTTTAAAATTCATAGACTCTATTTTCAGAGATTCTGATTAAATAGATCTGGCTTGGAGCCCAGCGATCTGTGTTCTTAACCTCTTACCAGAGATTCTGATGGGTAATGGTAACCAATTAGCTTAATAAAAGTTACTTTATTGCTTTCTAGGATCCAGGTTTCCATGTATTCCTTGTCGCTGTCCTGGGTGCTGTTGGAAGTAAATCAGTCTGATCTCAGGTTTAAGCTGATGCACCCCCACAAGCTTTCACTCTCTTACTTTATCCTTTTCACTTACTTTCCCTCCTGAGCCCTGAGTTCCTGGAGCTTCAGGAAACATTATGGCATCAGCCCTTGAAGTCTGGGTGGTTGCCTGTTCACTAATCTCTGCTGTGTTACCTTTGCAGTTGGCTTGAAAGCCTTGACCTGAATTGTACATTTCTAGAACATTTTGTGACAAAATTGATCCAGACCCTGCTGTGGCATATCCAATGATTTTAGCAGAATTGTGCTATGAATTATTGTGGTTGATACCGTAGTTTTTAATTTTATGTAACTCTTCTCAGAAAATATTTAAATACCATTTTTTAAACCTCTTCCTCATTCCTGACAAGCCTTTAAACTTCAGGACTTCTATAAGTGGTAATCTATCAGTTACATTAGGTATGGTTGCATATAACAAGAACCCCAAGATAAGAACAGTCTAGATACTACAGATTATTTCTCCTTTGTGTAAAAGACATCCAGAGACAGGCGTAACAGAGCTGGTATGGCAGCTCCATTGTAATAAAGGGTGCAGGGTTTATGAACATGTTACACTTTTCTAGCAGGAGGCTTTTATTTATAAGATTATCTCATCGTATAATAATGTTGGAGTTCCAGTGTTTGCATAAGCATTTCTGTTATGTGATAAGGAGGGGAAAACAAATAGATGTTTCTCCCAGATGAGCCAATTCTCTTTAGGTGGCCTCAAGGAAGTCCCAACAGTTCCACATAGTTACGAAGCTCCCATGCTGCAGGAGAAATAGGTCAGTATGGTCATTGAGCTGGGTACACAGCCACCCAGAATAAAACTGGAATTATTTACTAAGGAGAAGGGGATAACAGATATCAGGGAGCAAATTGCAGTCTCTGCCACAGGGTGATCAATAAAATAAATACTGTTAATGATCCCATCACAGTGAGATTTCCAACCCAGCTATTCAGTGTACTCTCTTTTGTGTAATATCTGGCCAATAAAACTGGTGTCATGGAGAGCATAGCTGGGGGGAGAACTCTTGGTGGCTCCCCCTGAATCCTCATCCAAGCAGTTGTTGAAAATACAACTAGGGAGACAGAGGAAACACGGGTCTCAGTAGTAATTGCTGTTACTTACTACCACTTCCTCTATGTCAGGAGAATTACATGTGTTACATTATTGAGTCCTTACAACAAAACCGAGAGATTATCATTCCCATGGTACAGATGAAGAAACTAAACCTCAGAGGAGGTTATGTAACTCAAGCTTTGCTCTTTACCCCAAGTCTACACTGCCATTGCTGGAAACAACAGTTTTGTGACCTGTTTTAGTGTGGGGAGTCACTATGAGGCCAAAAGGTAAATGCAAGTTTATAAGCTAAGAAATATTAACAAATGCCTATTAGGGGATTTCTCCTTGGAATGTGGGCATAGAGAGAACTATTATCACATAATCACCACTCTTGGGAGCATTTTTACACCATGCCCTTCAATTGGATATCAAATGTTAGTTGATTTTTTTTTTTTAAAGAAGGTATAGTGAAACAATTTTGAGGAATGTTTGGTAAAATCAAGTTAAGCTGGAGCTTTCAGTGTGTAAGAGAGCTCAGAGCTTTAACCATGCCAGTGTTCTTTCTCCATGTACTCATTTTATACCTTCTACTCTTGCCCATAGGCACATAAGAAGTAAGACCATAGGTAGAATTTCCTCTTCTTAACATTGTGCCATTTTTTTCCCATTTGGCTAAAGCATTTTTCCTTTCCTCACCCTGTCTTTTCTTGGGTCCCATCTCTAACTATATCTAGTTTTCTTTTTATCTTCTGTTTTAACCATAATCAGATCATAAGATATTCATTTCTGTATTACTTTTCCCATTCAGAAACATGTTATGGGCATCCCTTCAGGTCAATAAATATAGAATAAACTCACAACTAAGTGATATCCCATGGAATTACCAATAACACTCAAAATACGTAACAATTGGTATATGACAATTATATCTCAATAAACCTGGAAAAAAATTGTTTTTTCTGGCTGTTGATCAGTTAGAATGGTCTTCTGCTCTAAAAAAACAAACAAGCAAAAAAAAAAGACCCCCCCCAAAAAAAAACCTGGTTTATTCCAGTTGATTTTCAAACCTGCTGAGCAATTTTTTAACCATTTCTTTTTTTTTTTTTTAAAGATTTTATTTATTTATTTGACAGAGATAGCGAGAGAGAGTACAAGCAGGGGGGAGTGGGAGAGGGAGAGGGAGAAGCAGGCTCCCCACCGAGCAGGGAGCCCGATGCGGGGCTCGATCCCAGGACCCTGGGATCATGACCTGAGCCGAAGGCAGACGCTTAACCGGCTGAGCCACCCAGGTGCCCCAACCATTTCGATATGAATGAATATTAATGTTTCTGGGCTTTTGTCACCACAACAATAATTCAATAAATTTTATTGTAGGGTAATATTCTTATATCCCTTTACAGAATAAAATTGGAATTATCTACTAATTAGCATTTACAGTCAATGTCCTTATTTCTATAAGAAATGACTACCAAAAATGGAATTGCTATATCAAAGGGTACATATATTTTTTAATTTCTAATTTTGATTGTTATTACCTGACAACCCCCAACTACCAGTGACAGGAGTGCCTGTTGCCCACCTTTTTGACAGCATGAATTTTTATCACTTTCTATTTTTTGACAATCTAATGGGCAGAAAGTGGAATCTATCTTTTAATGTACATTTTCCTGTTAAAATGGAGGGTAAGCATCTTTTCACTAATTTACTGGCATTTGGATTTCCTCTTGGTTGAGTTGCCTAGTTATATACTTTGCCTCTTTTCTATTACTTATTTCTCTTTTTCTTACCAGTACATAGGAATTCCTTATAAATTCTACGTATTGGGGCACCCAGGTGGCTCAGTCGCTTGAGCATCTGACTCTTGATTTCTGCTCAGGTCATGATCCTGGGGTCCTGGGATCGAGCCCTGTGTGGGGCTCTGCACTCAGCAGGGAATCTGCTTGAGGATTCTCTCCCTCTCCCTCTGCCCCTACCCCCCTCTTTCAGTACATTAATAAATCTTTTTTAAAAAATTCTGCATATTAATCTTAATCTGACATAAATACTGTAAATGTTTCCCCTACCCTATTGCTTTTAACTTAACTTATACTTTCTTTGGATTTACACAAATTTTAATCATTCTAATCATTTCTAAATGTCTTTCTGTGTTTTCTTCCAGACTTTTTGTTTTGTTTAAACATTATTATCCATGCTACATTTCTTTTTCTCCATAGCGTGAGGTAGGAGTCCATGCTTGTATTCTTCCGCATGGATAGCCATCTTTGCTAGGACCCCTTTTGAAATAAGTCACCCTCTTCAATAACTGAATTAAAGTAACACATTTGTCACATATTACATGTCTGTATATACTAGATATATTTCTGGGCATTGTTTTTCCAATTGATCTATTTAGCTATTCCCTTGCTATTATCATACATCTTTATTATCCTGATTGTATAGATAGTTTCAGTATCTGACAAGCCAAGAATTCTTTCACTGTTTGATTGCTTCATAACTTTGGGAGCTATTCTCCCATATTTATTTGTCCATTTTAATTTTAGATTTGGTATTCTGTCTCAAAAATAAAAACATGTGAAGTGGCACTTTGTTAAATGCATATATTTGGGGATAGAAAATTAATTTTTTATATCCTAGCACATGGTATGAGTTGAACATTGTTCAGATCCTTTTATATTTCTTAATACAATGTATAGATTTTTGTATAGAGATACTAAGCAGTCTTTCTAAGTTTATTCCAAAGTATTTTATAGTTTTGTTATTGTACGATTTTTTAATTCATTTTCAATACAAACAAATTATTTCCAGTACAGATAAAACCTATTTAATTTTGGGGGCACCTGTGTGGCTCAGATGGTTAAGCGTCTGCCTTCGGCTCAGGTCATGATCCCAGCATCCTGGGATTGAGCCCCGCATCGGGCTCCCTGCTCAGCGGGGAGCCTGCTTCTCCCTCTCCCTCTGCCTCTCTCCCTGCTCGTGTGCTCTCTCTCTCTCTCTGTATCTCTGTGTCTCAAATGAATAAATAAAAAAAAAATCTTTAAAAAAAAAAACCTATTGAATTTTGTAAGGTTATTTTTTATTCAGCCAGCTTACCCTCTTCTTATATTAATCTTACTAGATTTATTCCAGGGTGTATATTCATAATAAGTCAAAAGAAAAAAGCAACCCAAAAGAAAAAAAGTATTTATAACAAAAATGACAGATAAAAATACATTTCTTAACACATAAAAAGCTCTTACAAACCAATAAGGAAAAAAATGCAATGGAAAATCTTGTAAAGAATATGAAAAGGTAACTATAAGAGGCAAACACAAAGAAAAACAGAAATGGCCTGTAAGAATTTGAAAAGATGTTAAAACCCATGACATTAAAGAAATGCAAATTAAAATGAATTATTATCACATTGGTAAATATTTTACAGGTTGCAACTGCATAGTTTTAAAATGGCAATAAAACCAAGATACTCTCATGGGCACTCTTAATAGCAAATTCAATTTAAATTAAACTTATGTCAGTTGGTACTACCTATTTAGTTGCCATTACTCTATCAGAGCATGAACATTCCTACAGGGCAGGGTTAAACGCAAGATTAAAGACAGACAGGAAGGAGATTGTATAATGGAAGAAGAGAGGTCTATTCTCTTTTCAGTTGCTAATGTCTGGAAGGACCTGCAGTGTGACTCATTACCAGAACAAACACCTTTGGCACAGATTGATGAGAATGTGCAGGTATCTTCCTCAGCCCATGCAAATGCCACTCTGATGCCTACATGTCACTTACCTCACTCCAGTCATTTCTCTTCCCTCCTTCTTTCATGTTCCTTGAGTCTTTTCTACTATTTCCCCTTGACCCCAGGACTCAAGGCTGCATTTGAAGGAATTATATAAGGGGCTCTGCTGCTGAATCCATTCAATGAATCACTGGATAGAATGAGATATTCTGATTCTTAAGACTAGAACATCTGTAAGACATTAAATTGTTATTGACAGCCTTTCACAGCATAAATCAACTACCTTTACTCTACTAAAAAATGTTGCCTATTTATTCCAAGGTGCTTCTCACTTCAGGACTGAATATGGGGCAGAAGAGAAGTGAAAGTAAACCTTGTCTTGACACATAATACTCTGAGAAATATATTAAAACATCTTAGAAACCAGAATCTTGCTGTTCTTCTCTGGATGTTTCTATATATCTCAACTCTGGCTCTTAAAAAAAAAAATCATATGGGCTCCAGAAAGATCAATTCTATTCTTCCATTTAGTAATTGAGTCGGGTATTGACCAAGGAAAATCTGGGAACCAGTGGAAGGACAATGTCTTGGCCATTCTGGGATCTAGATTATTGCTCACTGTTGAAGGGTTGTCATGACTCCTTCTCATCTGGGAACAATAGCTCAACAGATGATAAGAGATGAGAAGTCAGGCAGGGATACAGCAGAGGACCCATTTCACAAAAGTCACTCTGCTCACTCTTTAAAGCAAATGGCCTCCTTAGAAGAATTTCGGGCTCCAACCGTGAGGACAATGGTGGGGAAAATTGAAAATTATTTCATTTTAAAACACGTGGTTTTCACAGGTACTGAAGGGAAACATAGGTCAAAGCTTGATTAGCTCGACAGAGGACATGAATGTAACACACCTGTGTGGGGTTGTTTTCCCCTCCTGTAGATATAAAATACACTCACCTTTCAACTCACTGTGGTCATTTTTTTCCTGGATTTTGTGCCTTACCAGAACCCATCATTCAGGTTCAGGCCAGCACTTCCATGTAATGAATGACTGGAACTTTTTTTCTTTTAAAGCCATTTGTTCAATGCCCTGTCTACATACCCGGGAACATAATAATTCAGGTTGAGGATGTTAAGGATTAGCAGAGAGAAGAGTTCAGTCACTAAAAAATCCTTACATCAAACTCTGGGTCTTTGCTTTTCTATCCAGTTGTCTTTAGAATTCTCTTCTCAACCTCCCAATCTGTCCAACTGATAAGCATTACCCATTGCTCAGAATCAGCTAGCATCAAGGAATCTTGCCCATCTCCCAGCCTTCACTGCCTTCTGTTTCCAGGCCAGCTCTTTAATCATAGTATGTATTATTTGAGGCTTTGGGGTTATGATGTCTGAAAACAGCTCCAGAAAAATTTAGAGTAATTATAAAAATAGAAAGGACATGAATGTAGCCATCCTCAAAAATAGAACTTGAACTGAAAAGATGTTGAATTCTCTTTCTCATCTTGGCTTTTTTTTTTTTTTTCATTTCTGTTTTATTATTTTCTAACTCTACTGGCCAGTCTTATCTTTTTTTTTTCCTCTGCCTACATACTGTATTGTAACTGCCACACGGTTCTAGTGGTTAATTTTACAGTCTAGCCACATGCAGAGATTCACTAGCATTCAGAGCTCAGTGCCATCCTGGAAGAGGATGATTGACCCAGCTAGAATCAGGTGGACCCCAGGATCAACCACTAGTAGCTAAACAGCAAAGTAACAGCACAAGTGTCAGGGCCCAAACCCTGTGGATAAAGGAAATTTTTCAGAAAATTGGGCAATATTTTAAGCAGGAAAGACATCCCAAAATTGTTTGCTATAATCCATAATATCTTCTTGAACTTACTTCCTTAACTTAACCAAAATAGAAGTCATTTGAGAGCTACTACTATATCTTATCATTAATTTTTCACCACATACGGCTCAGAATGTGCCACATAATAAGTGCCTGGTATTGTTTATTAAACAAATCCTTTTTTGGGATGAAACATTCATCCAAATGATAGTCTTATCAGAGCCTTAAGAAACTTGAGTCCAAATCATAACCTTACATGGAGTATTTGTGGGAGGTGAGACAAGATAGTATACTTTAGTGCCCACATGAAAACATCTTTGGCCATCTATTGAGATAGTATAGCAAAATGATTTTTGAAAAATGAGCCTTGGATTCAAGAACACCAGGGTTTGAATAAGGACTCTGCCACTTTCTATTTATATGTTGTGGGCTAAGTTATTTAACTTCTACACCTCAATTTCCTCATCCACAAAATAAAGATAATTTCCATAGGAACATTTAAATACTGAAATAAGCTAGTGTATGTAAAATGCTTTACAAGAAAGTAAACAATCAAATGTAGATGTTTTTCCCTCTTCTTAGCATAGCACTCCTAAGCAAATTTCCCACTATGCAAATTGCCCACTGTGATGCTGTGAAGTGCTTAGAAAGTAAATATAATGAGACTTAGGAGGCATAAATCAAACCAAGGATTCTAGGAAAACTCATATTGAAGTATTGAAAAATTAGACCAATAAGAAGATGACTGAGATTGAAAAAAAGTTTAGGCACAAGGAATTTAAAGACTTAGAACATGATGACACCACAGATCAGATGGTTCAATTTCCTCATTTAAAAGACAGGTATGTGATGTTTATGGAATCAAAGTTCACAGAATGACATAATAGCTAGTGGTGGAGCTGGATTTCCTAATGACCAGTGCAGTGTTCTTTGAGAGTAAGTAAGGCATGACCTGTGCCTGTGGAGGATGAGTCACAGCTGGGTCATCCTATAAGTCTACATTATGAAAATTCAAGGTTCATTGGGATGACTCAACCTATACCTACCATTCTAATTTTCTCAACTGAACTGAATTCACTTTGCACTCTACTTCATTCAGCCACTCGTTGCCATTCCTTTGGTTGCACAGTTGACCTTGCCATCACTCAAAACTGCTCTGAAACCTTTAATCCTATACCCAACCCCATGATCACAACTTCCAATCCTTTTAGAGCTTGAATTCCCTTTCTCCGCTGCATGTTCTCTTAGAGTCATTGACGTCTCCAGTTCAGTAATTCCTTCCATTTTTCCTCTCCAGTACATCTTCCCAATGTTTTCCATTCTTTCTCTTTTGGCCTAGATTCCATGAAACTCCATGGGATTCTTGTTTGCCAATAATCTCACATCCCTGGAACCAAGTCCTCACACAATACTATGTCTAATAATGACAAACAACAAAAATAGAAGCAACTTATTCTTTCTTTGCCCCTAGTACTTGGGTGCTGAGCATAGCTGAGTAAAAACTCAAAACTAGGAAGATTAGTTCAGTTCTGTGTTGGATTATAGCCTCAACTGGCACAACAATAATTTCAAAGTCACTTATCAGTTCTCCTTTTTGCGTCCTCAGAGAAGCATCAATCATCCTGTATCACAGAGAAATAGAGACCATTATGCTAAACCAACTCAGTTTCCTGCCCTTCTGTTTCCCTCTCATGCACATCTTCTTCTCTCCCTCTCACAGGATGAAATGTTTTTCCATCAGTCCAAGGATATTCCCCCTACTGTGCTCTGTATCACATCTCTTCTGACTCTGAAAACCTCAAGCCACCATTTTGCCCTTCAGCTCTGAGGAGAAAGTATGTAGTATATAAACATAGTATTTCTCATCTTAGAAATGAGATTATAATTAATTTTAAATCCTCCCCTTAATACCTTGTAAATTCCATGTAATGAGATATTTGGCCACTATTTGGCCATAAAAAGGAATGAATTTCTGACAAATGGTACAACATGGATGAACCTTGAAAACACTATGCTAAGTGAAAGAAGCCAGACAAAGGGCCACATGTTATGTGAAATTTCCGGAGTAGGCAAATCCATAGAGATAGAGACTGATTGCTAGGGCTTGAAGGAAGTTGGAACTAGGAATTGACGGCCAGTGAGTATGGATTTTGTTTTGGGGGTGATAATGTTCTCGAACTCATAACTTTGCCAATGTACTTAAGACCATTGAATGATATACTTTTAAAGGATGAATTTTATATTATGTGAATCATATCTCAATAAAGCTTTTACTTAAAAATGAGTCAGTAGAACTGCTAAATCCCATATTTTTAGACCAGCTAAGAAAATGGACCATCAGTATTTCTATCTTTAAGGGATAAACCCTTGACCAAATTACAGCTGCCTAGAGAGTCCACTCATAATAGTGAATTTGCAATAGAAAATATAACTGCAGTAAATCATTCAATAACTGCCTAAGAAAAATGAATTCAGGCAATAATAGGTAATCAAAAATGTAAAAAAAAACTATTTTGTATATCAAAGTTAGTAGAAATTCACTTATATATCAAAATTCAAATAGATATATCTTACTCTAATTGAGATTTGGGGAAAGATTATCATCAGCCATCTACATAATTGTTCTTAGGAAAAGTTAAAGCAATTATTTTAAATACAATGCAACTTTAAATAAAATGTAAATAAAGTGAGATGTCTAATAAAGTCCCCAGGATATAACATTGGACTTTATGTAACCTAACAAATTTTTTTACAGATTAAATGAAAAGATAAGTTTTCTTGATGAAGGAAATAATAATTAACTTCTAAAGTGCATCATTGCTTCAAAAAGAAGAAATAGCGTAGCATTCATGTATGCCTCTTCCACAATGTAGAATTTCCTAACAAAAGAAGATCAGTTGCTATTTGTTTCTTTGGCTTCAAAGATGAGGACCACTTGTCCAATAAATGGATATCAAAACTTCAAGGAATCTGAGGCTATGCTCAAGTGAATCGATTTGCCCTACCAGAGAACAGTAATGGGAAAACTGCTTTATATTTTACTCAAGTCCAAATATCTTGAAAAGATTTCTTTTTGAATTGCAGTATTCTCAATTCTGCCAGTAGGTTGAAATGAGGAGTTACCTTTTTGATTAGTAAAGCTTATAAAGTATTCATTCACATAACTTCCCTGTTGAAGGATCTTGCCTTTTCCATGTCTGTTCACTTGTTCAACATGGGATTTAAAATCGAATTATTTTTAGTTTAAAGATTTTTTCCTCCCTCAAGACTTTTTTCTAGCCTGTAACTCTCAGTTCTCTTTCTTAAGCAAGGATTCTCTTTTTGTTTCAGTTATGGATAGAATAGCAGAGTCCCTTAACTCAAGCTGCTCAGATGTTCTGTTTTTCTGGTTTGAAGGCATTTTCCTCAGGGGTTTCTGTAATCATGCCAGAGCCTACAAAGTAGGTGATACTGTGAGGTGAAAGGAAGCTCAGTTGGCCATCAGATGTAGAATTTTCCCCCAAAATATCACCTATCATTTTGCCAATAGGGAAACTGTATCTTGATCCACATAAAATAGATCTCGTGGATTCACTGACTCAACAACGAAACAAACAAAAAAGATATAGAAATTAGAACGTGAACACAGTTGTTCTTGATGAGAAAGGTCTCTGTCCCCTAATCTCAGATCACTCAGTCCTGTCTTTTTGCTAGAAGACAAAGAATGTATGAAAACAATAAAGCTAAGCAGTGAATAAAAACACAGGAAAAATAAGAAAGGTGGTTTTAAATCTGTTTTCTGATCATAAAAGTGATTCTTGATTTCTGGGCAAGATGGAATATCAGGGATCTGATTTACTGTTTTTTCCTGCATAGTTTTTATATGTTCTTCATGTTCTTCAAAGCTACATTAGGCATAATCTCCAAACGCCTCCTTAGCCCATCCTCCTGTCTATTCATTGCCTGGTGTTTATTTTTACTTTGCCATATTGTAATTTTCCATTTACTTGCCTTTCCCTAACTAGGCTATGAGGTCTCTGAAGGTGAAGGCTATATCCATCATTTACATACCTTCAAACACTGGCATGTAGTTGCCTGTCAACAAATATTAAATAGGGAGGGAAAGAGGAAGGAGGGGGATGGAAGGAAAGAAGGAAACGATGATGCTTAAGAAAGATTCATACTCAGTGACTGCACTTTCTCTAGATTCCATCATCATTTTTTCCTTTCTTTTTACCCTTACATGCTCTAAAAATTATTAACTTTTTTTTATTTATTTATTTATTTTTTTAAAGATTTTATTTATTTATTTGAGAGAGAGAGAATGAGAGAGAGCAAGCACATGAGAGGGGGGAGGGTCAGAGGGAGAAGCAGACTCCCTGCCGAGCAGGGAGCCCGATGCGGGACTCGATCCAGGGACTCCAGGATCATGACCTGAGCCGAAGGCAGTCGCTTAACCAACTGAGCCACCCAGGCGCCCTTAACTTTTTTTAACAGTAACTTTAATTTAGGCTAATTCTTGCTGACATTTAAGGAAGCACATTTAAATATAATGATGAAACTTTTTTTTTAAGATTTTATTTATTTATTTGACAGAGACATAGCGAGAGAGGGAACACAAGCAGAGGGAGTGGGAGAGGGAGAAGCAGGCTTCCCGTGGAGCAGGGAACCCGATGTGGGACGTGATCCCACGACCCTGGGATCATGACCTGAGCCAAAGGCAATTAACCAACTGAGCCAGGCATCCCTATGAAACTGTTTGGAAATCTCAGCATAGAATGGGTTGTTTTTGAAAAGATTTCTGAGCACCGTGGGTATAATTTTTATACATGGAGGTTTTTTTGTAATAATACTACAAACAAGTTTCTCTTGGATATTTGTTTTTATCCACCTCCTCTTAATAGATCTGTCAACAGGTACAATAAACTGCCATTTCCAAATTATTGTTGCTCATTCAAACCACCTTTATGTCAAAAAAAAAAAAAAACAACCTCTTCTTACTTTCAAAATATTATTTTTCTAAACTCTACAGAAATATTTTTGCATTTGAAAAATGGTATTGAGATAGGAATTCATACTGAAACAAACTCCAAAAAAGTTGAATGGTGGTTAAACATGAAAATTAAAATCCTAAATCTGGAAAATACATTTAAGGTTTTTCTAGTCTTTAAAAATATAACCTTCATAACTTTGAGGGTAGATTATTGAAAGAAATAATATAAAAGTGTTTAACACTTAAAAAATCAAAATAAAAAGACAACTTCTTAAGAAAATTCCTTTGTAATACATCAGACAGATATTTAATACATACTCAATCAAAATGTAAATAAAAGTATTTAAATCCCAAAAGTTGGTTCAGAAACATCTTAAAACTATAGTTATCAAAAATATATATAACATCAGTGAGTCTGCTGATAAAATATATATGTGAACTGAAACTCATATAATTCAGGCAGAAGTGAAAGTGTAATATTTTCAGAGTTGATCTAGACTTATTAAAATAGTTAAAACCTTTGATCAAATATTTATATTTGTTGGTATTCTGAATATATTATCCAAAAGTAAAAACAAACCACATGCATAAAAATATTGAATACTAGCATTATAGTATGTAACATTATTATATACTATTATTTGTAATAGTATATACTATAAAGAACCAGAATATCTAACAATAGATTTTTCATTAAATACAAAAATCATAAAAACATTGAGCTGTTAAATTTAAAAATATTAAAACTACTTAGCAAAGTGAAAAATGTTTGTGATGTAATGTTAACTGAAAAAAATAGGATATGATAGGTTCTACAGAATGATTATGTCTATATTGAAATTATGTATGGCCATGGAATAGATTTAAATGGGAACATAAGAAATCTAAACATTTGATTGATTGGAATAGCAGAATCATAAGTTGATTTTTTTAACTGACATACCAATATAGATTCTTAGTTACACATAGTGATGATGTATGCACTAATTTTTTAAATGGAATAACAGAAAGCTAAATTGAAAGGATTCTTGCTTGGTAAGTTTCTTGAAGCCAGGCTAGACAGTGTGTGTGGCTAATGTTGCCAGATTTAGCAAATTAAAAAAACAGGGCTATCAGTTAAATGTGAGTTTCAGATAAACAATGAATACATTTTTATTTGTGGGAAGAATTTTTTTTTATTTTGGCTGATTTTTATAACTATCCTGAAAAGATTTCATTTCAAAGAGAATTAAACTCTTTGTCTGCTTTTTTACTCTAAGTGTGTTCATTTAAAGATTTGGAATAGGGACACCTGGGTGGCACAGTCAGTTAAGCATCTGACTCTCAGTTTCAGCTCAGGGTCCTGGGATCAAGCCCTGTGTAGATCTCCATGCTCAGCAGGGAGTCTGCTTGGGTTTCTCTCCCCCTCCCTCTGCCTCTTCCCCGACTCATGCTTGCGCGCTCGCTCTCTCTCTCTCTAATAAATAAATAAATCTTAAAAAAATAAAATAAAATAAATATTTGGAACATGGTTTTACTACAGACGTATTTGTTGTTTGTTTGAAATTCAAATTGAATGGAATGATTAGGATTTTGTCTGTCAGCCCAACTTGCTACTTAGTACCCCTTACGGACTCCAACCATTAGCCATTCATAAAAACAGTTGTGCTCCTGTGTGAGAAATAGAGGAGGTGTGTAGGGAGGCAGATGAAACAATCACAAGAAGATGCATCCTTGGCTTTGACCAAATACAAAAATGTTTAATTTTATTGCCATAATGCATTCTCTAGGAAATCTTGGTTTTATCCAGGAAGGTCAGGAATAAGAACAGATTCTGACACAAAATTGAGATAAGAGTGATGAGGGACATGTATCATGGATCTCACTGATATGAAGAATTCTTAATCTCAGGAAACAAACTGAGGGTTGCTGGAGTGGTGGGGGCTGGGAGGGATGGGGTGGCTGGGTGATAGACATTGGGGAGGGTACGTGCTATGGTGAGAGCACTGTGAATTTTGTAAGATTGATGAATCACAGATCTGTACCTCTAAAACAAATAACACATTATATGTTAAAAAAAATAGTAGGAAGGGAAAAATGAAGGGGGAGAAATCGGAGGGGGAGACGAACCATGAGAGACTATGGACTCTGAGAAACAAACTGAGGGTTCTAGAGGGGAGGGGGGTGGGGGGATGGGTTAGCCTGGTGATGGGTATTAAAGAGGGCACGTACTGCATGGAGCACTGGGTGTTATACGCAAACAATGAATCATGGAACACTACATCAAAAACTAATGACGTATGGTGATTAACATAACATAATAAAATAAAATTTTAAAAAAAAGAGTGATGAGGGAGATCATGAAAACTGAGATCATAGTAGACAACAGGTATGATCCCAGCTCAGCTGCCTGAAACCTGTCTACAGAATATGTTTTGATTAAGCCACCATAACAGTGCCTCATATTGTATAGTTTATATTTTCGAACAGCCCAGCTCAATAAAGCAGTTGGAGAAGATCCAGAATGGTCCAGGAACCACTGTCACTGATGGGTCTCATCAGTTATTTCCAGATTATTTACTTTCATCAACACTATGCTCACGGTCATCTATGGCTGGATGGCTGGATAGAGAATGTTTCCTAAAGAGCAATGTATAGCTGCTTCTAGATTAGAGCTTTATCAGCTAATGAGATGTTTCATGGAAATGTGGTATCCAGTTTCTTCTGGATATATTATAAATCTCAGTATCTTTGGTCAGAGGTATAAATGGCCCAGGTGAGAGGGTTGGTCACAGCAAGGACTCTAAAGCGATAATCAGCAGGTGGTGTTGCGAGCCTAGGAAGAAAGCTAGTGTGGCTGGGACTTAGTGAACAAAAGGAAGAGTGACAGATGAGTGCAGAGAGGTAGATGGGCCCACATTCTGGACCAATTGTTTGGATACCATCTGAACTTGCATGAGCAGCCCTGGAGGCATGCAGAGGGGAGATTGATACAATCTGATTTGGGGCAGGTAATATGGTTTCATTCTCATCAACTGGGCGTTTTTTAACAGACAGCTTACTCCTATGTAATTGTTGCTGTGAATAAGGGCTACAGATCAACTATTCTAAAAATGGAATCATGGAGGCTTTTTTTGGCAGGCATCCCTCAACACTCAATTGGCTTGTATTTAATAATCCTATGCAATTCTGTAAGTCAATTTGATAAAAGAGACTGACATTTTATAAACAATGTGTTGCTGAACCCAAACCATGATTATTCGTCCCCTTCACAACTGCAGTAGTCTCTTAAATTAATTGGTGTTCCTATTTCTACTTTTGCCTCCTCCCATCCAGTCAACACCCAGGAGTCAGTATAATTTTTAAAATGTAAATCAACCAAATCATGTAATTTCCATTCTTAAAATGTTCTAATATGAGGGCTACTGGGTTTTTTTTCTCAGGGTGTGAAGACCTGGAAAGATCATCATTCCTATCCATACATTACACAAAAGCTAAGCAAACTTCAGATTGATAGCTTTGAACCCACCAGGTGTGGAAGGAAAGGCATACTCACTACCAGGCATAAAACCTATCTATTTCAGTCTCCACTGTCCTACACAGTATATTCAGTTTTCAACAGAAATCATGAGGTATATAAAAAGGCAACAAGGAACAACATATTGCCAAAAGACAAAGCAAATCGACACAACCATACTCAGATAGGACACAGATATTGGAACTGACAGGGAATTTAAAATAACTCTGTCAGTGGCTCCAAAATATCCTTATGAATTCAAGGAAGGAGGGAGGTAGGGAGGGAAAGAAGAGAAAAAGGAGGGATGAAGTGGGGGAGAGAGAAAAAAAACAGTAGCAGCAGTGAAGAATGCCTTTATAGGTGTGTCACAGCTGAGACTAGTCAGTAAACTTGAAGATAAGTCAATGAAAAGTCTTTAGAAGGACTTGGCTCTCAAAACTCAACAGTAAGAAAGTAAACAATGTAATAAAAATGTGCCAGTGAGTTGGACATTGCACCAAAGAAGGTCCATAGATGGCAAATAAGCATAGAAAAAGATGATCAATATCCTTAATGTAAAACAAAACCACAGTGAGATACTATCAAGCACTTTTTAGAATAGCTAAAAAAATTTTTTTGGTTGTTGATACTGTGTACTTAGAAGGATGAGGAGCAATGGAACTCTCATACACTGGGAATGTGAAATGCTACAGCTACTTTAGAAAATACTTCGATATTTTCTTAAAGCTAAACATGTACTTACAATATGACCCAGCAAATCCCAGTTCTAGTGTTTACCTAAGAAAACTGGAAACAATGTTCATACAAATACTTTTACATAAATATTCATAGTTTTTGTTTGTTTTTTGGTTTTTTGGTTTTGTTGTTATTGTTGTTTTTTAGAGAGAGAGCATGCAAAGAGGGTTGGGAGGAGGGGCAGAGGAAGAGAGAGAATCCCAAGCAGGCTCCACGCCCAGCACAGAGCCCATTGCAGGGCTTGATCTCAGGACCCTGAAATCATGACCTGAATCAAAATCAAGAGTCGGACGCTTAACTGATTGAGCCACCCAGGTGCCCCTCATCACTTTTGTTTTTAAACTCCAAAAACTGGAGATAACTCAGATATTCTTCAAATGGTAAACTGATCAAATGCAGGACATCCATTCAATGCAATATTTTTTTTGATGATACGTGAAAAAATAAAATGTATTTTTAACATTCAAAAAAGCAGTTAATGTGAAATATTCAATGCAAATTAGATCAAACTTTTTTTCGGGGAAGAGGGCATGTTAATTTTCTACTGCTGTGTAACAAAGCACTGAAAATTCAGCAGATTAAAACAACACCTGTTTATTACCTCACAGTTCTGTAATTCAGAAGTTTGATATAGCTGATTCTCTTTGCAGGGTACCACAAAGCTAAACTCATGATGTTACTGGCTGATTTATTACCTAGAAGTTCTGGGTAAAGATGCCTCTGAGTTCATTCTCATTGTTTTAAAAATTCAGTTCCTTCCATTTGTAAGACTCAGGTCCTTGTTTCCTTACTGACTGTCATTCAAGGGCCACTTTGGCTATAGAGGCCTCACACATTTATTCTTTGCTTTATGGTCCTTTCTATTTTTAAGTCAGCAAAGGCACGTTGAACCCTTCTTATGCTTTGAATCTCTCACTTCTTCCATCTCTGCCCTTGAGACCCAGATTTAAAAGGCCAATGTAATCAGATAAGGGCCACCTGGATAATCTCCCTATTTTAAGATCAACTAATTTAGGGACTTAATTACATCTGCAAAATCCCATTCTCCATATAATGTAACATAATTATGGGAATGATATCTCCTAATAATCCAAATTCCATCCATGCTAAAGATCGAGGGTCATTGGAAGTTGTCTTGGAATTCTACCTACCATTGGGGACAATGCATAAATTAGACAAGCTGACTGAAACCTTCCCCATTTAACTAGTTTTCTTTAAGCAATGCCAAAGTGATTATTTTTTTTATTATGTTATGTTAATCACCGTACATTACATCATTAGTTTTGATGTAGTGTTCCATGATTCATTGTTTGTGTATAACAGCCAGTGCTCCATGCAGTACGTGCCCTCCTTAATATCTATCACGGGGCTAACCCCTCCCCCAACCCCCTCCCCTCTAGAACCCTCAGTTTGTTTCTCAGAGTCCATAGTCTCTCATGGTTCGTCTCCCCCTCCGATTTCCCCCCCCTTCATTTTTCCTTCCTGCTATCTTCTTTTTTTTTTTTAAACATATAATGTATGATTTGTTTCAGAGGTACAGGTCTGTGATTCAACAGTCATGCACAATTCACAGCGCTCACCATAGCACATACCCTCCCCAATGTCTATCACCCAGCCACCCCATCCCTCCCAGCCCCCACCACTCCAGCAACCCTCAGTTTGTTTCCTGAGATTAAGAATTCCTCATATTAATGAGGTCATATGATACATGTCTTTCTCTGATTGACTTATTTCGCTCAGCATAACACCCTCCAGTTCCATCCACGTCGTTGCAAATGGCAAGATCTCATTCCTTTTGATGGCTGCATAATATCCCATTGTATATATATACACCACATCTTCTTTATCCATTCATCTGTCGATGGACATCTTGGCTCTTTCCACAGTTTGGCTATTGTGGACATTGCTGCTATAAACATCGGGGTGCACGTACCCCTTCGGATCCCTACTTTTGTATCTTTGGGGTAAATACCCAGTAGTGCAATTGCTGGGTCATAGGGTAGCTCTATTTTCAACTTTTTGAGGAACCTCCATACAGTTTTCCAGAGTGGCTGCACCAGCTTGCATTCCCACCAACAGTGTAGGAGGGTTCCCCTTTCTCCGCATCCCCGCCAACATCTGTCATTTCCTGACTTGTTAATTTTAGCCATTCTGAGTGGTGTGAGGTGATATCTCATTGAAGTTTTGATTTGGATTTCCCTGATGCCGAGCGATGTTGAGCACTTTTTCATGTGTCTGTTGGCCATTTGGATGTCTTCTTTGGAAAAATGTCTGTTCATGTCTTCTGCCCAGATTTTGGATACTAGCCCTTTATCTGATATATCATTTGCAAATATCTTCTCCCATTCTGTCGGTTGTCTTTTGGTTTTGTTGACTGTTTCTTTTGCTCTGCAAAAGCCTTTTATCTTGATGAAGTCCCAATAGTTCATTTTTGCCCTTGCTTCCCTTGCCTTTGGTGATGTTTCTAGGAAGAAATTGCTGCGGCTGAGGTCGAAGAGGTTGCTGCCTGTGTTCTCCTTTAGGATTTTGATGGACTCCTGTCTCACATTGAGGTCTTTCAACAGTTTTGAGTCTATTTTTGTGTGTGGTGTAAGGAAATGGTCCAGTTTCATTCTTCTGCATGTGGCTGTCCAATTTTCCCAACAGCATTTGTTGAAGAGACTGTCTTTGTTCCATTGGACATTCTTTCCTGCTTCGTCGAAGATGAGTTGACCATAGAGTTGAGGGTCCATTTCTGGGCTCTCTTGTTCTGTTCCATTGACCTATGTGTCTGTTTTTGTGCCAGTACCATACTGTCTTGATGATGACAGCTTTGTAATAGAGCTGGAAGTCCGGAATTGTGATGCCACCAGCTTTGCTTTTCTTTTTCAACATTCCTTTGGCTATTCGAGGTCTTTTCTGGTTCCATACAAATTTTAGGATTATTTGTTCCATTTCTTTGAAAAAAAGTGGATGGTATTTTGATGGGGATTGCACTGAATGTGTAGATTGCTCTAGGTAGCATTGACGTCTTCACAATGCCATATTACTCAGCAGTCAAAAAGAATGGACTTCATTCACATAACATGGATGAATTTCAGGTGCATTATGCCAAGAAGAAGAAGCCATATCCAAAGGCTACATATCGCCTGACTGTGTTTACATGGTGTTCTGTAAAAGGCAAAACCGCAGGTAGGGACAGAGGTCAATGGTCGTCATGGGTTGAGAGAGAAGGACGGAGTTGACAATAGATGGGCTGTGTGAGGCATATGAGGGATGAGAAGGCGCTCTGCTTTATGAGTGTGGTGGTCAATGCACGATTTCATGCCTTTGCCAAAATCCACAGGACTATACATCATACAGAGCATCTTTTACTGTATCAAAAGTAAAAGGAAACAAACAAAAAACTTTCCAGTAGCCTATACAATACTTAGAGTAAAATGGAAGTTGATTTCCATGCCCTTTAGCTGTGTGTCTCCTCTTCTGCCTCCAGCTCCAAACTCACCTCAGCGCTCAAGAAGCTACAGCCCCGCGTCTCGCTCTCCCATTTCATGCTGTTGCACTTGGCATCAAACTCCTGGAACATCTTTTCCCCCAGGTCTTTATGTGGTTGGTTCCTTCTTCTCCTTCACATCACAACTTTCCTGTCACCTCTCAGACACCCTTCCTTAACACTTAACCTAAAACAGATTCCTCTTATTTACTCTTCCCTGTGCCACATTACCTTGCTTAGTTACTTTACAACAATGATCAGAATTCAAAATTTCCCTGTTTGCTTCGTCATTTTTAAATTTTTTTTTCTTATCTGTTAACTGTCCCCATTTCTAGAATACAAGCTCCATGAAGGCAGGGGAGTGTCTTATTCACAGTTAAGAAGAATCTCTGGACTATAATAAGCATTGATAAGTATTTGTTAAATGAGTGACTGAATATAAAAACCATAGTGTTAAATCTTCTGAGCTACTTCCTCCACATTTCTCCCAGGCAACACTTGACTCATATAAAAAGGAAGAAAAAGAAATGCTTGTATGTAACCATGATATTTCAAGAATAAGCTGGATCATTAATTAATTGATGAAATCTTAAAAGAGGCATTAAGCCAGATCAAAAATTTCTACAGTAGCCTTAAACCACAGGTTTGGGTTATAATTTTGTCTGAACATGGACTGACTCTGGAAGTGGTTGCTTGAGAACAAATACACTCAGATACAGATTACTCTTTATCTGGAAAAAACATCTTGTAATCTCATTGTGAAAAACATGAGAGCAGAAACTATTTTGTTTGCCCCATCCTGGCATTTCAGATGCTCAGCACAGACCCATACACACACTAGCAGCACAATCAGTGTTTGGTGTAAGCAGTAAAAATTCATCCACATGATTCATCGATAGACAAACCTGGTGTACAAATGTGAAGCATGATATAAAGGTATCATGGGTTCAGCCGCCAGCTCTGCAACTAATTAGTGATGTGACCTTCACCTTTCTGATCCTCGGTTTCCGTGGAAGGAAGGAGCTCAGTTAGATGAGTCCTCATGTCCTTTCTGAAACTCTTGGATTTTTTCCTATGTTGTATTCGGAAATTCATTGTAAGACATCTTGTTTTTAGAAATGGAAAGGTTTTTCCTGCAGAGTCAGTGTTTCTAAATGAAGAAAATCTCTCAACTATCCCAAGAAAACCTGGTCTATCTTGAATTTAATGTATTAAAAGAAACCAAAGTGTGTGTGTATGTGTGTGTGTGTGTGCGCGCGCACGCGCGTATGTGAGAAACCAAGCAATATAACAATATGACTCTGGAATTGAATAAAACTGAAAAATAATAAAATTGAATGTAGCTTATCTAACCAAACATAGTTTATCTTGGAAGCAGCTCCTTGAGGCAAAGTAATTTTAATTAGTGGAGAATGAGCTGGTAGATGGAAACTATTTTAGGAATTCTGAAAATGTTCTGAGCATTTTCAAGGTCTTTTATGTCCCGATGACACTGTTTTGCTTATTATTATTACATCTAATATTTCTAAATGTATAACTTTTCTTTTTCTTGTTATAATGTACCTCTCTGTCATAATTTTTATGCTTAACAGTCATGCTAAGTTGTTCTTTGACCTTCTCAATTGAAGAGAGAAAGATGAAGGTGATTACAGATTGTCCTTAGGCTTGTGGTGGGCCTGGGAGGGGGCCAGGCGGAAGACAGTTATCGACAACAGTAACAGTTTGTATTGGTGGTATAAGAAAGTAACTGTTTACAAGGAACTAAGCTTGTGGCTATAAAAGAAATAGGCTATGGAATTGGTGGGATTGCTGAAGACAAAGAGAATGTAGGAAGGAGGTACTGAGTCTAACCATCACCACCCTGGGCCCCATCAGTTCAAGATGCCATGCGTGTGTTCTGAGGGAACCAGAAAGAAAGGTAGAGCTGCTTCAGGACAGGGGATTGGAAATGATTTTCCCTTTCTTGTTCTTCAAGTCTTTCCACTGGCTCCTTATGAAATGGGCCTTCCTGTCTTCTCATGCTGTTCTTGTGGTCTATTTATCACTGCATGGAATCATAATAGTGCTATCTATTATATCTATATCTATATCTGTTATATCTATATCTATATCTATATGAATGTTCATATATAGTCAACTTTCAGAGTCCTATGGCATTCTTGAAAATTTTTTAAGTCTTGAGTCCTCTGCCTATAATACATTATGTAATGTAAAGAGACAATGTCTATTTACATCATATTGTTATAAGGACACTTTAAATTTTGAAGGAAAAAGCCCTAAGTGGTCTAAATGACAACCCCATTGCTGACAAAGTAGCTTCTGATAATATGGAAAAAACAGCCATAAGGCAAGTATCACATACTTCGGTTGGAAATTTTTTCTAAATGAAAAATATATGAAAATAAAAACAGGTCTATGTACTTTGGTAAAAACTACAAGACATCTAAATTTTATCAGCTCACTCCCTCTTTGTTGAACGGGTCTAATGTGATGTTTCTCAAAGTGTGGTCCCCAAATCACCTGCATCAGAATCACCTACGTGCTTGTTAAAATGCAGGTGCCTGAAATCTACCCTGAACTGCTGAGTCAGAATCTTCGGAGATGAGCCTGATATTCAGAATTTCAGCAAGCTTTCTATAGTACACTTATGTTTGCTAAAATCTCAGCATCCCCAGTGTAATGCAGGGTCCTGTTGTGTGAGATCAGGCACCATGCCAGGGCTTGGCATAGAGTTTACCAACCACAAAGTATACTGCCCTTCCTCTCTCCCCGCAACCCCCTGCAGTGCTTCCAGACTCTTCTTGCCAGTGACATAGATTAGATGCTTCCAAGCACTCAAAAGCCCAAAGGTTAATGAGGCATCTCATTCATATTTCATGATTGCTGTTTGCCCTTCTCTGCCTTTGGGACACACAATGGAAAAGTGCAATCAATAGAATAATATCAGGGGCACCCGACCATTAGAAGATAGCAGAAATAATCCATAGACTCCTACTGTATTTAAAGCAAATGCCCTGAATTAATAAATTATCAACAGAGATCATTATTTCACCAGGATTTGTCAATGTGTGGGGGGGGGAAAAAAGCAAATATATCAAACCCTCAGAATAAATAGCACCTACAATTTCTTTGTTCAATATTCCATTCTCAGCAGGGCTGTTTTCATAGTGTCTGCTCTGTTCCTTGTCACTGAGGCTATCATTCTACTACTTTGTTCTTCATCCTCAGAGCTCTTTACTCCTAAGCTAATATGCTCACACATGGGACCATGATGGAAAAGACAGGAGGAATTCAATATGTGTGGAAGATGAATTCCTCTGACAGTCACTTTCTAAATTCTCTAAATCTCCGCTACATTTTTAAAGTGCATTTATTGGGTAAGGTTTTTCTTAAAACCTTCTGGGAGAAGGGTTCTTTATTATTTTTCATTGCATCCCCGCTTCTCTGGAGCCCTTTAGCTCTCCTCTATAGTCCTTTTTTATATTTAAAAGTTGATTTATAATAGTAATAAAAGCCATTATTGAGTCTCTAAAATATTCCAGAACTTTTGTATGCATTATCTTTAAATCTTAAACAAGCATTTGCCCAAAATATGTGTTTTGCAACTCAAGTCCTCCAAAATGTTCTTTACAAAGAATAGGATTTGAGGATTAGGTAATTTAGGTACTACTTCACACTATGTCTTGACTTTCCGATTCCCCAAACACATTCACGTATTAAATCATCTGAGGAAATCTACAGTAAAAACAAAACAATGCAAAAACTTTTTTCCCCAGAGTTGCTTAAGTTGACTTGATCATGAAATTTTTAGGTTTATGTGAAAACACTCTGGAAAATGCTGCCTTAAGCCAAATTTGAAAACATGTAATATTAGTATTGCTATCATTGTTACTATTACTCTTACTTTAAATTTAGAGCACTAAAGATGATGATTCGCCTAGAGCCACACCACCAATGGGTGGCAGGACTGAAATTTGGACTCAGAAATCCACTTTCTTCTCACTACTTCCACTGTATGCTCTCTTCTCCAAAACATTTCTGAAATTCTGTACATTCAAAGAAACTCACATCTACCAGTGGATATTGTATGTTCAAGGGAGAAATCCTCGTTTATCAATTCTTCGTAATTCCCCTAGGAGGAAACGAATCATTGGATCTTGCTTATATAATAATGAAGTATACAGCATTAGCACACAACACTGGTTTGCCCTGTAACCATTGCTTAATATGAAATTTTAAGACAAAAGTTTTGAAGTAGCGATCCATTCCGGGGCAGTTTTTAAAGGGTTGGAGACCCTGAGGCCGAATTTAGCAAGAAAGCATACTTCAGAGCAGGACATCAGGGAGAAGTCTTCACAAAGGAAAGAAGGAAAGGAGGGAAAGAGGGAGGAAAAATAACAGGAATATTAAAGAATTCAGTTTGGGATGAATGAGATGGGGAGAATAGGATTTGGAGTTCATAAGATCCAAGGACATGGCACCTCCCTTCCAGGAAGATGTTCTGCACAGATGTCTGCGTAGGGAGGTCAAAGTGAAATAAACAGAAATGATCATTACCGCATTGTTTATAAGAAAAAAATGGACACAGCTTATGTCCAAAAATAAGTGTTTAAGTTATGATATAGAATATGGAGATAGGTTTATACGAACAAATAGGAAACAACTACAAGGTATGTTTTCTTCCATTAAAAAGAGGTCACTGAGCAGTATGTGCAGCACGATCCCCAACCGTGAAGGAAGAAGGTGGGTAGGCTGAGATGATGGAGGCTGTGAAGGGCACCTTGTTTGCACGCCTGTGTTTGTTACTGTTTGTGTTTAATGGCAACAGGCATGTAGTCCTGCACTACTTATTTAAAAATAATTTTAAGAGATCAAGTAGAGATTGTATGTAATGCAGGCAGAATACACTAGTGAACTAAACATCATCTGTATCCAGACAACCTGAATTAAACTATCTGCATCCTATTACCTGGGGAACTGATCTTTTCTTAAATTTATCTGAGTCTTCACTTGACCAACATAAAATGGGATAATTAATATGTGTCTCTCGGGATTCCAAGACTTATGTGCTGTGTATAAAGGTGCCCAGTATATGGTATTTAGGATTAATAATAGCAAGTCACTTTGGAGAATTAACAGTATATCACATATTTTATTGTGTGTTGTTGTGTATCGTTTGTTTCATTTATCCGCTCCTGGATGCAAGTCCCTTAAAAAAGGATTTTGACTCATACTCTTAAATCTCTGTCTCCTCTGCCATATTTACTTACCCACTACCTGGTAATATCTTAGGATATTGCAGATTGGGGAAATAAAGTAGAATTATGCAAATTTTCCAGCTGGAAAATATCTTACAGTTTATCTAGTCTGATTTCCAATTTTACTACTAAGAGAACAATTGTTTGTCATGTTAATTAGTCCATTAAATTTGTCAGATTTATAGTGTGCATCTCAAGGTCCTTTGTCTCAATGCTAACTGATGTCTGTCCTCCTAGGAAATCTTCCCACTTAACTCACGCCATTGAGCTTCATTTCCTGGTAAAGGGATGATCAGTTTATTTTAATATTTATAATAGGCAAGAGAAAGTTCTTTATTAGGAAATGTATCAAAATCCCAGCCTCCTGAGCCAGGTCCAGAAGAGAAAGCTACTCCAACGCTGACAGAAAGTATCCAGAGAGGGGGTTCCTTCACCAAACATACTTCCTCCATAAATAGAATAAATATTCACAGAGGTCCCAGGAAAAGCTAGACCACTCTTCTCTCCAGGCCTGCTCTAACCCCAGGGGCTCGGGACTCCCAGGAGGCATCACATAAAATCATGACATCAAAGATTCAGAGTCCTAAGCCCTAGCAGGTGATCCTAGGAAGAGGGACCCCCAGGTCCAAAGGAGCCCAGCTCTAGCCTAGCAGTGAGGAGAGGCCCCCAGCACAGCACTGGGTTGGTTCAGTTCCCCCACATAAAGGGGTGATAAGTTTAGAACATGGAATATTGGAAAGTGTGCAAGTCTGAGAACCATCACTGCTTAAACCTTGAGAAGGCATAGATTGATTGGGGTAGAGAGGGAGAAAGTAAGAACACTGGTATGAGAGACGAACTTCGTCTCTTTCACCAGTCTTTACATTCACTTGCATCATGTCACTTACAAATAATGTCTTGTGTTTGCTTTGGTACGTATGTGTGTCGGACGGCTATGCCAATAAAACTAAGGAGAGGCAAATTGATGAAAAGACATCCTCTCTTTGCCTTCCTTGTATTGAAGTTGATAGAGACCATTGGAATGTTATGAAATACTTTTCAGTAGTGGTATTTCAGAGTTCCATTTTCAAGTTTTGTGCACTTCATCACAAATAAAAATGACAACTGAGGTAAATATCCTAATGAACTAGGTCTTTCACATTTCAAGGCCATAGGATTAACTCCCAGTGAAGCAAATACTTTTACTTAGGGCAACATGCACTGTAGGAATTTTGAAATATTTTCAGTCATACAACATGTACAAAAAATGAACAACCAAAACATTACAGATAATAAATGTTGCACCTCTAATCACTACCCTGATTTTGGCATTATTCATACATTTATGCTTTGACTATAGAGTGTGTATCCTTAAACTATATGGTATTGTTTGCAAGTATCCAAACTACATATAAATTGTATCATTCTTTGTATGGCCTTATACAACTTGCTTTCTTTGCTTCAAGTTTTGCTTTTGAGATTTATATATATTTATACATATTGATACATGTAGTTCTGGTTTATTTATTTAAGCTGCTTTTGGTATTATTCACTTATAAGAATATATGATAATTTAGTCTCATAATAATGAGGATTTATGTTGTTTTCAGATGAATTGCAAACAACATAGTAACAATGTTCTGGTATCTATACATCTCCTTCAGCTCATGGGTATGAATTACATAATTGCTGGTCAGAGGGTATGTGGATCTTCAACCTTGCTAGGTACTGCCAAATTATTCTTCAAACTCATTTGCCAGTTTATACTCCTACTCACACCTACATAAGAGATTTTCTGAGGTTCGAGAATCCTCACCGACACATGGTAGGGTCCAACTTTCTATTTTAAAAGAGCTAGTTTTCCTTTTCTTTAAGTATGTATTATGGTAATGAATTGTAATTTGTTTTTTGTACTAGACTTTGCAGATGGCAGAAAGAAGAGATGAAAAGGGGAATTGGACATAATTGGGATAAAATAAAAAATAATAATGATAAAACTTTGAAAGACATCTAAATATAAACAAATGAGGAAATATTAAACATCCATTTCAAGGACTTTGACACAAAGTGGCATTAAAAATTCCCTTTGCAATTCAAAGGGATGCTCCGAGATAAAATCCTTTAAGGCGTGTGTAGGCTTTGTGTCTCGTCCACCCTTCCAATGACAGTTACAAGTCTCAATCCATTACATAAGACAGACCAATTAAATATGGTACAAGTAATTTTTTCTTGTGCTTACCACTTAGAAAACATATTAGAACTTAATATCTTGATACGTCTGGAGTTTTATTCCGAACATTTTTTGTCTTCTAACTTTCAGTAGCTTTCTAGAGCGTTCTTAAATTTCTCATTTTGATCCTTCCTTTCTTGTTTACAGTTACAAAACTCTTCTGATGGTCTAGGATCTAAAGAAGGTCAAGAATCAGTATTCCTTCCACTGGACAATTGTCTATGATTGAACTTGCTATTGAATGCCATACTTCATTCAGGATGTTTTCACTTAGGATTTTCACAGGCTAGTATTGATTTCCCTCTTCAGTGCAATATCTTTGCAGGTAGTAATGCCTTAAGCAGAGCAGAGATCCAAGAAGAATTTGAATTTTTATCTGCTGAATACTTATTTCCAAAACTTTTACATATATTGTCCCCTTCCTTCATATCAATTGAGCAGGGCTAAATCACTTTCCCTGAGAATCATATTTCATATTACAGGTTTAGAATTTCAAATAGGTAAGGGATTGTGTCAACCCTCACAATAGCTTAGAGGGAAAGGAGTTGAATAAGCTAAGGGAAGTTCCCCTCCCAACTCCCAAGTGGTTTATAAGGTTGCAACTCCTAAATAATTTGCTACATCCCACGTTCTTGCAGGTTGATGGTGTTGATTTGTCAGCACAAAGATGGGGGCAGTCACATTAACCAAGCTCACAAAACTAACATATAAAATAAGAATATCAATTTATTGATTTACAGTGAGAAAAATGACTATAGAGGAGACCCATCACTCAAATCCTTTGGTCCTTGTACTTTTCCCTGCAGACATGCTACAAGAGAAGTCAAGTTGTAAGGTTGTATGGTGAACCTGGAAACCCTATCCTTTAATTATAGTAAGTGTAGAAATTCAAAAACAAAACAAAACAAAAAGGAAAAAGGTAAAGGCTCATGCTTGACCAGAACAAAAATGTCAGGGTTAAGAAGAAATCATCTAAGAATCTTAATCATTTTCCCAGAGACCTTGCAAGATACTCTATCTACTGAAGAAATTAAAGTCCTTCCCATAAATAAAACTCCAGATCCAGACAGTTTCACTGATGAATTGTACCAGACATTTAAAGAAGACATAAGAGCAAGCCTACATATACTCCTCTAGAAAAGTGCAGACAAGGGAACATTTCCCAACTTATTTTATAAGGTCAGCATTATCATGATACCAAAACTACACATAAACATGACAAGAAAGGAAAACTGCAGACTAATATCCCTCATGGCATAGATGAAAAATTAAATCAAGCAATATGTAAAAAGGTAATCTATCCTGACCCAGTATGTTTATCCCAGGAATGCAAAGTTGGTTTATGTTCAAAAATCAATCAGTGTATCAGCAGACACATGATAAATGAAATGTGGTATATCCATACAATGGACTGTTTGTCAGCAAGAAATAGAAATGAAGTATATGCTACCATGTGGATGAAATTTAGAAGTATTGTGCTAAGTGAAATAATCCAATTACAAAAGACCACATATTATGGTATTCCATGTATATGAAATACCCAGAATAGGCAAAGACATAAACACAGAAAATTGATCAGTGGTTGCATGGGGCTGGGGACACAGGGGAGAAGAAATTGAGAGGGAATGGAGAGTGACTGCTGATAGGTACAGGATTTCTTTTTGGAGTGGTAAAAATTATCTAAAATTGGTAATGGTTGCACAACTCTGAGAATGTAAAAACCATTAAATTGTGTGATATATAAAGAAAGATGTTAAAAAAATAATCAGTGTAATTTACCATATTAGCAAACTAAAAAAGAAACATACAGTCATCTCAATAGAAGCAGAAAAGCATTTGCCAACATCAAAAATCAATTCCTCATAAAAACTTCAGCAAACTAGGAATAGAAAGGAATGTCCTCGCTTGATAAAAAGTATCTAGGACAAACTTACAGGTAAACATAGTACTTGTTTTCCCCATATTTGTATCAATCCTGCATGTCAGTGATAAGAAAGCTGATTCAGGAGCTACAGGTTGCTTAGGATCTTGACCCAACTGGATGTAAATGCATAATGAATTTTGAAAAGATGAGAGTGGATTTTTACTTCAAAAATGGACTGATACTAACATTTTAGTAGTAAGAAACATTCACAATCTGCTAAGTAACATTCTCCTATCCAATAAATTAAGCAATCTACATTGCCCAACCGAGTATACATTTTTCCCACTATACATAATAAAACTATTTTCAATATGAATGAAAATCTGTGCTTTGTAAAAATTTACAGTTTTGGGGAAAGTCTTTGTTGCAGGTGGAAATGAAGGCATTGCTCACAACTGCTCTGCCAAGGTGTTGGGTTACTCAGCTGCGTGTTTGGCACTCAATTCATATGGAGGAAGAACTGAAGGATAAAATTTGGCATGGATTTAGAAATAAATGATTTTTACTAGACAATGCGAGAGTTGTTAGTGAACACCTTTTTTTTTAAATTATGGTTATTCTTTTTTGGCTTCTATTTTCTATTATTTGTGACGCCAGGAAAGTTGTGCTTTTCCTGAGTAGTCAGGGGTTTTTTCTTTTTTGTTTATTCTTCTTAATCTCACAGATACTACGAACTGTGCAATCCATCATGTTCCCTGTTTGGGTTGGTTACTTTTCGTATATATGCATAATCTTGCTTCCAGATTATGTGTAGTAAATAAACTCAGCCTCGTTTTATTTCACTTTTTCCCTCCAATTTTCACTCTGTCCCTATTTCCTCAACAATTTGTTGTTGATGTTGTTTTATCTTGTCAGAGCATATGTATTTTTTGAAGATTTTATTTATTTGCGAGAGAAAGTGAGCAAGGGAGAGCGAGAGAGCGCACAAGTCAGGGGAAAGGCAGAGGGAGAGGGAGAAGCAGACTCCCTGCTGAGCAGAGAGCACGATGTGGGGCTCAACCCCAGGATCCTGGGATCATGACCTGAGCCAAAGGCAGACGCTTAACCGACTGAGCCACCCAGGCGCCCCAAAGCATATATTTTTAAACTGATGACGGCTGACATCATCCTGTCATGTGAGTTTCAAATGCTTTTATCCCTGAACCCAACCCAGCCTGCTGTGCGAAACAATCTGTTCTACCCTTTCCAGATGCTGGAGAATGGGGAAAAAGAAGTGGAGATAGATACAAAATCTTCCATTTCCTTGAGACAAGAATGCTTCTCAATTTCTGTTTCTAGCCAATTAATTCAGTTTATAGATCATCTTGCTTTCTTGTAGTGCTGACACTTTCTATACAGCTATACTGAATGTAGGGCAACACTCTGATTTTTTTCATTGCTTCAAAATACCACTGACATAAGGCTATTATTGTAGTAGACAATCGCTTTTCTAAAGAAAAGGGTGCTGCTCCCTGTGGAGGCAGATTAGGCCAAAGTAAATACTTCTCTATTTCATGCCATTTTGTAAATGGCTTTAATTCCTTATCAGAATAAAGCAACCATATGAACATGCAGTTAAAAATCTATCTCTGTTTCTATGGCTAATGTACAAATCTGTACAAAAGTGTTTAAAGAGAAAAAAGCCAGAAAGACTTCCTTCCTCAATTGCTTTTTGGAAAAAAAAAAAAAAAGAAGGCACAAAAACGAAGATGTCATCATACTGGCATAAATCTGATAATCTGGGAATACAAAGTATTAGAAAATGGAGCTCCATGAATTCAAACATCGTTGTTGGGAGTGTAAATTGGCAAATACACTTCAGAAAATAATTATGAGTTATCTTGTAAGGTTGAACATTCACATACCCTGTGATTTGTAAGTATATTCCTAAGGATATAGACTAGAGTTGAACTGTCCAATACAGAATCCGCTAGCCATCATGGCTATAACATTTTGAATTTTAAATAAATAGAATAAAATGCCCAGTAATAATGAGAAGATGTGGTGTCCAGATCTTGGTCTCTAATACTATTTTCCAACAAAAGGAATCAGGCTTCTTGGAGAAATGACTGATTCTAGAATTGGGGCAGGAAATATACAAGATGAACCTGGAGCACGCACACACTCTCTTCTCTTTCTGATGGGGGCTGTGTCAAAGAGACACAGGAAGCAACTGAAAAAGCTCCCAATGGCCAAAGCTGGAATAACTTGAGCAACACACTAAATTGGATTATTACCCAATGTAGAAAATAAGTATCCATATGAGTTCATACTGATATAAAGTATTGACTGGATAAAAGAGTATATGGAAGAGAAAAGACGAATCTCCCTTGTAAAAGAATTCCAAAGGATTCCCATTCCTTATATGTGGGCTACACATAGTAACTCTATTCCAAAAAGTACAGCATGGAAAGGTAGTGCAGGAAGGGGGTAAAAAGTAAATTTTACAGAGGAGAAACCTGACAAACACTCCCTCAGCCAGGTAATCAAGCAACAACAGCAGTGGGTGGTAAGTCGTGTTGATAGTATTCATAGTATGTACCTGTGATATGATATGATGAAATGGCACTCTCTCTCTGTCATCTTCCTCCTGAAAACCCATGACTCCAGTTTCATTATGAAGAGAACATCAGAAAATCCCAGTAGAGGGACACTATACAGAATACATGACCAGTGCTCCTCAAAATTGCCAGTGTCATCAGAAACTAGGAGAGTCCCCATCACTGTCACAGACACAGAGTGCCTACAGAAACATGATGACTAATTTAATGTTGTCTCCTGGATGGTATCCTAGCACAGAAAAAGGACTTTAGAGAGAACGATCACAAGCAAATCATAATATAGGTGAATATTAATGAGGTATGGACTTCAGTTAATAATAATGTATCAATACTGGTTCAGTAATTGTTAGCCAATGCACAATACCGATGTTAAGGTGTTGAAAATGGGAGACCTTGGGTGAGGGACATATGGGAACTCTCTGTGCTACCTTTATAATTTTTCTGTAAATCTAAAACTGTTCTAAAAACTGCAGGGTTTTTTTTTAAAGAAGAGATATGATCAGAGAAACAAAACATCAGTAAAAATATATGAGGAAATTCTCAATGGCATGTACTATCCTCTTTTCCCACTAATCTGTGCATCAAAATAAATTTATTTCAATACTCCATGGATTGCTCTTTCTTGGAAATTAAAGGCATAAAATCAGTTTTGTAAAAATTTAAATTAAATAAAAAATTCATTTTCTCAGTCACACTAGCCATATTGCAAGTAGTCGAAAGCCCCATGTGAGTATTAGCTGTGATACTGGACACCATAGACAAGGAATATTTTCCATCATTGCAGAGAGTTAGATGGTTAGATGGTGCTGCTCTGTAGACACTTAAAATGTGCACCAGTAGATATACATAAGCATGTTGACATCACTGTTCATGGGGTTTTTTTAATTGTAAAAACAAAATAATTCCCATCAACAGAAGAATGGATAAATTATGACATACTCATAAAGTAGAATCCTACCCAGCAGCAAAAATGAATCTTTAAAATGTCAAGTGAAAGAGGCAATTTTAAAGTCACATGTATTATGAAATCATTTTTAAAAATTCAACTACAACACCAAATAATGCATTGCTTACAGGTTCATGTGTATCTGGTAAAATTATAAGGAGAAGCAAGAGAATGATAATCACAAAATTCAGTCTGGGATGGAGGACAAAGGAGACTCTTAATTGGGAGGAATATTTGGAGCTTCAATGGCGCTGGTAAAAATGTTTTTGCCAAGATTGGGTGGTGGTTCCAGATATGTTTGTTTTCTTACTATGCTTTACAATCTTCATTTTTATTTCATAAGATATTTTGACCATATCATCTATCTGTCAAAGCCTTATCTGATTTCTCCTTTTGCTACATAGCACTTACCAGTTTTCTCTATTATGGATTCCTCATTCCCATTATCAAGTGCCACGTGAGTAGGGCAGTTGAAATGAAAACTTGCTGGCTATCACCGGTTTTACTGTTTGTCTCCTGACCCTGCAAATGGTTTTCGTGCTTCCAAATTTGCACTACTACATTTTAGTCTGGATTTGTAGCCTAATTTAGCACTTCAAAACTCAAAATGAATATTAATATATGCTTCTCAATTCAGGGGACATTATCTTGCAAGTCAAATGAGCAAGGCCAATTCAGACAATCTATTGTTTAATCTTGTGTCATCCAAATATTGACTATTCTTATAATGGAGCATCATTACCTAGAAGAATCAACAGCACTTGAAATGCACAAAATGTTTCTGAACTCACTCAGTAGACTTTATTAATATTCTTCTACAAAATGCTGTTGACGCTGTTTCATTCATATTTCAAAATCCTCTCCTTGATTTACTAAACTAAATCTCTACCCACTCTTTCCAACGCTTTATTAATTACTAACTTCCTTTTATATCCTGCTAGGGTTTCAAAAATAATAGTCAGGTGGGAAAGCCTGTTTGGAATTATGTTTTTAGTTATTTCCCATGCTGGTTTTCTGAATCACTATATTTCTCCTATTCATATTTTAAAACAAATTATGTATTTAACCACAACAGATGGATATTCTGGTTATTTTTTATGATACGTAAATTTTTGAAAAAGCCTATTTTATTTTTAATTATAATGTTTAAAAGTGCTCCACTGTTCAGAAATTAAATATAAAGAAAAACCAAATCAGACTGATAGAAAAATAAGCAGTCTTTTCCAGTTAGCTAAGCATTTCTCACAAATGTAAATTGGAGAGAAAAGAAACTCCATAGTCTAAAGGTGTAACCAAAGCTTTCCACTGTGATCATTGTTCCATTGTCTTTTTATGTATGCTCTGAAGTATATGCTGACTCTTCAGTAAAAATAGTAAATACCTGTTTTCAAAATAAAAGAAAATGTTTTGGTCCAGAAATTATAGTACGGTTGACCCTTGAACAACGTGGGGGTTAAGGGCCCCAGACCCACCCCCCCCCACAGAGGCAGTCAAAAACCCACATATAACTTTCCACTCCCTAAAAACTTAACTACTAAAAACCTACTGTTGACTGGAAGCCTTACTGATAACAAACAGTTTATTCATATATATTTTGTATTTCATACATATTATATACTATATTCTTACAAAAAGAAAAGAAGTGTTATTAAGAAAATCTTAAGGAAGAAAAGTACATTTACAGTACTTACGATATTTATGGGAAAAAAAATCCACATGTAAGTGGGCCCACGTAGTTCAAGTCCCTGCTGTTCCATGGTCCACTGTAACCTATACCCACTTTTTTTAAGATAGATAGATAAATAGATTATTTATTTATTTAAGCACACAGAGGGAGAGAGAGAAGCAGACTCCCCACTAAGCAGGGAGCCTGATGCCAGGCTCCATCCCAGGACCTGGGATCGTGACCTGACACGAAGGCAGATGCTTAATGGACTGAGCCACCCAGGCGCCCCCATACCCACGTTTTAATGGCTCGTGTTAGGGACCGAAACCTGCCTCATTTCCACTTTCACAACATTAAGAAAATAAAAAGGTGAAAACTCACACTGTTGTAAACAAGTAGTGAAAGTTAACTAAATCTGTAATCTCCCTCAAAGACCAGGCCAACAGAACTGGACAGAACCCCTGTGAGCCATCTCTGCCAAGCCCCCACCCACCCGGAAATAAATAGAAATATTCCTCCATCATTCCCTTTGTCTAGGCCTAGAAGCAACCAGAAAATGGCTCCAAATCCTGCAAAGATGTGAGGTTGCCTAAGACATACGTTTACATTCCGTATATCCGGTGAGAGACTCCAAATTCCAGTAAACAGGCAGAAAGGGGGGGGAATTGGCAGCCGCAGGATGGCAAGCTGTGATTTCTGCAGGTGGAGGTGGGACGATGGGCCATCTAGAAACAAGGGCCTTAGCAGCCGTGTTTATTGAGAGCAGAACTTTCGATCTTCCAATTCCTTTCTACTTGTAAAGAGCCAAGTATTTTGGTAGAAGTGTCCCCACCAGATGAAAGCAAATAGGCGTCTAAAAAAACAGGCCACCTCAACAGCCCTGTCCCCTATCCTCCACCTCTACCCCAGCCCCACCCCGGCGCCAACAGCATACACTGCTCCCAGGACCCCTTTTCTCCCCTCATCTGCATGGTAACGATGACCTTGATACTGTATGAGTCCAGTGCACAGACCCCAGCCGACTGGGCCATGGGTGGAAAATAGCTGGGCCAGTAAACTTCCCTAGGTAACTTGGACTTGGGAATACAATTTCAGATCAGTCCGGTTATCAGGTTAGTTTCACCGCAGAAGAGACCTTCTCTGAGAGCTAATGACGGCTGCCTTCATCTATACCAGCAGAACTGAGTGTCTGAGGGGGGGGCTAGCCAGGAAAGGAAGAGGAGGACGGAGGGGAGGGGAAGGGGAGGGAAAACAGGATGGGGGAGGGGAGGAGGAAGGAGAGGTAGGAGGAGGAGGAGAGAGGAGGAGGAGAGGAGATGGAAAGCAAAGGCAAGAGGAAGTCCCAGTGGCGTTTTATCCCTGGCCCAACTGTTCCTGTTGCTCATCAGTTTCTGAGCTACACTTGTGCATCTTCATATTGGACTTTGCTTTAACTTAAGCTACCTAAGTGAATCCAATATAGTTCTAGGAAAAGTGCGGCGCTCGTTATATAGAGAGAATTTATTCTTTACACCTCAAGTTGCCGAAGTACTACAAATATACAAAGGAGCTTTAGCCTACTCCTGAATGTACAAACACTCTCATTTCATGTGGAGTGCGCGGCTGACGGCAGCACGGTGGGGAGGACTGTCCCTCCGGGCTGTTTTCAAAGCCACCTTCGAACACGGCTGTCAGGCAGCTGCCATCCAGTTTCACCTTCCACACACATACCACACTGACCCCTTCATAAACCAGACTCGGGCTCGTTCCTCCTTCTGCCTCCAGTTACCACAGACCTGCCATATGCCCACGGGAGTGGGCCAGGAAAGGGCTGGGCATTACCAGGGCGGGTGTCTGGGCGACCGGCTTTTTCAGCTTACTGGTGTCCTCCGGCCCTTTCTGGACTCTCTTCCTCTGTTCGGGGTGTCCCTTTCCCATCTAATGATCACCGGCTGCTGCGCCTGCCGGATGTTCTGACTCTGCTGATCCAACATAAGGCAGCTCGCAATGAGCCATTCTAGATGCAGAGTCGCCTGATGCCAGGTGATAAGTGTTCTGTCTCTACCCGGCCCAGGGACAGGCCGGACACCGTCTCTAAAGTGACATAACTCTTTGCTGCAGTTAGCAGGGACTTGCTTCCAATTCCAGGGACTGGGTAGTGTTTTCTCACTGGGGGCTTGCCCTGAAATTCACACTGAATCTTTCCCACCACTGACACCCATAGTATCAGAGCGTCTGTTGGATCACAGGACCCAAATGCCAGGGCAGCCTCAACCTTCCACAGAGCCCTTTCCTGTTACAGGGCCACTCAGTGCCAACACCCGCCACACCGTGCAGTGTCCGAGGAGGAGCGACATTCCTGGGGTTCTTGTGTCTCCTGGCAGGAGTACACCCCATCCCCTGGGGTCCTCAAGGAAGTATTGAATTCATGTTCCGAGAAAGAACCACGAAGCACGTTAGCTATCGAGTTCTACATTCTGGCCCCCTTTTTCAAGCACTTGAGCTCATAGGCAATACATTGATAAGTGGCACAGAGATCCAGTGGCATAATCCCAAGGAGGTCTGTGGAGGTCATTCATTTCCCCAACTGTCTCCATATTGTGCAAAACCTCTCTCCCAGAGTGTGCTCTCTACTTCATGATCATGTCTCTACTCGGGGCTTTCTTAAATGTTGATAACTCTGAAATCTGAATTTCTAGACTCAGTCTTGTCCAGGCTAACCCCACTGCCCCCTCCACTCTCCCTCCTATTCTAGTACTTTCCCCCAATCTAGCCCTGCTTCTCAGGGCAGGAACATCAAAAAGAAGGCATATTGGAAACAGCAGCAGAAATCAAAAAAAGTCTTCAGCAATGTGAGATGATATTTGAGACTAGCCTCAATGAATGAATTTCTATAACGGGAGAGTGGAGTAAGGTAGGTCCAGGCAGTGGGAAGAAAAACAGGGAAGGTACAGAAGGTTGATGAGATGTGGCATGTTTGAGGAAGAACAGTGACCCGGTGTGATGTGACAAGCCTTGTAATTGCCCAGTTAGGTGGGTTATTTGTGTTGTATTTTTTTTTATTTTTTTAAAGATTTTATTTATTTACTTGACAGAGAGAGCAAGAGAGGGAACACAAGCAGGGGGAGTGGAAGAGGGTGTGTTGTATTTTTAAAACTATCTTAGAGCCATTTCAAGGAACACAAACTTAAGAGCCATAGAAAAACTGAATATTATATTTTATATTTGGACTCATCATTGTGGGGGGGAAAAAGACTGTTATCCCCCCAGGTCTACATACAATAGGTCAGTTAATAATTTCTCATAGGATATGCAACCTTGTTTGCAGCATCTCATTGTTAATCCACATCAAATTCATTGAGGACTATGACCTTAGCGCTTTTTTCCCCCACATTCATGACTCCAAACCTATAATTTTCTGACTTTCACTTCTTTTTTACTTCTTTTTCTTCAGGTTCCATCTTTCCCTAGTGAATTGCTTTCCATGTATCTTGATTAAACCTCACTCGATTGATTTCTGTCCTTTCTTTAACTTCTCAGAAACCTACTTTATATTAATTCTGTTTTCTGTGATATTAGCTATCCCTCCTGGCACTGGGCAACATTTAGGGAAGCTCTAAAATCCTACAACATTGAGTAACCTCCCTCTCAAATTTTGGATACTATGTTTAATTCTAATAGGATGAGAAAACATGTGTGTGCATATTTTACGTGAAGATGGTATTATTCCAATAATTAGCTCTTGCTTCGCTATAGAAAATTATAACATTTAGGAGTAATCTACTAAAAAGCCAAACTTAAATATATGCCTTCCTTTGGAATGGGACAAAATAAAGAGAAAATATCAAGGTATATTTACTATTTGAGCATTATGATAATAATGTATAATTACTTTTATTTTTCTCTGTATCAAATATTATACATTCATTCATTCATTTAGTTTTCATGGGAGTCCTAAGAATGCACACTTCAGTAATTTATTCAGTGCAATGCAGCAAGATGGGATTTGAACCCACATATTTCTGACTCTTCCTACTCTGATAGAATGCCCCACTTTTAATTTATTCATGCAACTTAATAACTATTTTTTGAGAGTCTCCTATCTTCCACCCACACTGCTGGATGCTGGAGATATGGTGATAAACAGATAAATTTTCAGCTCTCAAAGATCTTGTCTATGACAGACAAGTCTCTCTCTTAGGTTCGTCCCTATACTTTACTGCACAGAAAATGAAACCACCAGACACAAGCTCCTTCAACAGACCTCCCTGCACCTCAAAATGTATTGATACGTGCCCATCCTGACTTCTCTCCATTTCGCTTCAGAGGGAGAAATGTCCATCCTCTTCTCTTGGATCTCCTGCCAGTGGCCAAAGCCATGGTTTTGATCCCATGCACTTCCGACACTTCTGGAAATTATTCTCCCTTAGTTATCACAAGCCTCTCTCTCATCTTCAGGATCTCCCTCTCAACCAATTGTTCCCTTTGGTCAACATTCTCCAAAAAAAATTTTTTTTAATATTTTTTGTCTTGTATCTTAAGTAACTGCTTTCACTCTTGTCCTCAGCAATAGCTTTAACAGCTTTTAGACTTGTTTTGACACTTGCGCGCATCCTCTTCACTCTTCAAACCAATAGGATGTGACTTTTGCCTCTCCCTTTTCCCACTTGAAAGCAAGGGGAAATAAATATAAAGTGCCCCAGTCCCTCCCTCCGCAGTGTCATCCTTCTGAGGAATGTACTTCGCTTGGCTTTCAGGGTGTCCCTGGGAGATGTGGCTATGGTCACACATGAGGGCAGCGCGCTACTTGCGGGCTGCATCCATCACCTGTCACTTCCCATTTCCCTGACAGCACGTCTGTACTTCATCCACCCAGGTCCTTGTCTCAGGTCTGTTCAGAGAACCCAAATTAAGAAAGAAGTCCCTTTCAAACTAAGTCCTGTTGATTCCAATTCTTTACTCTTTACTCTCTCCCCAAACTATGTCCTCTGTCACTGTTTTATTTCAAGTCCTCATCTTCTGGCCCCTGTGCTAACTTGTCTTGCTGCCTCCACCACCTTCTTCCTCTCAACCATCCCTTACACACTTAGAGGACAATTTTTGCTAAAATGTACACCTGCTCATGTGATTCCTCTGCTTAAAAACTGTTGATGTCTTTCTTATTGCCCACAGGATGAAGTTAATGTTGTTGATGTGGACTATTAAGCCCTTCCTAAATTCGCACCAGCCTACATTTCTGGTCTTACATCCTGCCATACTTCCCATGGTCCAGCCACATCGAATTATACCTTCCCGAAACACACACCATTTATTTTCATAACCCTTGTCTTTGCACACAGTTCCTTCTTCATGGAGTGCCCCCTCTCTTTCCCCCCCCTCACCCAGAAACTCATTCATTCTTCAAGACTCCATACAGATGTGTCTAGAAAGCATTCCATAATTTCCCTAAATGTGGCTATATGCCTAATGAGATGGTCTAGCACTCTGTTCAGATCTCTATCCTATGGCTTATGTTTTTATTGAAATCTGTGTTCACACATCTGTCTCTCTCACTAGCCTGTGAGGTCTTCCAGGTCAAGACCAGCATTTACCAATCTTGTTTCTCAACACTAGCAACCATACCTAACAATCAGTATCTAGGTAAATGAACGAATGATAGAAATTACAGCTAACTGACATGAAAGGAAAGAAGCAAGTGGGATGACTCTAGGATTTTTGCTATCCCGTTTCCTCCATCCTCCTCCTCCACCAACACCCCCACATATAAACTAAAATTACTGAAGTATATTTAATTTTAAAGCAAGTCTCAGGTACAGCATGATTTTTGAAACAAAAAGGCCAATTCCAGCCCTGAAAATATCTCTCAGACTACCTCTCCAATGCATGAAAATCTTTTTTTTTTTTTTAAAGATTTTATTTATTTTTTAGAGAGCGAGCGAAGGGAAACAGCCTCAGAGGGGAGAGGGTCAGAGGGAGAAGCAGGCTCCCTGCTGAGCCGGGAGCCCGATGCGGGACTCGATCCCAGGACCCTGGGATCATGACCTGAGCCGAAGGCAGATGCTTAACCATCTGAGCCACCCAGGCGTCCCGAAAATCTTTTATTAAAGATACAAACCTTTCATTTCAACACTGGAAGAAATGCTGAAGTTCAAATGACTTGGGAGTTAACATATTTATGCAAATTATTTTTATTGCTAAAGTACATTGTATCAAATTTTAATATGAGGAGAGGACTAAAAACCAAGAAGGCAATGAATATCTGAAGAAATGGGGCTACTGGTGCCCTGAATCCATTCCTTTGTACTGAAACAAATGAAATTTATGCAGAGAAGTTTTATATTGTATATTTCCATACATTCTCCTAAGTTTCAGATTCTTTCTTCTTCTACCACCAAAATGTGCCTATTAATGTCCCATTTCCTTAGGACCCTGCTCTGCACTTCTCCAGGCTGGCAAATACATGACCTCTTTTATAGTATTTCATTTAACTTGATTAAATAAATATTTAGTGAATGTTGTTTATATGCTGAGCTTAGAGGGATAATATATCTAACATTTCATAGTCTATACAAGCCCACTTTATCCATAACCCTAAGTGGGCATTCATTGCCTCCAGGGAGAGTTGTTATGGTCAAACCAGTTTAAGAGCGCCAACACGAGTCTCCATATAATATGAAAATGATTTGAAAGAATATGTCATTTAACAGGGAGAATATTTCCTTTCCCTTTACTTCACCCACCCTCCTTTCCTTTTTTAAAAAAGATTTTATTTATTTGAGAGAGTGAGCAAGAGTGAGAGAGAGAGCGAGAGAGCGCACGCACAGGTTGGGGGAGGGGGAGAGGGAGAAGCAGACTTCCCATTGAGCAGGGAGCCCAACACTGGGCTGGATCTTGGGGACTCCAGGATCATGACCTGAGCCAAAGGAAGGCACTAACCGATTGAGCCACCCAGGCACACCACCCACCTTCCTTTCCTTAGACCACAAACTTCTGTACTGAGAATGAGCAGGGGGAAAGTGACAGAACATCCAAATAAGTTGAAATATTCAAGAGAAGAGGGCTTGAAAGAAAGAAGATCCAAAGTCGTCCCCGTTTTCACCAACGCTCATCCACATCTATGCACTCCTGTAGTGTATTTTGTTTTGTTTTGTTTTTTTCTAGAGCTGCATGATATTCAACAGAGGCATTTCTGTTCTTTGGTTTTATTTTTAATTATTATGTTACGTTAATCACCATACATTACATCATTAGTTTTTGATGTAGTGTTCCATAATTCATTATTTGCGTATAACACCTAATGCTCCATGCAGAACGTGCCCTCTTTAATACCCATCACCAGGCTAACCCATCTTCCCACTCCCCTCCCCTCTAGAACCCTCAGTTTGTTTCTCAGAGTCCATCGTCTCTCATGGTTCATCTCCCCCTCCAATTTCCCCCCCCCTTCATTCTTCCCCTCCTGCTATCTTCTTCTTCTTCTTTTTTAAACATATAACGTATTATTTGTTTCAGAGGTACAGATCTGTGATTCAACAATCTTGCACAATTCACAGCGCTCACCATAGCACATACCCTCCCCAATGTCTATCACACAGCCGCTCCATCCCTCCCACCCCCCCCCACCACTCCAGCAACCCTCAGTTTGTTTCCTGAGGTTAAGAATTTCTCGTATCAGTGAGGTCATATGATACATGTCTTTCTCTGATTGACTTATTTTGCTCAGCATAACACTCTCCAGTTCCATCCACGTTGTTGCAAATGGCAAGATTTCATTCCTTTTGATGGCTACATTATATTCCATTGTATATATATATATACCACTTCTTCTTTATACATTCATCTGTCAATGGACATCTTGGCTCTTTCCACAGTTTGGCTATTGTGGACATTGCTGCTATAAACATCGGGGTGCACGTACCCCTTCAGATCCCTACATTTGTATCTTTGGGGTAAATACCCAGTAGTACAATTGCTGGATTGTATGGTAGCTCTATTTTCAACTTTTTGAGGAACCTCCATACTGTTTTCCAGAGTGGCTGCACCAGCTTGCATTCCCACCAACAGTGTAGGAGGGTTCCCCTTTCTCCTATCCCCGCCAACATCTGTCGTTCCCTGACTTGTTAATTTTAGCCATTCTGAGTGGTGTGAGGTGCTATCTCATTGAAGTTTTGATTTGGATTTCCCTGATGCCGAGCGATGTTGAGCACTTTTTCATGTGTCTGTTGGCCATTTGGATGTCTTCTTTGGAAAAATGTCTGTTCGTGTCTTCTGCCCATTTCTTGTTTAGATTATTTGTTCTTTGGGTGTGGAGTTTGATAAGTTCTTTATAGATTTTGGATACTAGCCCTTTATCTGATACGTCATTTGCAAATATCTTTCCCCATTCTGTAGGTTGTCTTTTGGTTTTGTTGACTGTTTCTTTGGCTGTGCAAATCTTTTTATCTTGATGAGGTCCCAATAGTTCATTTTTGCCCTTGTTTCCCTTGCCTTTGGCAATGTTTCTAGGAAGAAGTTGCTGCAGCTGAGGTCAAAGAGGTTGCTGCCTGTGTTCTCCTCTAGGATTTTGATGGACTCCTGTCTCACATTGAGGTCTTTCAACCATTTGGAGTCTATTTTTGTGTGTGGTGTAAGGAATTGGTCCAGTTTCATTCTTCTGCATGTGGCTGTCCAATTTTCCCAACACCATTTGTTGAAGAGACTGTCTTTTTTCCATTGGACATTCTTTCCTGCTTTGTCGAAGATGAGTTGACCATAGAGTTGAGGGTCCATTTCTGGGCTCTCTGTTCTGTTCCATTGATCTATGTGTCTGTTTTTGTGCCAGTGCCATACTGTCTTGATGATGACGGCTTTGTAATAGAGCTTGAAGTCCGGAATTGTGATGCCGCCGGCTTTGCTTTTCTTTTTCAACATTCCTCTGGCTATGCGGGGTCTTTTCTGGTTCCATACAAATTTTAGGATTATTTGTTCCATTTCTTTGAAAAAAGTGGATGGTATTTTGATGGGGATTGCATTGAATGTGTAGATTGCTCTAGGTAGCATTGACATCTTCACAATATTTGTTCTTCCAATCCATGAGCATGGAATGTTTTTCCATTTCTTTGTGTCTTCCTCAATTTCTTTCATGAGTATTTTATAGTTTTCTGAGTACAGATCCTTTGTCTCTTTGGTTAGATTTATTCCTAGGTATCTTATGGTTTTGGGTGCAATTGTAAATGGGATCGACTCCTTAATTTCTCTTTCTTCTGTCTTGTTGTTGGTGTATAGGAATGCCACTGACTTCTGTGCATTGACTTTATATCCTGCCACTTTACTGAACTCCTGTATGAGTTCTAGCAGTTTTGGGGTGGAGTTTTTTGGGTTTTCCACATAAAGTATTATATCATCTGCAAAGAGTGAGAGTTTGACTTCTTCTTTGCTGGTTCTGATACCTTTTATTTCTTTTTGTTGTCTGCTGTGGCTAGGACTTCTAATACTATATTGAACAGCAGTGGTGATAGTGGACATCCCTGCCGTGTTCCTGACCTTAGGGGGAAAGCTCTCGGTTTTTCCCCATTGAGAATGATATTCGCTGTGGGTTTTTCATAGATGGCTTTTATGATATTGAGGTATATACTCTCTATCCCTATACTCTGAAGAGTTTTGATCAAAAAGGGATGCTGTACTTTGTCAAAAGCTTTTTCTGCATCTATTGAGAGGATCATATGGTTCATGTTCTTTCTTTTATTAATGTATTGTATCACATTGATTGATTTGCGGATGTTGAACCAACCTTGCAGCCCAGGGATAAATCCCACTTGGTCCTGGTGAATAATCCTTTTAATGTACTGTTGGATTCTATTGGCTAGTATTTTGGTGAGAATTTTTGCATCCATGTTCATCGGGGATATTGGTCTATAATTCTCCTTTTTGATGGGGTCTTTGTCTGGTTTGGGGATCAAGCTAATGGTCACCTGATAAAACGAGTTTGGAAGTTTTCCTTCCATTTCTATTTTTTGGAACAGTTTCAGAAGAATAAGTATTAATTCTTCTTGAAATGTTTGGTAGAATTCCTCTGGGAAGCCCTCTGGCCCTGGGCTTTTGTTTGTTGGGAGATTTTTGATGACTGCTTCAATTTCCTTAGTGGTTATAGGTCTGTTCAGGTTTTCTATTTCTTCCTGGTTCAGTTTTGGTAGTTGATACATCTCTAGGAATGCATCCATTTCTTCCAGATTATCTAATTTGCTGGCATGGAGTTGCTCATAATATGTTCTTATAATTGTTTGTATTTCTTTGGTGTTGGTTGTGATCTCTCCTCTTTCATTCATGATTTTGTTGATTTGGGTCATTTCTCTTCTCTTTTTGATAAGTCTGGCCAGGGGTTTATCAATCTTGTTAATTCTTTCAAAGAACCAGCTCCTAGTTTCATTGATCTGTTCTACTGTTCTTTTGGTTTCTATTTCATTGATTTCTGCTCTGATCTTTATTATTTCTCTTCTCCTGCTGGGTTTAAGCTTTATTTGCTGTTCTTTCTCTGGCTCCTTTAGGTCTTGGGTTAGGTTGTGTATTTGAGACCTTTCTTGTTTCTTGAGAAAGGCTTGTATTGCTATATACTTTCCTCTTAGGGCTGCCTTTGCTGTATCCCAAAGATTTTGAACAGTTGTGTTTTCATTTTCATTGGTTTCCATGAATTTTTAATTCTTCTTTAATTTCCTGGTTGACCCATTCATTCTTTAGTAGGATGCTCTTTAGCTTCCATGTACTTGAGTTCTTTCTGACTTTCCTCTTGTGATTGAGTTCTAGTTTCAAAGCATTGTGGTCTGAAAATAGGCAGGGAATGATCCCCATATTTTGGTACTGGTTGAGACCTGATTTGTGAGCTAGGATGTGATCTATTCTGGAGAATGTTCCACGGGCACTAGAGAAGAATGTGTATTCTGTTGCTTTGGGATGGAATGTTCTGAATATATCTGTGAAGTCCATTTGGTCCAGTGTGTCATTTAAAGTCTCTATTTCCTTGTTGATCTTTTGCTTAGATGATCTGTCCATTTCAGTGAGGGGGGTGTTAAAGTCCCCCACTATTATTGTATTGTTGTCGTCGATGTGTTTCTTTGCTTTTGTTATTAATTGGCTTACATAATTGGCTGCTCCCATGTTAGGGGCATAGATATTTACAATTATTAGATCTTCTTGTTGCATAGACCCTTTAAGTATATATACTTATATACTTATAAGTGTCCTTCCTAACCTCTTATTACAGTCTTTGGTTTAAAATTTAATTTGTCTGATATAAGGATTGCCACCCCAGCTTTCTTTTGGTGTCCATTAGCATGGTAAATGGTTTTCCACCCTCTCACTTTCAATCTGGGGGTGTCTTTGGGTCTAAAAGGAGTCTCTTGCAGACAGCATATTGATGGGTCTTGTTTTTTTATCCAGTCTGATACCCTGTGTCTTTTGATTGGGGCATTTAGCCCATTTACACTCAGGGTAACTATTGAAAGATATGAATTTAGTGCCATTGTATTGCCTGTAAGGTGACTGTTAGTATATATTGTCTGTGTTCCTTTCTGGTCTGTGTTACTTTTAGGCTCTCTCTTTGCTTAGAGGACCCCTTTCAAGATTTCTTGTAGGGCTGGTTTCATGTTTGCAAATTCCTTTAGTTTTTGTTTGTCCTGGAAGCTTTTTATCTCTCCTTCTATTTTCAACGACAGCCTAGCTGGATATAGTAGTCTTGGCTGCATATTTTTCCCATTTAGTGCTCTGAATATATCATGCCCGTCCTTTCTGGCCTGCCAGGTCTCTGTGGATAGGTCTGTTGCCAATCTAATGTTTCTACCACTGTAGGTTACAGATCTCTTGTCCTGAGCTGCTTTCAGGATTTTCTCTTTTACTCTGAGACTTGTAAGTTTTACTTTTACGTGTTGGGGTGTTGACCTATTTTTATTGATTTTGAGAGGCGTTCTCTGTGCCTCCTGGATTTGATGCCTGTTTCCTTCCCCAAATTAGGGAAGTTCTCTGCTATAATTTGCTCCAGTATACCTTCTGCCCCTCTCTTTCTTCTTCTTCTGGGATCCCAATTATTCTAATGTTGTTTCGTCTTATGGTATCGCTCATCTCTCAAATTCTGCCCTCGTGATCCAGTAGTTGTTTATCTCTCTTTTTCTCAGCTTCTTTATTTTCCACCATTTGGTCTTCTATATCACTAATTCTCTCTTCTGCCTCATTTATCCTAGCAGTTAGAGCCTCCATTTTTTATTGCACCTCATTAATAGCCTTTTTGATTTCAACTTGGTTAGGTTTTAGTTCTTTTATTTCTCCAGAAAGGGTTTCTCTAATAACTTCCATGCTTTTTTCAAGCCCAGCTAGTATCTTTAAAATCATCATTCTGAACTCTAGTTCCAACATCATACTAATGTCCATATTGATTAGGTCCCTGGCAGTCAGTACTGCCTCTTGTTCTTTTTGTTGAGGTGATTTTTTCCATCTTGTCATTTTGTCCAGAGGAGAATAGGTGAGTGAGAGAACAAAATGCTAACAGGGTAACAACATCCCCAGAAAATATACACTAAACAAATCAGAAAAGACCTGAAACTAGGGGAAAAGAAAGGGAAAGAAAGAAAAAAGAAAAAAAGAGAAAGAGAAAGATAAAAACAAACAAAACAAAACAAAACAAAAAGAACAGAATATGATCAAGTATGATCAGGTTGGTGCATAGTGCCACACACTAGATTTTGGGTGTATTTTGGTCTGTTAGAAGAAACTGCCTCCCAAAATTTTAAAGAAAGAAAAACTTATATATGTACAAAAATAAGGGTTAATACGATGAAGGGATGGAATATGACTGTAAAGATGAAAATTATAAAAGATTTTTAAAAGGAATTGATAAGAAGTTGGTTGAAAAAAGAAATAAGAGGATTTTAAAAAAAAAGGGAGAGAATGTGATCAGGCAGGAGACTAGAACAAAGCCATACACTAGAGATTTAGGGTATATTTTGATCTGTTAGAAGAAACTATCTCAAAAGTTTTAAAGAGAGAACAACTTATATATATATACCAAAAATAAGGGTAACTACTATGAAGGGATAGAATATGACTCTAAAAATGAAAAATAAAAAATATGTTTTAAAAAGGGATTGATAAGATGTTGTTTGAAAAAGGGAAAAAGAAAAATTCAAAAAAAAAAAGTTAAAAATAAATTAACTTTGAAAGACTAAAGAATCATGGTAAAAAAGCCATGAATTCTATGTGCAGTGTTCCCCTAGCGCTGGAGTTCTGCTGTTCTCATTGATGGGTAAACTTGGTCTTGGCTGGCGGTTCTTGCTGATCTTCTGGAGGAGGGGCCTGTTGCAGTGGTTTCCAAATGTCTTTGCCAGAGGCGGAAGTGCCCCGCCCTTGCCGGTCTGGGCTAAGTCATCTGCTCAGGTTTGCTCTCTGGAGCTTTTGTTCCCTGCAAGCTTTCCGTACAGCTTTGGAGGACGAGAGTGAAAATGGCGGCCTCCCAATCTCTGCCCCGGAGGAGCTGAGAACTCGGGGCCCCGCTCCTCAGTGCGCCCCCAGAGAAAAGCAGTCAGTCACTCCCATCTCCCTGGTCTCCAGCCGCACTCCGTGCTCACCCGGCCTGTGACCGAGCATTTCTATCTCTGGCACCCGACCCCGGGTGGAGTCTCCAAACCCAGCAGATCCTGTGGTGCGCTCCCGTGCCGCTCCTCCTGGGGGAGGAAGGGGAGTCTCCCCAGATCTGCCGCTTGGAAGAGCAGTGGCCCGACTGTGCCGTGGATCACGGTTTATGGCAACCCTGAGCTGAGAGCCTGAGCCTCGCCTCCGCCTCTGCAGCCGGCTTCCTCACTCTGATACCTGGGAGCTCAGCTGCACTCAGGCACCCCCGGTCTTATTGTGACCCCGAGGGTCCTGAGACCACACTGTCCCGCGAGGGTTCCACCCCCTGCTTAGCCACTGGAGTGACGTCCCTCAGCGGAGCCAAATCCTAAAAGTTCCGATTTTGTGCTCCGCGGCTCTATCACTTGCCAGAAGCAGCCAACAGAGTCCCCCTCCCCCGCAGTCTATCCTCCCAAATATTGCCTTGGATTCACTTCTCCGCATGTCCTACCTTCCAGAAAGTGGTTGCTTTTCTGTTCAGAGTTGTTGCTATTCTTTTCTTTAATCTCCTGTTGAGTTTGTAGGTGTTCAGAATGGTTTGATCCCTATCCAGCTGAATTCCTGGGACCAGATGAAATCCAGGTCTCCTACTCCTCGTCATCTTGCTCTGCCCCCCTGCACTCCTGTAGTGTTAAGGATTGTTAGAGAAAAATAGCAGCATGGCCAGAGACAGCCCCCAGGGCTTCCCCTGACCTAGTATAGAGTAGAAAAGCGAACACCTTTTCCTGAGTCCTAGGGAAGATCAAGGAATTATCAGACATTGAGCTGCACCTGAGGACATCCTGAACTCTGCATGACGTAGCTACAACCTGTGTGGATTGAGGAGATGGAAGAGAGCCAGCCTGAACAGATAAGAACTGGTTTTCACACTCATCACTCTTCCAAGATTTGTGGGCAACCTCAAGAATGGGGATGCCCCAAATTGAGGACATCTTCAATTAACTGAGGTCAAATTTCAAGAATGAGGGCAAAGATAAAATAACTTTGATTCATAGCAAATGAAAGATATATTTCCTGTAAAACTGAATTTCTGATCTAGTATTTATGCCAGTACTCCAGCACTTACGTAAAGTAGTGGGTGACTCAAACAACCCAGCAAATTATAAGGTCCCTCTCCTAAAAGGAGTCTATGCAAGGAGAACAGACTTTAGACCCAGCCAGGGTGAGTCCCATGTGTCCCTCCTAGGGCTGCGTGTTTATATTTACCACGGCTCACTTTCATCATATATAAAACAGGAATGGAGTTTTAGAATTAAATGAGGGGTAGAAGTTAAAATCCTGGATACATGTTATGAGCTTGGGAAATATAATTTCCTTTATTTCTACAAAAGGTTTTTTTTTTTCTTAGAGACCATATTTATATAAAAAAAGAATCATGCCAAGGTATAATGACTCAATCCTCTAATTGCTTACAAAGGCATGAATGTGGATTTCTGTCACTGTGACTCTTTGGGAAGAAGGTGATATTCTGCTGAATGTATAGTGACAACCCTTCTCCTCCCACCAAATTTCACAATGCTGCCAATTTCACCCATTCCCAAATGTCTTAGATGTTTGAATCAGAGTTTAACCTGAATCATTCTGGTTGCAGTGGCCACACGGAGCTAATCTGTAAACTCAGGGCATTATTCTGATCACAATGTAATAGAGGGAAGCTTTATATTTTTGCTCAGAGTGGTAAGATTTTGTGCGACTGAATTTGAATCATAAAGTCCATTTCAAGCACACCCTCTTTAAGCACTGGTCTCTGCAGACGTTAAGAAGTAAAATGAGGTTTCTAATTTACAGCGAGTGTTATGATGCACAAGGTAACCATAGCTTTCGGGGAAGGAAAGTGAGGACTTGACACAGCAATCGAGAATTTTTATAGTTAGTATCATTTTCTTGTTAGTGGGTCCATTGGCAATCATAATATCAGGCCATAAAAGTTGGTGTTAACTTTACTTTTCTATTCCCAAATTTTCACCTTATTTTTTTCTTGTTCAAACAATCATTGACAATGATAGCTGAAGCAGGTTGTAGAGATCAGGTGACCCAGGGACAGCAGCGTGGCCATTTCTAGGCAGCAGTCTATGGACAGGTGGTTTTAATTTTCTCCCCACAAAATGTTTCCTCCTCCTTTTCTTCTTTTTTTTCCTTCTTTTCTTGTTACTATTCATTTCTATTTTTCTCTTTTTTTAAATCAAGGTATGACTTAGATCCAGGAAAGTGCCCAGAGCTTAGGAAAATTTTGAATCTGTATATAGCTATGTAAACCACATCCCAGTCAAGATACTGAACATAACCACAGTTTCCTTATAGCCCTCTTAAATAACCAAAACCATCCAAAATAATCACCATTCTTTTTTTTTTTTAAAGATTTTATTTATTTTTTTGACAGAGAGAGACACAGTCAGAGAGGGAACACAAGCAGGGGGAGTGGGAGAGGGAGAAACAGGCTTCCCGCGGTGCAAGGAGCCTGATGCGGGACTCGATCCCAGGACCCCGGGATCATGACCTGAGCCGAAGGCAGACGCTTAACCGACTGAGCCACTCAGGCGCCCCATAATCACCATTCTGATACCTATCCCCACAGATTAGCTTTGTTTGCATAATTTTAAATCTTGCGTAGACAGAACTATATAGTATGCCATCTTTTGTATATGAATATAGCAGCTACTATGAATAGTCTTGTACATGTCTGTTGGCAGACATGCACCCATTTGTGTGTGTTTATCCGGCAATTAAATCACTAGGTCACAAGTTATAAATACTTTATAATATGCCTACATCTGCCAGTTTTCCAAAATAATTGAATTGGTTTATGTACTCAGCAGCAATGTATGAGTTCTTTTTGCTCCAAATCCTCACCAATACATGGTGAAATGTTTTCAGTGAATTTTAATTTGAATATATCTAAGGTCTGTGGGACTCTTGCTCAGTCCATATACCTGCCCCTTGTCCTCTACCTAGCCATTTCATATCCAGAATTTCAGTTCATGGCTCTTGAAGGCTTTTGAGTTAGGCAGCTAACTACTCATCTCATCCAACTTCTCATTGATCAGATTAAGAAAACTGGTCCCCGAAATTCTAACTAGCCAACCCAGCATCACATAACTAGTAACAAATTTTGAAATAGATCTCAGACTGGACTTCTAGCCCAAACCTCTTTCCACTGCATGGCACTGCCAACCACTGATACTCAGTCCCCCTTTTAACTCTTCTCCCCACTTGTTAATCCCCCTTCAGATAACTTTATGAAAGACAAGGCATCCTTCGATGATGGGCCTCACTTGGTGCCATACTGTTGGCCTATCTCACAACACTTTCTATTGCTTCTTTTCTTGAATAATAAATGGAAAGTATAATTTCAATTCTGTGTTGCAGAGAAGGTAGCATGCAGTAGATTAAAAAAAAAAGATTGGAATGGGAATGAGCTGACCACTTGCTAGTTTTTACAGTCTTATTGGAGGAGGGAGGAGCCTACTAATAATGGGAATCAGTCATTCTCATTCTGCCTCCAGGGCTATATTACCACATTCACAAAATATTCATGGAAAAGTGTAGTGGTTTACTGGCAAGTATTTCTTCCTAGTCTCCACCTAATTCATATGGTATAATCATTTGCCTAAATGCAGGGAGGGGTATCAACAAAGTTATGTGAATAAATATGCTATGATTTGAATTAGGCAAAGACTATTAAAGAAGGTTGAAAAGTAACCAAAGATATGGTGACAATGTCTATTGTTTTCCTCAGTTTCTTTATATGTGAAATGAGGAGTTAGCTGAATTATTTTTAAGATTGCCTCCAGCTTGGTAGTTCTATGAATGGATTAACCATAAACATAATTTATATGATGGAGGGAAAACATAAAGCAAACCCAGAGTTTATTTACGAGGATCTAGTTTGAGAAACAGACTTAATTATGTAAATTGGAGACAACTGTCATCGGATAAGCTGGCATTTCCATTAATTGGTCACTGACATGAACTTGTCTCATTATTATGTCATCATCCATCATTCTCCTTCTCCCTCCTCATGTGCCTTCCAACTGTATTTGATTAAACAAATTTATGTCTAGTATTTGACAAAGAAATACTTCCTTTTCTTATGGAGTTACACTGTATCAAAGTGATATATTCTTTACTGGTTTATTTGAGAAATATGGGATCAATTATTATGCTATACAAGAGCAAAAATCTGAAAGCAATAAATCTATCTCAAATGAACAATACAAAATTGTATTTATAGAATCCGAAATGAAATTAACATTAGTCATCTTTTTTACCCAATGATCTGAGGCATACTTCTTTTTCCAAAATGATCTGAAGCAATAGAAGAACTTTTGGGATTTCTCATCCCTAAAGAAAAAAATAATAATAAGACCTGTAAAAAAGCTAGATTAAAATTACCAGGGAATGTTTTGATTTGTTTTGACAATTTGGGAACTCCAGTGATAAGACATTCAGTACCTTACTTAGGAATCACCTTTTCCCCTTGTCATGAGAGGATTCATGTTTTCTTTAATTAGAAATTGATTAGAAGCCTAATAAAGCTGGATGAGTAGTAGCACTAAAAATCCTTTTGCAAAAAGCTCAACTCTTATCTACTCACACAGTTTCTTTCCTTGTGCTCACTCCATGTCCCAAGTCCATGTCTGAAAAGAGGATGGAGAGAAATTCAACTTATTCAACTTACTTTTCTTTGTACAATTTCTCACTAAATTTTTAATTATGAGGAACAGTTCTTTTTTTTATTCTTATGTTAATCCCCATACATTACATCATTAGTTTTAGATGTAGTGTTCCATGATTCATTGTTTGTGCATAACACCCAGTGCTCCATGCAGAATGTGCCCTCCTCAATACCCACCACCAGGCTAACCCATCCCTCTAGAACCCTCAGTTTGTTTTTCAGAGTCCATCGTCTCTCATGGTTCGTCTACCCCTCCGATTTCCCCCGCTTCATTCTTCCCCTCCTGCCACCTTCTTCTTCTTCTTTTTTTTTTTCTTAACATATATTGCATTATTTGTTTCAGAGGTACAGATCTGTGATTCAACAGTCTTGCACAATTCACAGTGCTCACCATAGCACATACCCTCCCCAGTGTCTATCACCCAGTCACCCCATCCCTCCCATCCCACCCCCCACTCCAGCAACCCTCAGTTTGTTTCCTGCGATTAAGAATTATGAGGAACAGTTCTAATGAGTAGGTTAGAGTAACTGAAAAAGTGTACAGAGTGAGATGAATAAATTTAAAGATTGACTTGAGGAAGTTTCGAGAGATTTGCAGAAATGGAGGCACACAGGCTTAGTTGAGAGAAATACTTTAGTTTACACCAACAGGAGCTGTGGTTTGTGATTCACTAAGACCAAAACCTTCAACCCTCCCCTTAGGGACAAATACATGCTTAAAGAGTCAGAAATGTAGATTGTGTGCATCAAGAAAATTGTATGAAAACCTGTCAGCAAAGCCTGTTGAGTAGAGTTCAGAGTCTAACCGCTCCACATGATGGTGTAAGTGCTGGTACTCGGTCACGTTTTTCTCGTAGTCAGTCTCGGGATTTATCAGGGGTGTATTTTGAGGGAGATACAGAGAGAGCTAGAGGTAAAACTTCGGTGGTAATGAGCAACCAGAGTAACTGTTACAGATTCCGGGAGACTAAGGAGACATGACAAGTGAATGCTTTGTGGGCTTGTGCATTGGATCTTAGAACAAAGAAAGGACTTTAGGGGAAAAGCTGGTGAGATCCAAATAAAATCTGTAGTTCACATCATAGTATCATGCCAATACGAATTTCTTGGTGCTGATAATTGTATGGTGGTTATGTTGTCTTAACATTGGATGGAATTGGGTGAAAAGTAGAGAGAAGCTCTTTGTCCTATTTTTGCAGCTTTTATGGGAATCTAAAATTATTTCAAAATGAAGGTTAAAAGATTATTTTACTTAATTATATCTGCTGTCTTCTCACTAAATATTGGATTGAAATGAATTAAACTCCAAGAATCAAAGACCAAGGAGGGAATGATATGAGGAGAAAAAATAAGATGACTGTATATCCCCAGGACTGAAGCCACTTGGGAAAGGACCCCAAGGGGTGATGTCAGGCAGTGTCAGGGTTGGGGGCCCAGCTTCAGCCTAAATTATATCCCACTAAGGAGCTTCTGACTTCTCTGGATGTGTTTAGTGGGCTGTGGAGCTGTGTCCTCCAGAAGAAAATTTACATTAGGGACTGAGGAGAGTCTGGAAAAGACCTTACTCAAAGGCAGCATTTCTCAGGCTTCAGTTACTTTGCATATCATTTGCACAATTCTTGCTAACTCTTATACCCCCTGAATTGTTTGCTCAATCATTTTTATAACATTGACTTTGAAATGATTCACTTTTTTAACTTGCTGTTATCTCTGTGCTACTTAAAATCATCTTGGGGCACCTGGGTGGCGCAGTTGGTTGAGCATCCGACCCCTGGTTTCAGCTCAGGTCGTGCTGTCAGTGTTGTGAGATCAAGCCCTAAGTCAGGCTCCACGCTCAACCTGGTGTCTGCTTGAGATTCTCTCCCCTCCCTCTGCCCCTCCTGCTCGTTCTCTCTCTCTCTGTCTCTCTCTCTCAAAATAAATAAATAAATCTTTAAATCATCTTGCATGTCACCAGTACAGACTGTAATAGAGAGACGGCTGAAACTTAGAGGTTGTGAAGGAAGGCTACAGGTAAAGCAGAAGCTAAGGGGACTCTTTTCCGTACAACACATCACACACACACACACACACATACACACACACACACACACACACACCACTGTCTCTGCTTAAGCAGAGGGAAACATGGACAAGGAGCCAGGCATTCTTGCAGCTTTGGCATGGGAAATGCCAGGCTTTGGAATATTGAGGGATCCAGCAAACCTAAGTTAGCTCTGGAACCTCCAGCATGTAGACGATCAGGAGTGGGGGTGATAGGATCCTGGTGTGGCCGAGACAGTGGAGGAGGGAGGTGTGGTGATGGCTCTTGGCCGGCGGAGGAAGGCAGAACCCAAGGTGGGAGCCTTTGGCACCACGTCTGGAAGCACTCAGTGGCCCAGGGCATAGGCGGAAAGCTTCTTGTAATTGTCAACAGAGTCCCACAGCTGTAAGGCCCTCTCAGGCAGTAGTGTGTGCTGGAAACCACACTGAATAGGCTGGCAAAAGAATGAAGCAAACAACTGTGTCACAAAGAGGCAGAGTGAATGTGTATCATGAGTATATGTGCGATATGTCCAAGAACTCAGAAATAACTGGGGCTGACTTGTGTGACTTCAAATGCTTGGAGGTGCTATACTAGAACTTGGGGTGGAAGGCAGTGAGAACTAACCTCACCATTAGTAGTTATGGCATATAGTTATGGGAGTGTAAACTGATAAATTCATTCTACAAACATCTTGGCAATACTGAGTGAAATAAAGGGTGGGTGCATCTTATGATCCCTTCATATGAGAAAAATTCCTAAATGGTCTTATAAGAGGAAATGCTCATTACAGCTTGGTTTGTAATAGCACGAATTTGAAAGCAATCTAGGCATTCATTATTAGATTATTGGTTGAGTATAATAGCAGCATACCATGGAACACTGAGCAGCAATCAGAACAGGGAATTATATGAGTGTAACAGCATGTGGTTTGATCTTAAAAACAGAGTTGAGAGAACATGCAAATAAGTAAAATCATGTAATAGCTAACACTTATGTAACACTTACTATGTGTCAGGCACTGTTCTAGGCCCTGTACACTTAGGAACTCACTTGCTCCTTGCAAAAACCTTATGAGATAGGTACTGTCATTGCCCCCAGACTATATGTGAGTAAATTAAAGCACATAGATATTAAATATTAAATGATTTGTCCAAGATCAAATAGTTAATTAGTGGTATAGAAAATATTCAGACCCAGGCCACCTACCTCAAAAATCTATGCTTAACTATAGTCACCATGCTGTACATTAACCACTACAGGATCCTGATACCCTCTATCAATAAAAAACAAGAAGCAACTTTGAGCTAAGTGCACGGTTACAATTTTAAAAAACATATACATCCCCAAATTAGAGTACAAATGTACAAAGATACATACATTTTGAAGAACATGTAACAAGAAAGAGTAGAACGAATGCATATGCCTCTTTGGGGTAGAGCAGGTGAGGGTGAGTGAAGAATAGGATGGAAAGGGGAAAACAAACAAAATGAATGAAATAATGTAAAATAAACTCCATAAAATAGGAGTAAGGCTTAGAACTGAAGAGGTAGGCAGGGGAGTTTTAAGAGAAAGTAAGGGGGCTAGTGCTGGGAGTGTCTGTTCAGCAGCATCCAGGCTGAGAGAGAAACAAGCAAAGCCTGAAACTAATGGTCCACCACACAAATCAAGATGCACTCAGTAACAGAAGGAAGCATTACTCTAGGATAGAGACTCTTTTCTTTGGTTCGGACTTACTATATAATATTCATTAAATTACTGGTCCCTTTATTCACCCAAGCAGAATATTTTTTGAGTTGAGATATAATGGACATATAACAATATGTTAGTTTTAGATGAACAACATAATAATTTGATGTATGTATATGTTACAAATTGACTGCCATAATAAATTCAGTTAACATCCATCACCATACTGTTAAGATCTTAGCAACTTCCAAATGACACTAGAGTATTGTTAACTGTAGTCACCATGCTATACATTACATCCTCAGAACTTACTTATCTTATAAGCAGAAGTTTGGATGTTTTGACCACCTTCATTCACCCTTTGTCCCACCCCACCTCCCCATCTTCCTCTTCTGGTAACCACAGATCTATTCTCTGTATCTAAGAGTTTGGGGGTTTCTTGGTTTCTGGTTATTTTTCTTTTTTTTCTTTTGTAAGTGAGATCATAAAGTATTTGTCTTTCTCTGTCTGACTTGTTTCACTTGGCTTAATGCCCTCAAGGTCCATCCATGTTGTTGCAGATGGCAGGATTTTCTTCCTTTTTATAGCTGAATAATATTTCATTGTATATATATACCACACCTCCATTATCCATTCATCTGTTGATGGACACTTAGGTTGTTTCCATGTCTTGACTATTGTGAATAATGCTGCAATGAACATGGGGGTGCAGATATTTTTTCAAAATAGTGATTTCACTTCCTTTGGATAAATACCCAGAAGTGCAATTGTTGTATCATAGGGCAGATCTATTTTTAATTTTTGAAGTAGCCTCTATACAATTTTCCATAGTGGCTGCACCAATTAACATTCCCTACCAACAGCGCATGAGGGTTCCCTTTTCTCCACGTCCTCATCAACACTTGTTACTTCTTGTCTTTTGATAAAAGTCATTCTAACAGACATGAGATGATATCTAACTGTGGTTTTGATTCGTATTTCCCTGATGATGAGTGATGTTGAGCATCTTTTCATGTACTTGTTGACCATCTGTATGTCTTCTTTGGGAAAATGTCTATGCAGTTACTCTGCTCATTTTTAATCAAATTGTTTTTTATTTTTTTCTTTTGAGTTATGTGCATCCTTTATGTATGTTGGATATTAATTCTTTATCATATATATGATTTACAAATATTTTCTCCCATTCAGTATGTTGCCCTTCGATTTTGTTGACAGTTTTGCTTGCTGTACAAAAGCTTTTTAGTTTGATGTAGTTTCACTTGTTTATTTTTGCTTTTGTTGCCTTTGCTTTTGGTGTCAAATCCAAAAACTCCATGCCGGGACCCATGTCAGGGAGTTTTCCCCCTTTGTTTTCTTCTAGGGGTTTTATAGTTTCAGTCTTATGTAAAGCAGAATAGTTTGACCCCAAAATTTCATCCTCTTGTGCCTCAGATTCTATACCTTTAATCTATTAATTCTCTTTGTTCTTTGTGTCAAGAATTAAATAATAGCTGTTAATAGTATATCTAATTCATAATGAATCTTTCTGATGCAATAATCACTACAAAATAAAACCGATGACTAAAGTTGTATACTTAATATTTATTAATAACTACAAAGTGTTGGAAATATCAAACATTTCTTTAAAAAAATAGATCTCAAAATTTGGCTCAAGAAAATTGGGTACTTTTTTTTTTTTAAGATTTTATTTATTAATTTGACAGAGAGAGAGACAGTGAGAGAGGGAACACAAGCAGGGGGAGTGGGAGAGGGAGAAGCAGGCTTCCCACAGAACAGGGAGCTCGATACGGGGCTCAATCCCAGGACCCTGGGATCATGACCTGAGCTGAAGGCAGATGCTTAACGACTGAGCCACCCAGGCACCCCAAGAAAATTGGGTACTTTTTGTACACAGGAAATTGTAGACACAAAAGAAAATGGCAGTAGTAGAAATTTTAATCTCTAATATTGGACTAATGGATAGATTTAATCTTTGTTGTAAAATTTATGCAGAAAATTGTTTTCAACTTAGTTTCATTAAAACAAAAATAGAAGAGAAAAATTTTTAATGGCTTTTACCCCTGCTATATAAAAAGTGATTAAGTAATTTAATTATAGTTAGCTCCGGGAAATTCTTTCTTACTGAAAATTCACCCAAGTTGGTAAAATATACATTTAACATATCTGTAGTAACAGGAAACCAGTCCTTCTTAGGGTCACAACCAGGGAGAACATTAGGTTCTCACAAACTTCAAAGCAACCCCAGACACCACGGTTATTTGGACGCAGGGTAGGGCAGACAAACCCATCCAATTATATGTAAAGGTACTGGAAAATTCAATTAAAAGTTTAGATTTCAGAGCAAATACTGTTGGCTAGGGAGAGCAGGAAATGTTTTCTGATCTGAGCCTTAAATGATGAATAAGATTTTAATGGGTGCAGAGCATGAGTCAGAGGAATAGGAACCGTCTGAGAAAATTCATGAAATAAGGAAAACATAAGACATGATCAAAAAGTCAAAGGGTAACCTATTTGGCTTGATCATAGGTTTTATGTAGGGATAGGAGAAGATACAGTGGAAAAAGTAGGCTTGTGCCAGACTTTGAGGAATCTTGAAAACCAATCTACATAGTAAGGATGTTATTAGAAAAATCATTGAATGACCTAAAATTTTTGTTTGTTTGATAAGCAAACATTGATTTTTTAAAAAAGGAAACCTTCAAAATCCAGGATGCATTAGGAAAAAATATTAGAAATTGTGCACTAGAAGATAGGCTCCAATGATGTAATTTTGCACTTTCTCAAGTCCTAGTAAAATATTACACTAGACAAAAAGAGAATCCTCAAAAGGTCCTTGTTTGGAGAATTGTCTTTCCCCCAGCAAGTGGAATAAATTTACTGCTCAGAATCCATCCTAACTTTTTGACTCAGCTCCAACCCGGCAGCAACTCTGCCTTCAGTGCAACCTTCCAAGGACTTGGGACTTCTGTCTGTGGCTGTCACATCATGCTCGGGGCTCTTGCTCTCTTCTGCTGAACCAAGACAGCTGTGGTTGTAGTGGAAAGAAGCCTGGAGCAGAGGACAGAGTTTGCTTCTTAGCTCAGCCACTCCCGAGCTTTGTAACCTGGGTAACTGCCTTCCCCAAACTGGGCTTTGTTATCTTTCCCTGCAAGGTGAAGAGCTTGAGCTGGGATGACCTCACAGTTTCCTCAAACTCTGACTTTTTATGTCTCAAAGACATTCCTTTCATAAGCTACCCTGGCATTTCCAGAACCACTTTCTGTGGTGCAACACAGAAAGTTCTTGAAAACAGCTTTTAAGAGACCAATGATCAGGACAAAATTATGTTAAGCAAAAAAGTAGCTCTTTCTATAGTCAGTTTAAAATACAGACCTCACGAATGTGCCTTGTTTCCATATACCTTTAAGTAAAACACAGCTGAGCTACCTGGGCACAGCCTAGGGGTGGTCCAGCATCATTCTGCCACACAGATTAGAAAACAAACAAGCGAACAACATCTAATTCCATTCTATTCTTTTCAGTCTGCTTTTAATACTAATCATGGCAGAAATAAATACAGTGATCAATAATATAGAGATTAGGACCAGAAGACACATGTGTTTGACTATTATCACTACCACTTACTATGTTACCCCGACCAAGTTAATTTCCCTAAGCCCCAGTTTCTACATTTATAAAGTGATATTTTTGTGAGGATTAAACAAGATAATGTAAGTAAAGACTTGACATATAATAAGAGCTCAGTAAACAGAAGGTAATAAAAATGTAAAACATACAGAAAATATTGACGCCCAAAAAGGGATGGCTTTTAATATGGCAACTTCCCTTTAAAAAATGTCTGACTTGAAAGAAGTTACCTCTGACATTTGCTGTTGTCTCATTAAGTGGTTCTCAATATTGACTTCATGGTAGAAACATGGGGGAGTTTTCAAAACTACTGATTCCCAAGCCCCCCCCCCCACACACACACACAGTAAATCCAAATATCTGGCTCACTTAGATGAGGAGATGTGCTGGCAAGATGGGCTACTCAATTTGAGAGCTCTCAGATCTCAAGATCTAGACATAATTTAAACTGTAGAGACTCAAATCTAATTGGGTTGCATCCTCCCATAAATACTTGAAATTTATAGACCTGGACTCGTTTATAGGTGAACTCCTGCTATGTTTTATACAGTGAAAATCCCCTGCAGGAAAGCATGATTTTCCCCCAAACCTGGGATTCTTCTATGTTCTGTATAGTCTGGGAGAATTTCCTTTTCAAATATGCTGATGAATGTCTAAATTTGGAGTTTGGAATCAATTGTCTTGTCATCTAGCTGAGACCTAAAAGCAGAAAGCACGCCTGAATGATATATGATGGCAAGGTTAATATCACAAACCATACTGGATGGTTTTAGTATATATGTTGGTGTACTCGTATATGATCTGATAACAAGACATGGAGTAACCTACAGAGAAAAAAAACAAAGTTTTTTATTCTCAGTATAAAATGTTTTCATGTATTCTCAGTATAAAATGCTTTTTTCCTCAGTTTGATGAAGATATTTTGTACTTAGGAGCTTTTGTTTTTAAAAATTAATTTTTCGGGGCCGCCTGGCTGGCTCAGTCAGAAGAGCATGCGACTCTTGATCTCGGGGTTGTAAGTTCGAGCCCCATGTTGGGTGTAGAGATTACTTAAAAATTAAAAAAAAAAAAGAATCTTTAAAAAAATAAATTTTTAGGAGTAATCAGGGCCAAATAACTAAGTTAAAGAGAAAAAATGAAGAGAAAAATTTTAACACTTCACATGACTATTTACATTTCAGTTTACAATGCATACTAATTATTATAGTGTTATTTTGGTGATGACTTTTGAATGCCAACATAACTTGCAGTCTTCGTGAGCCACTCTGGCAATGAGAGAGAGATAAGATGACTACACAATTTTTCCGTGAAATTGCCACTGCTCAAAATATTGAACCTCAATATATCATTATCTATACTTAGAAATGACACATGGTACTAAATAACCTTATCACTTCTCTGCAGAACAAGTGATTCTCTTTAGGAATTAACTTGCAAATTCGCCATTGGGGTTCCTAGACTCGGCCTCCTATAGCACATCTTGAATTAAATTGGCATAATCACTATCAATCAGCAAAAATCCTGATGTCCTATCTTGACAAATTTTTCAAAATAAAGTACCTTTGGAGAAGAAGCAGTTTGTATCATAAATAAAGATATCTTTCACTAAGATAATAGCAAGTGTAACATCCTGTGATTATTACAATGGAGATTAATTAACAAGATTCCCTGAAAACAAGAAAACAGGACAGGGAGTCGAAACAGCACTACTCAGAGCTAGCCCCTGATCTTCCTCTAATTAATAATGTGACTCTGGAGAGATTACTTAAATTATCTGGGCCTCCATTTTCTCCCTCTATCTCTCAGATCCTTTCAAGCTTCAATATTCTTTAATTCTTTAATTATATGTGCTGTCATGTTTATAATCAAGAGAACCAAAAGCTCATTTCCGTGATGTACGAAGTGAGTGAGTTTCTCCTTGGTTATGTGCTGATCTTTAACATGAGAATTCTGGTCTGCCTGGCACTGATATGTCTCCATTAAAATGAATAAACTTACTTCCTACCCTAAGTTACTGTTCCGTGATTTGGGACAGCTATATTATTTAAGGAAAAGGTTAAGCTTCTGTAATAAGGAGGCCCCAGAATACAATGGCTTAAATAAGAGAGAAGTTTATTTCTCTTTCATATATCATTACAGGGGACCTGAGGTGTTGGGGAGGACGGCTCTTTTTCATGAGATCATTCTGGCATTCAATTTCTTTCCCTCCTGGTATTCCTCTCTTCCTCCAGGGTATTGTCCTCATTGAAAATTTCCTTAGTAAAAAAGGCTGGTTTCAAAACCTCAGTTTGTGGTGAAGAGAAATTCATGGAGGGGAAGTGATTGGTCCGGTAGAATACAATAGAATACAACCGCTCAGGGTTAGCATTAATCCCGTACTTTATCAGCTTTGGCAATGTGTATCTTCCATTACTTCAAACTTAAAGCAGCAACTGCTTAAGTAAAGCACAGTGGAAAGATTAGTGGCTTTAGAGTAAGCAAGCATTTGTTTCTCTCTTGAGCAAACGACGTAATGTTGCATACGTATAAAATGGAGATAATTCTTATTTCGTGGAGAAGTTAGTATGAAATCACATAGTGTAGGGGCGCCTGGGTGGCTCAGTGGGTTAAGCACTCAACTCGGTTTCGGCTTCCTGAGATGAACCCCTCTTCCAGCTCCATGCTCAGCAGGGAGTCTGCTTGAAGAGTCTCACCCTCTGCCCCTCCCCCCCACTCAGGAGCTTGCGCGCTCTCTTTTAAATAATTTTTTTTAAAAAGGAAATCACATAATGTAAATAAACTCACTTATCATGGAACTGGACACATAGTAAATGCTACATAATGCCCCTCACCCTTCCTCACACAGATATGGAAGAAAATATTTTTCTATGCTCAAGGACTGCATTGTGGTAGAAAGATATTTTAGCACAAACATCTCTTAAATGACCAGCCTTCTGAGCAATGCAATGATGTCTTACATTCATACAGTCCTCCACAGTTACCAGACCACGTTAGCATATCTGATCTCATTTGCTACCACCCTGTGAGGCAGGTAGTGCCGGAAAAACCGTCTTCATTTCATAACCACACGCAAACCACTGCATCACACTTTGTATTTCCAAAGCCTCCAATACACATTACGCCGTTTGATGAGCACAACTTTGTGAAAAAGCAAGAGCAGATTCATTGTCATCATTTTACATGTAAGAAAACTGAGTTTGAGAGAAATCATTAGTTTGATTTCTTTTTATCAGAATAGGGAGTTAAATTTATATAGGGTCAGTTCTCACAAACAATTTTTTAGATGAAAAAAGCAAAGGGATAAATCTGACTCTTGTTTCAAAAATTATTTTTATCTTAAAGTCTCAGAGAAAACTATATCCCACAGTTCAGACAAGATCCTGACTTAAAAAAAAAAAAATATGGACTAGTATATTTTGCACCTCACTGTACCAGAAGGTATCTGAGGCATTAGAGCCCCAGAAATCAGGGGTTATCCTCAGCATTTCTCTCTGAAAAGAGAGAGATGACCATTTCTGTGACTGTGGAGCCTGCCTGACTATTGTATTTCTCTCCTCTCCTGCTACCCCAGCAGGCTGTCAATCAACAGGATTGGCCCTGGGAGCTAGAGGTGTTGATCCACCACAGTGGTGTTGTGGTTTCACTGGGCCAAGGAGGGATCTCTCCCCTAGGACGGCGGACTCTCCTAGTTCACTGACTCTGGAAACTCCACCTCTGGGAGCTCACTCTTTGCAGCCAGGAATGTTTTGAGCTGCAGAGATCTATTTTTATCAACTAGGGGTCTATTTAAAAGAAATAGACAATGTTAAGTGCCCTCACATCCCTTTCAAGACAAGGTGAAGTTGGACACCTGCAAATATCTGCTTGACTATGTCTCTCACTGGCCAGAATTCTATCACGTGGCCACTCTTACCTACAGAAAGCTAACCACCTATGGTACAATAGTATCCACTTTCCCTAATCTCAGGGGAATAAAGTCTGGAGGTTTGGGTCATGGGGAACTAGCTTTCTTCTGATTTCTTCCCATTATGTTTTTTTTTTTTCCAAAATTAAAACAAAAAAATGACAATCTCCTGATCATTTTTTAAAAATTGGTAAATATGTACTGATACGGAAAAAGTTCAAAAATATTTTGTATATACACACATTCAACACCTAGAAGGTGGTCTGGAAAGATATATACCAAACTTTCGACAGTCATAACTGTGGGGAGAAACATTAACTCCACTTATTTTATTTTATTTAGTTTTTAAAAACATATCCAAGTGTCACTTGCATGTATCTTTTAAAGAAGATACTGACCAAAAATTTCTTGGAAACCAAGTTCTTGATGTTTTAATTATCACCCATCTTCTTCATTAATATTCTCTCTCTATAGAAAAGATGCTTCCATAGAGGCCATCTATATGTTTAGCCTCTATCCAAGTGATTGATTTTTGTGAGATTGATTTCCTAAAGAAACTTTGTCCTCTGTACTCTTGAATATTTAAAACAATAATTTAGGGCGCCTGGGTGGCTCAGTTGGTTAAGCAACTGCCTTCGGCTCAGGTCATGATCCTGGAGTCCCGGGATCAAGTCCCGCATCGGGCTCCCTGCTCGGCGGGGAGTCTGCTTCTCCCTCTGACCCACCTCCCTCATGCTCTCTCTCTCATTCTCTCTCTCTCTCTCAAATAAATAAATAAAATCTTTAAAAAATAATAAAATAAAATAAAACAATAATTTAAGTAGAACAAAACAAATTTAGTTATACCATGAACTCGTCACATTAATTTCTTCTCCCTAGAAATAACATATAAGGCACTAATAAGATTTACTCTATGATGTTTGGTCAAACTAATAATATAACACATTTAAGTGCCACATGTACTATGGAAAGAGAATAATTATGTGTAATGAATCTATAAATTACACAAAACCAGTGGGCTGCAGTTGAGCTTATTAGTGATAAAAAATGGCATAATAAGCTCAACAATGGAATGATGTTCCATATGAGATTATTAAAGCAGCAATTTTTAAAAGAGTATAAATGGAAAACTAAAAGTACAATTCGTTGCAGAAAAATAATGATTGCACCCTGTAGTTTTATAAAGAAATGACAAAACAAAAACATGTAGTTCTATGATTGGCCATTAAAATATGATGCAGACAGCATTTATAAGCCAAATGTCATTATGCTTAAGAGAATATCACCAATGGGAACAATGTGTGCTTCATCACTACCTATAAATTACATTGTACTCTTCCGATTGGACTCCTTGCAGCGTGTTCCCTTTGAAGAAGGAGAAAGAATTTGTTAAAAAATTTAAAAAGTATATATACATTAAAAATTGGAATATCTGGGGAGTTTGATATAGCCATCTCCTAGACCAATGTTGGCAAATAGAAGGCACACAGTAGCTATTGTTGAATAGATTACTAGATTGAAATACACACCCAAAAATGTTGTCTCAGGGAAATGGGATTAGAAGGCATTTTCATTTTTCTTTCTTTCTTTTTCTCTATATCTCAAATTTTTAATGACTATGTATCTCTTTGTCATCAGATAAAATAAATGATAAAGCAATCTTTAAAACAAAGCAAATTAAATAAGGCAAGCACCATTTGAAAACCTACTGGGTTCATGTTACTGGGTCAGGCAGGCGGGAATAAATCACACTCAGGGTTATCTGAGGGAAACACCAATGAGGTGAGGACAACAGCAAGGAGAGGCCTGGATATAGGCCTTATAGGCTAAGACTTTTGCAGTTCTCACTTAGAAAGCAGATATCCAGGAACATGTTGCCCTTCTCTGAATATAAACCTGAATATCCCTTTGCTACCCTGGGGTTATGGTCATAAATGAGCCAATAGCCTCAGGGCCTGGGGATAAGGAAAAACAAAAAAAACAGTTAACGTGAAAGAAAGATTAAAATGCCAAGTTTGTGCTACTCATGCGTATATGGTCTGAATTCAGGCTCTCCACATAGAATGCATCCTCCCAAAACAGTAATGTAAAATTGACTTAACGGGGAAAAAAAACATGTAAGAGTAAATCCCGTGGTGCAACTTCTTGGCAGTACTTACCTGTGAACCTCTAAAGATGATATTCTCAGATGATGAGTATGGATAAGGATTACAAAATATGTGAAGAAATACAAAGCCATATTAAGCAAGGCAAAAAAAATACAAATAGGATAATTCATAGAACAGTATTAAAATAGAATAAAACAAACTGGAAAAAAAAAAAAGAAACTTTACAACAGGATTATTTAAAGAGTGCAAAGAGACACCATGCAGAAGAGTACCTTTCAGCAGGAACAAGCAGTTATAAAACAAGAAAAGGAGAAAATGTAAAAGAGCCAAGGTAGAAATCCTAGGCTTGAGGGCGCCTGGGTGGCTCAGGAGTTGAGCGTCTGCCTTCGGCTCGGGTCGTGATCCCAGGGTGCTGGGATCGAGTCCCACGTTGGGCTCCCTGCTCGGCGGGAAGCCTGCTTCTCCCTCTCCCACTCCCCCTGCTTGTGTTCCTGCTCTTGCTATCTCTCTCTCTGTCAAATAAATAAATAAAAATTAAAAAAAAAAAAAAAGAAATCCTAGGCTTGAAACATAAAGTCATTGAAATAAAAGTAAAATACTTAGTATACTGGTAAAAAAGTAGAATAGACACAGGTGAAAAGAGAATTAGTACATTGGAAAAACAAAGTACGTCTCCCTGAATATAGCACAAAGGAATAAACCTGAAAGGCTTAGGGAACAATGAGAATGAGAAGCTCCAGCGTCTGTCTAAGGGAAGTTCCAGAAAAAGAGGAGAGAACATGACTGAGAGAAAGTATATAATACAAAAATGGCTGACAGTTTTCTGGAACTAGTCAAGAGATAAGCCCTTGGTCCAAACAGAGCTAAGTAAAACTTTTAAATCTACACCCAGATACATGTAGGGAAAGGCAGATCATCAAAGATGGAATCAAAACTATTTAAAGTTGCTGGAGACAAGAGAGCAATTTTTCTTTTTTTTTTTTTTTATTCTTATGTTAATCCCCATACATTACATCATTAGTTTTAGATGTAGTGTTCCATGATTCATTGTTTATGCATAACACCCAGTGCTCCATGCAGAATGTGCCCTCCTCAATACCCACCACCAGGCTAACCCATCCTCCCACCCCCCTCCCCTCTAGAACCCTCAGTTTGTTTTTCAGAGTCCATCGTCTCTCATGGTTCGTCTACCCCTCAGATTTCCCCCGCTTCATTCTTCCCCTCCCGCTACCTTCTTCTTCTTCTTTTTTTTTTTCTTAACATATATTGCATTATTTGTTTCAGAGGTACAGATCTGAGATTCAACAGTCTTGCACAATTCACAGCACTTACCAGAGCACATACCCTCCCCAGTGTCTATCACCCAGTCACCCCATCCCTCCCACCCCACCCCCCACTCCAGCAACCCTCAGTTTGTTTCCTGCGATTAAGAATTCCTCATATCAGTGAGATCATATGATACATGTCTTTCTCTGTTTGACTTATTTCGCTCAACATAATACCCTCCAGTTCCATCCACGTCGTTGCAAATGGCAAGATCTCATTCCTTTTGATGGCTGCATAATATTCCACTGTATATATATACCACTTCTCCTTTATCCATTCATCTGTCGATGGACATCTTGGCTCTTTCCACAGTTTGGCTATTGTGGACATTGCTGCTATAAACATCGGGGTGCACGTACCCTTTAGGATCCCTACTTTTGTATCTTTGGGGTAAATACCCAGTAGTACAATTGCTGGATCATATGGTAGCTATATTTTCAACTTTTTGAGGAACCTCCATACAGTTTTCCAGAGTGGCTGCACCAGCTTGCATTCCCACAAACAGTGTAGGAGGGTTCCCCTTTCTCCGCATCCCCACCAACATCTGTCGTTTCCTGACCTGTTAATTTTGGCCACTCTGACTGGTGTGAGGTGGTATCTCATTGAGGTTTTGATTTGGATTTCCCTGATGCCGAGCGATGTTGAGCACTTTTTCATGTGTCTGTTGGCCATTTGGATGTCTTCTTTGGAAAAATGTCTGTTCATGTCTTCTGCCCATTTCTTGATTGGATTCTTTGTTCTTTGGGTGTTGAGTTTGATGAGTTCTTTATAGATTTTGGATACTAGCCCTTTATCTGATATGTCATTTGCAAATATCTTCTCCCATTCTGTCGGTTGTCTTTTGGTTTTGTTGACTGTTTGCTTTGCAAAAGCTTTTTATCTTGATGAAGTCCCAATAGTTCATTTTTGCCCTTGCTTCCCTTGCCTTTGGTGATGTTTCTAGGAAGAAGTTGCTTCGGCTGAGGTCAAAGAGGTTGCTGCCTGTGTTCTCCTTTAGGATTTTGATGGACTCCTGTCTCACATTGAGGTCTTTCAACCATTTGGAGTCTATTTTTGTGTGTTTGGTGTAAGGAAATGGTCCAGTTTCATTCTTCTGCATGTGGCTATCCAATTTTCCCAACACCATTTGTTGAAGAGGCTGTCTTTTTTCCATTGGACATTCTTTCCTGCTTTGTCAAAGATGAGTTGACCATAGAGTTGAGGGTCCATTTCTGGGCTCTCTATTTTGTTCCATTGATCTATGTGTCTGTTTTTGTGCCAGTACCATACTGTCTTGATGATGACAGCTTTGTAATAGAGCTTGAAGTCTGGAATTCTGATGCTGCCAGCTTTGCTTTTCTTTTTCAGCATTCCTCTGGCTATGCAGGGTCTTTTCTGATTCCATACAAATTTTAGGATTATTTGTTCCATTTCTTTGAAAAAAGT
>NC_058414.1:95289334-95363522 GCF_002201575.2 Neomonachus schauinslandi | reverse complement strand
CCAGGTTATCTAATTTGCTGGCATAGAGTTGCTCATAATATGTTCTTATAATTGTTTGTATTTCTTTGGTGTTGGTTGTGATCTCTCCTCTTTCATTCATGATTTTGTTGAGTTGGGTCATTTCTCTTCTCTTTTTGATAAGTCTGGCCAGGGGTTTATCAATCTTGTTAATTCTTTCAAAGAACCAGCTCCTAGTTTCATTGATCTGTTCTACTGTTCTTTTAGTTTCTATTTCATTGATTTCTGCTCTGATCTTTATTATTTCTCTTCTCCTGCTGGGTTTAGGCTTTATTTGCTGTTCTCTCTCCAGCTCCTTTAGGTGTAGGGTTAGGTTGTGTACTTGAGACCTTTCCTGTTTCTTGAGAAAGGCTTGTATTGCTATATACTTTCCTCTTAGGGCTCCCTTTGCTGCATCCCAAAGATTTTGAATAGTTGTGTTTTAATTTTCACTGGTTTCCATGTATTTGTTTAATTCTTTTTTAATTTCCCTGTTGACCCATTCATTCTTCAGTAGGATGCTCTTTAGCCTCCGTGTATTTGAGTTCTTTCCGACTTTCCTCTTGTGATTGAGTTCTAGTTTCAAAGCATTGTGGTCTGAAAATAGGCAGGGAGTGATCCCCATCTTTTGGTACTGGTTGAGACCTGATTTATGACCTAGGATGTGATCTATTCTGGAGAATGTTCCATGGGGACTAGAGAAGAATGTGTATTCCGTTGCTTTGGGATGGAATGTTCTGAATATGTCTGTGAAGTCCATTTGGTCCAGTGTGTCATTTAAAGTCTTTATTTCCTTGTTGATCTTTTGCTTAGATGATCTGTCCAAGAGAGCAATTTTTCTATCAAAGAACTAAAATCAGACTGAAGTAGATACCACGTCAATAAAAATAGATACCAGAATGCAGTGGAGAAATATTTTCAAAATACTGAAGTTAAGTGATTTTGAATCTGAAATTTTTAAGCAACCTAATTATTATTTTAGAGAAAGGATAAAAAAGACAATGCAGAAATACAAAGATACAGAAATTCATAGGCCACAGAACTACTAAATATATTTTTGCCTAGCTCAGTTGGTGGTGATGTATCAAATCTCTGTCATTTAAAAACTTCTTCAGAGAGTAAAAAATGAAGGAAAGCTATCCAATATATCTTATGAATCAATTATAAATTGATACTAAAACCAAAGAAAACCATTACTGGGAGAGAAAACTATAAATGTACTTTATTTATAATTTCATAGTAAAATTTCCTTACCAAATATCAGTAAATTAAATCAAAAGGTACATAAAAAAAAAAGTATGTCATGATGAAGTAGAATTTTTCCCAGGAATACAAGGATGATTTGACATTAAAAACTGTTAATGTTTCATTAAAGATGAAAGGAAAATATGTATAGTCATCTAACCAGAGGAAATTATTTGAAGAAATCAATAATCATTTATTATTTTTAAAATGCTTAATAAACTATGAATGTAAGGAGAGTTACTTTACATAATAAGGTGAATCTGGCAAAAACCTAAAACAAATTTCATACTTACTAGTGAAACTTTAGAAAATGTTGTCATTACTGCTGGAAGCAAGACAGGAAGATCTCCTATTACTTTTAGCTAATATTCTTTAGGAAATAGTAATCAATACAATAAAATGAGAAGAAAGGAAATAAGAATCGTGGCAATTAAGGGATAGGAAGTGGAAATAAGTATGGGTCTTGCCCTATCACTGATACGAAAATGTAACACTGGACAAACACTGAATAAAGCAAGTATTTCCAAGAATTGGACAACAGATGTGAATATCGTGGTCCTTGAAAGAAAGAAAGAACTAATCTCTATTTTCCAAACTGTGACAGAGCGCTCGAAACCAAACAGAATTCAATGGCCTCGTTGGACTGAGGAAACTGATTGGAAGTTGGGCTTTGACAGAGCTGGAAATTGTGGGCAGGGGAACAGGAGAGCAGAAGTCCTGGACATCACTAGAGGGGTTTTCCATTTTGTTCTTAACCCAATCCCGTGTTGTGCATACGCAGAGCAAGTGTCCCTGAGGCCTGGTTGTAAGCAGCTACTGGAGATAAAGATGAGGCTCTGAGCTAAGCAGAGATTCTGTGGATAAGGCCTTTGTGGAAAAAATTATATAACTTTACTAAAAGAAAGAAAACAATTATGAATATATGAAGCCATATACCATGTTCACCAGGAGAACATACTAAATACATTCATTCTCTTCCAATTAATCCATAAATTCAATTTCATCTCAATAAAAGTTTCTCCTAAAATTAAACATGGAAAAAATAAAGGTGTATGCAAACCCAAGACAATTTTTTTTAGAAATGAAAACAAAGAGGGGGTGTGATTCATACCTTGGGGTAGATATTAAGACACACCCATCAAAAACATAAAGCAAAATTAGATGAGTTTGACTAATCACAATTCAAAATTTCTGTAAGGCTAAAGAAGCTATAAACAATAATAAGAATCAATGAAAGATCAGAAAAAATATTATCCAGAATATATAAAGGGTTTTGGAAATAAAAAGACATTAGTAAAATGGTAAAAGTAGGGAACAATTAGAAAAAGACAGTTGGCAGAAGAGGAAATACTAATGGAAAGTAAATACAAAAAGTTGTTCAACCTCAACAACAATTAAAGAACCACTGATTGGAACATGAGATACCATTCTTCTTCACTCAAGTCAAACATAAATAAGTCTCCTAGTATAAAGTGCTAGTGAAGATATGAGGAAAAGAAATTCTTATATACTGCAGGAGGGAGTAAAACAAGTAGGGCCCCTTCAGAGGATAAATAAGCAGACTGTAATAACATTGACAACACTCATAACTTCGAACCCTGCCATTTCATTTCTGGCCATATAACCTCTTACCCCCAGCTTCCTCACCCCATCCCCCCAAAAAAGCTTGTATATTTGCATAAGGAAACACATTCAAAGATGTCTTTTGCAGCGTATTTTTAATAACAAGGGAGATTAATGTAATTGTAGGTAAACATAAGAATGAACAAATAGCAATATCCTTGTGATAAAAAGTAGCAAATAGAGTGAATTAGATTTATGTATGTTAATATGGTTTGAGATTAACATAATGGCAGATTATACAAACTGTGGAAAGAGCCAAGATGTCCATCGACAGATGAATGGATAAAGAAGATGTGGTGTATATATACAATGGAATATTATGCAGCCATCAAAAGGAATGAGATCTTGCCATTTGCAGCAATGTGGATGGAACTGGAGGGTGTTATGCTGAGTGAAATAAGTCAATCAGAGAAAGACATGTATCATATGACCTCACTGATATGAAGAATTCTTAATCTCAGGAAACAAACTGAGGGTTGCTGGAGGGATGGGGTGGCTGGGTGATAGACACTGGGGAGGGTGTGTGCTATGGTGAGCGCTGTGAATTGTGCAAGACTGTTGAATCACAGATCTGTACCTCTGAAACAAATAATGCAATATATGTTAAGAAAAAAGAAAAAAGATAGCAGGAAGGGAAGAATGAAGGGGCGGAAATTGGAGGGGGAGATGAACCATGAGAGACGATGGACTCTGAGAAACAAACTGAGGGTTCTAGAGGGGAGGGGGGTGGGAGGATGGGTTAGCCTGGTGATGGATATTAAAGAGGGCACGTTCTGCATGGAGCACTGGGTGTTATGCACAAACAATGAATCATGGAACACTACATCTAAAACTAATGGTGTAATGTGTGGTGATTAACATAACAATAAAAAATTAAAATAAAATAATGGCAGATTATAGAAAGCAAATACAAAATAAGATATATATATACACACATACACATGAAACACAATATATAGTATATGTTTGTGTATGTATTTTGCTTGTTTGTTTTTAAGTAATGGAAGAGTAAACATCATAGAATTTACTCCAAGTTCAGAATTATGAGTGGCTTAGCTAAATTTATAATGTTTTACCTAAGAAAAACTAAAAGAGATTTTTGATAGATATTAACATTTGTCAATTTCAGGGGGAGAAAGTAATTGTATATTATTCTTGATCCTCTATTCTTTTAAATATCTTGAAATTTAAAAAAAATCATTGGATATATAGCAGGTGACAGAAATATGTGATGGTGAAAAATAATTGAGAAAATCTTGGATCATTGCAAATACTATCACAAATCACAAGTCATTTGGGGGAATCTTGTTTTGCTTGTCAGATAGGGCTTTGAGATACCTAGATTTTCTTTTTTTATAAAAGAGGTAAATTAGAATGGCTTAAGCTTCAAAAATATGCTTTCTGTTGGTTTCCTTAAATAACTCCCATCTGAAACATTTGTTGGTAACACATAAACTTGGAAGAATTCTTTTGTTCCCTGTTCTCAGGCAGTGAAGTTTTCCCTAAGAACATTTTGAAGCAAAAACTAGACACAAGGCCATGCTCTAACGGCCCCATTAAATTGTTCAGTGCTTGGTCTGGTACTTACAGTAACACTTAAAGCATTCCCCCAAGACCCATCAGAATAGAGCTGAGATATTATGTTCATTCAAACAAATGTCTTGCAATTTATACCTAATGAAATTTTCTCTAACATTGTTTCCTCCACTCCTCCCTCGTTAATCAATTAAGAAGGAGTAGAATTAAAATACCAACTGTAACATAATGCAAGAAAGTTTTCCAGCATTCCATAACTGGGGAGGAAGCAAATGACACATGTTTTTTTTTAAATGTGTGCAATATATCAGAAGTTGACAGAGGACATTAATGTGAACTTGGGGGAAATAATACAGATAATATTGTTCAGTAGCAGATCTTAGATTTGTTTTTCTCTTTGATTTTGAAATTATTGGATACTTTTATGGACTTTGCCAGTAAAATAATTCCAGTTTTATTGCTATCCATATCCTGTGGTTTTATTTCCTAATAAAAAGATGTGTAGTGTTAGTGTTGTCCTGAAATGTAATTGATTTCTGAGAGGTATAATTTGCTATCTGGGAAATGGTCTTTTGAATTTCTATAAAATAGTACATGGATGAATGAGATGCTGAGAAAAGACTGCCGTGCCAAAGAGTAATAATGGAGATAAAAATTGTTTTTCATTATTTCAGTATTGGGTAGTTTTGAGTTTAATTTACTGAGTTTTTTAAAGCTTTTATCAAAATTGTATATTTCAACAGAAACCTTCAAAAATTCGTTTTGATGTCATGAAGTTTTTTTCATTCCTCAGATCATTATGTTCTCATAATTTTAAACTGAACCCACCTTTTTTCCCACTGGAAATGCAGACAGATATACTGGGGATGAAATCAGTGATCACAAGAAATTTCACTGGGCAGTCCTTAAACATGACAATTCCTGATTTGTTTAGGGTCTAGCCACAGGAACCTGCTGAAACATCGCAAAGAACTTAAAATATATACTCAGGACTCATGTGAAACACACATTACAGGAGGCATGAAGACCCAATATCTAACTGGGAGGAAAGCTTTATCAGCTCCTACTGCAGCCCAGTTACCAAAGACGGGAGGAGTCAGCTCATCTCCGTACCTGCCCACAGAGCCCAGCCCCAGCCTGCAAACCCTTCAGCAGCCTCGCAAGGCCACTGCGCTCTGTTGGGGCGTCACTTCCTTAAGTCAGAGTGTGGGAAGGAGCCCCAGGGAGAAAGCTGACTTTGTGTGCTTGCTCCTTCTCCAAAGTCACACCCTGCACATCTGTTGTCAAATTGCAGAAAACAGTTGCTTTGCATATCTTGTGCTATATTATAGTTGTTTATGATCTTCATGCATACTTTATGGTCAGAACTGGAGGTCTGTTCTCCTCTCTTCATATCCCTATAACTCTTATGTCTTTTTTCCTTCTCCTCCCACACCAGGGCCTGAGCTACCTGAGGGCTGGACTTACATATTTGCTTATGATACAGACCGAGGGCCCAGTGAGATGTACATTGAATGAAACTAAAGAGACCAAAAATTTACATATGACTGATGGCCCAAAGATTTCTCCAATCCTGTTTTCATTATTTCCTCTGGACAAAGATGATTTCATTTTGGATTTCTCTTCAGAATAAGAATAAAATGATCAGAGGTAACAGTCTCTGTATGCAGATACACAGTCCTTTGTCCACAATTCTGAAAACCACTAAAACTCAAATTTTTTTTTTCCAATTTTGTGCCAAAACTCGTTGGGTAGCCAAACCAGACCAGACCAGACGGGTGGTCCATGTCCCAGCCACATGCACTGGTACTGATTATTGATTTTTGTTATCTTGTAAATTTTGGTTTAACTGAACAATGTCGAGAGAGTTAGAATTTGGGTAACATTGAAAAGAAAAGGAAGCATCTGTCATTATCAGCAGTGCCAAAAACGGAGTTAATGGGCGACTGTAAATCATCGTCCTGAAGAAAAGTGTGGCAAGTGCCACCATCAATGATTTAGAGAAAGGCAGTGACAAGATGCTGAAGCTTTATGGTGACAGTGATGATAAGAACCACTGAAAACAGAGAAACCATTTCAGAAGGGAAAAAGTAAAGAGCTGTGCGTTGATTAAAGAGTTCTGACTACAAAAAAAACCAATTTTTTGTAAGTATACCATTGATCAGTTTGTTGGACAAGCCACCAGCCATGAAACATAGAGCTCATTTTCCAAAGTATGCTTATCAAATGCTCTGCCTAAGCAAATCACACATATTTTCCTTTCTGTTCTTCAAAATAATAGACTATTAAGAAAATGGGGCCTCATCAAAATTCATACATAATGCTGAAGTTTCCATCTTCAGCACTGTTGTTCTCCTGGAGAAAGGCCAAACAGTGCCATTCTGGGACTTTAATTCTAGAATTAGGCTAGCCAGATCACACCCCACTAGCATCCCCAAATGTTATGTCTAACGCATGTGAGTTAATGAAAATAATATAAAAAGACATCATAAATCAAAAACTGACATATCAAATAATAATATGTGAATTTAGACATGTTTGTATTTACTATAAGTTAAAAATAATTATGTTGTTATTAGAAGTGGGTTTTGGGAGATGCCTGCGTGGCTCAACCGGTTAATCATCTGCCTTCGGTTCAGGTCGTGATCCCAGGGTCCTGGTATTGAGTCCCACATCGGGCTCCTTGCTTGGCAGGGAGACTGCTTCTTCCTCTCCCACTCCCCCTGCTTGTGTTCCTGCTCTCGCTATCTCTCCCTCTGTCAAATAAATAAATAAAATCTTAAAAAAAAAAGAAGAAGAAGGGGATTTTGTGGGGTGGGGTTTGTAAATCTATGAGCAATTCCCTCCCACTTTTCTAGCTTTCTTATTGGGTCAGCTTGTTTCACAGACAACACAAGAGAAACATGGTACAGAAAGAAGGGAAAGGCTATGATTTTTTTTTTGGTTAATTAGACTATAATACTATGAAGCTAAATTGTAATGCTATAATGTTCTTGTGAATTCCTTTGAGAAGAGATGTGGACAAGAATTGCAGAAATTTTGATTTATTCACCCACATGAAAACTTTTTTTTTCATTCCCCCATCTTTTTTATTTATGCCATTAATTATGTCTAATATTACTGGGCTGAGATCACAGCAAGTAGAGCATTCTAGATCATTTTTCTGCACCACATTAGATTTCAAGGAAATTATCCGATTTTCACTTGTTTTATATAATTTCATTTGTATAGATGCAGCCAACAAGTGGATTTTTTTTTCTGCTTTCTTGGATGCAAAACCACTTTAATAAACCCTGTCTTAATCCAAATTGCCATTTGGAAACCTAGATACTATTATTTATTTATTGGTTTCCATAGTATAAACTTAAGTCTGAAAAATGTGCCTAATTTCATGGATTGTTTTCTAGGTAAATGAGACCTTTCCTTTTATACCTAATGATTTAATGAAATGCATGTAAGTAAATTTCCTTTCTTTGATAAATGTTTTAAAAACATAAAAAATATACAAACATAAACAAGATTCTTGTCAGTTGTGTAGATAGTATTCCAAATGATTAAAAAAAAAAACACTGAATGCTTTCTCTATTGACTGAGAAAAATATAGAGATTATAAAAGCTGTTAACAAAACATGAAATGATCTTATCCTAAACAATAATAAAAGACATACAGCTCTCAGCAGACTTGAGATCTCATCACTTTCACCTTACTAAATTAGCAAAAGAAATTCTAATTTTAAATTTAACTTTGTCAAAGGTATGTAAAACTAATATACTCCTGTATTGTTAACAAGTTTTCTTGGAAAGAGTATAATAGATATTGAATCATAAAAATGTTCATATTATCAATTATTTACAATAATGCTGGTGAAAAGAATAGTCTAATAAAGGTTATTTAGTATCTAATGTGAAATGAAAATATCACAATAAAAAATGTTATGTTCACTATAATCTCAACTGCCAGTAAAAATCCAAACTCTTGCTCTTACACAGAGATTTAAGAGAAAGCCAGAGTTTTATTTATCAAGAATAATCAAAGTATTACCTGTGGATTTTCTCTCCATTTTTTAAAAAAATGGCAAAAAGGAAATTATTTTCAGGTTCTAGAGCCACATGTAGCTATTGAACCCCAAAAAAGTGGCTAGTCCAAACTGAGACATGCTATACACATAAAATATATTCTGGATCTCAAAAACTTAGCATAAAAAAGAATGCAAAATATATCACTAATAATTGTTGTATTGATTACATGTTCAAATTATAATATTTAGCTACAATGAGTTAAATACTATATTAAATCAATTTTGCCTGTTTTTATATACATTTTTAAATGTGACTAAGTCATTAAGCATGATCCTGAACTAAAGAAAGCCCTTAGGCAAAGAATTGCAGATTCCTGAGAAAAGTATCTACCAAAGCTGCGGGTGATCCATGCAGTGGACCAAGAAGGCATGGGCAGGGCACCTTCTGCTGGGAGAATGTTAGATTGGATCCCTCAATATTACTGAGACTGTTTTTGATTGCAAGCAGCATAAAATTCAGTTCCAGCTACATTAAATAATAAACAGAATGTATTATTTCATGGAAGTCAAAAGTTCACAGGCAGTCCAGGTAAGATGCCATAATTCCATAATTCAACAATGTCACAAAAATCCAATGTCCTACTGTATACAAAGTTGGAATCATCCTAACAAGCGCCCCCTTGTGGCAGTAAGATGGTTGGCAAGTGATAATGGAGAGCTCTGTGCTCTAGATTTCCTACTTTAAGACCAGCCAGTGAAAGAGAATGTGTCCTTTTTTTTTTTTTTTTTTTGGTTGCTCTCATGGAATGAAAAGGAAGTTTCTCCTGGGTGCCTGGGTGGCTCAGTTGGTTAAGCGACTGCCTTCCGCTCAGGTCACGATCCTGGAATCCCAGGATCGAGTCCCGCATCGGGCTCCCTGCTCAGCGGGGAGTCTGCCTCTCCCTCTGACCCTCCCCCTTCTCATGTGCTCTCTCTCTCTCTCAAATAAATAAATCTTTAAAAAAAAAAAAAAAGAAAAGGAAGTTTCTTTCCCAAAAGATGCTAACAAATGCCTCTCATTAGCCTTAATTGCATCCCAGTTTCATCTCTAAACCAATCACTGTTGCCAAGTGTTAAGATGAGCTGAATGACTTAAGGCAATCGGATCACCACCTGTACGTGAGAGCTTGAGGCTAGAGGTCAGTCCTGCCCAAACTGCACAGTTGGGAAATTCAGAGTTGTTTAGAAAAGGATAAAAAGGAAAATGGATGCTAGGGATGTACCCAACAAATACGTGCTCTACAACCTCAGGCATAAACACAGAGGCAGGAATTCTGACGGGAATTGTAATTAACATCTTAGCATGAGAAAAAAATACCCACAAGGGAAAATGAATATATAAACTTTGTTAGAATTTTTTAAAACCTTTGTACTATCTCCAAGTTCTTTGCTATCTCTCTCAGTTGTTTTTTTTTTCTTCTCATAGTCTAAACAATATAACCCTTAAACTTAAGAGGCATACGTATTTCTTTTTTTCATTATGAAGAAAGGAACTCGTGAGGGGTTATTGAGCTAAAGAGGTAGGAGAATGACACAAACCTGAGCAAGTATTAAGAGTTTGGAAGGACAAACATCAGTCCCTCACTCCATACTTCTGCTTATCTATCCACGACATTGCCTGCATCACAACTAGCTGGTAGATTTGGTTTCCATATATTAAATGAGTAGAGCTGCCCATATTCTTCCTTTATTCATATTAAAAAGTAAGGTGGTAAGGTATTTCTAGCCATAATTCTATTTCTGTTATTTACCTTATGAACTTTCAATAAGGTAAATAAGATTGAAGGCTTCCAGTTGTCTTAGCTGTAAGTGGGAGTAAGTAGAAAGCCTCACTTAGACTGTAAGTCTGAGTCAAGTTATCCAACCCAACTGACACTAGAATACCACTGCATTAAGGGGTATTGAGTGTTCACACATTTATAAAGGCTTTTTGGGCCTATTCTGCTGTAATTCTTTATGAACACAGTCACCTTACTTAAGAAATCCAAAAGGAATAACAAGTAGAAGAATTTCAACAATAATCCCCAAATAAAAATGAAGAGAAATAACTTGAATTCCCCCAAAAAGGAGAGGTAATAACTTAAATGAATGGAGTGGGTAGTGGCAGATAAAGAGGAAGGACAGTCAAGATTCCACCCTCGAAATGAAAGTTCAAGGATATTAGCAGAGATCAAAGGTGGTTCTGGAGGGTCAATTGTAGAAAAGTACACAGAAGAAGTAAATATGAAAATAATTTTTATGTTATATTGGTGGTTTTTCTATGGTTGTATTAAACCCAATAATTGCTTGCAAGTAAAATAAAAAAATACTTGACTTGGCTGAAACAAAAGGATGGACAACAGAGTTCCACTTTAATCATTGGCAAACTAGCTTATTTGCAACCAGCCATCTAAGAATAATTCAGCAACATCAAAAAGATATTTTAAAATTCTGTTTGAATGCTTCAGAAAATTACTAAAGTGGATATCATGGTATACTCCCTATATGCCCTACTATGTCACTGAAGTACCCATTAATTATCCCAGCTGCTAAGAGCATTGGCAGCCTCCAGCTTTCAACTGGGTCCCTTTCAAGGACTTGAAGAGAGCCACCCCATCTCAGGCTATGTTCTTTCCTGGGAGCACCTTTCATCCAAAGACCAACATGATAAGGGAGTAAGAAGACTTAGCATCTTTACCCCAGTATGATTCAACTCTAAAGGGCCATGCTAGCAGCAAAATATCATGTAAAGTTGGCTGAGGTCTTTATTGCAACTGCATTGTAGTTCAGATTCTCCTGCTCAGTCATATTTCCTTTACTCCCCAACAGGTGTTGATCCCCAAATAATTCACCAATAAATTTGCTGTATGCAAATCTGCATCTCAGATTTAGCTTCCCAGTAATGGATAGTTCCAGGCATGTGGTAGAAATGCTATTGTTAAAACTTTCACTGATGATGAGCCAGGAAGGGACGCCAGTGAGAAAAAAGTTCGCTGAAGGTAACAACATATTAAACATTGAGAAATGCAGGGAAACAATAATTATAAGGATGCTGGGATGGCTGTTGCTGGGGAATATTAATATTTTAGAGAAAGACAATGGAAGACTGAGGGTGAGTAATTGCCAATTTAATGAAAGGTGTAAAAGCCAATGGGCATCCTTGTCAGCATTTCATTTTTCTGAAAGTATTTATTTATTTATTTATTTATTTATTTATTTATTTATTTGAGAGAGAGAGTGTGTGGTGGAGAGGGGCAGAGAGAGAGGGAGAAAGAGTCTCAAGCAGACTCTGTGCAGCGCATAGAGCCCAATGCAGGGCTCAGTCCCATGACCCCAGGATCATGACCTGAGCCAAAACAAAGAGTCAGATGCTTAACCAACTACGCCACTCAGGTACCCATTTCTCAGCATTTTAAAACTCTTCTGCAGCCAGAGGGTAGAAAACATTGAAGAATAGGTCTAAGACTTAATTATAAGAGCAGCAGACTTCTAGAATGAATGAATTCTCAAACTCTACAAATCTGCTATGCCAAATGGTTGGGGAAAAAATGAGACTCTGAACCTCTTCTTCAAGACAAGAGAGTTCAGAGGATTCAAGATTTTTAGGCACATCAATTCAGACATCTTCATTCCATATTTCAGTGGAGATCCCTTGGACTCCCAAGCAAGGTCATGCCACCTGCAGTGAAGAATTTTACACCTTTTAGAAAGAAAACATTCTAATAGAAACAAAGCAGATGACTATAGGGCATGAGAGCCATGTAACCAAAGGCTCCCATGATAAGCTGAGTTCACTCAGACCCACCAAAGGCAGGAGGGCATAGCAGCAGTTAATTGTAAGATATAAGTAGTTAATTTGGAATTGAGCTTGAGCAGAGCCAAAGAATATAATTAAGACCCTGATGTCATCTACCACTAGTGCACTAGCTCCTCTCCCTCACCTGACACCTAGGTCATATGTGTGGTCCCTTATAACCAACTGATGGAGGAGAAAAAGTGCTGAGTTTGCTTTACAGATAGATTATCTTCATGTAAAAGCAAACAGAGATGGCCCTGTAAGACATCAGTGGAAGTGAATCTTCCTCCTGAGCAGAACCTTGGACAGTTCACCTCATCACCCAATCTGTGGAAAGAGAAGACACTGCAGGTTATGATACATACACATTGGCCAGCAATGGTGAGGTATTGGGCTGGTTGATCAGGGGCCTGGAAGGAGAGAAATTGGAAGATCAGAGGTAGACAGGGAGGTGGGAGGAGGAGGGTGTGGGTGGATCTGTGAAGGTGTGTGTGCAGTGTGAAGTTCACTGAAGCACACATTTTGATGACTTTGTGATGTGTCAGCTAGGCTAGGCTACATCCCCAGAATTCCCTTTCTAGTAAGTTTCTGGTTAGGAAGCATACAGGCAAGATTCTCTCTTGTGCATTGGAAGATTGAAGAGGGGAGCAACCATAAGAATAATAAGCAGCTCTTCTTCCCCTGGTTGTTCAAACACCAGTCCAGGTGCCACTGTGCTGAGATTTTGCAGCTGTGATCAAAGTCCCAAATCAGTAAATTTTGAGTTACTCAAAAAGGAAAATATCCTGGGTAGGCCTGATATAATAAGGTAGAAGCCATTTAAAGAGACTGGGCCTTCCCTGAGGTTTTAGAGACCCCAAGTAGCAAATGGGAAGAAAATCTATAAAATAATCTCTACATTCTGGGACCTGTACATTTTCCTCATTTTTGCTCATTTTCTAATCCATGTCCCTGGCATAAAGTAGTAGCTGGGCCTGTGGTTACTCTTCCTTCAGTTTGTATCTTCTTTCCTTGATGTTTCCTCAATTCATAGACCAGAAAGATGTGTAAAGCTCCGTGGTGAAGGGCTCTGGCTTCAGCAATACAACCTCATCATGAGGGTCAGAGGCAACCAGACCAGACAGGGGTTTCCGTTTGTCCTTGTGGGGTTCCAGCTCACACTGGTGGGTTTTCAGCCTGCTCAAAGCCTTGCTGACTCCTGTCTATGGTCTTCGGGCTCCAGCATTAGATGTGGAGACTACTTAGCCAGCCCTCACAATTGTGCCAGCCAGTTCACCATGATAAATGATGGGGCATATGGTGCTAAGTTCAAGAGAGAAAGGAAATCCATAGAGGTAAACCCACATTTGGCTTTACTTTTTCCCATGATGGATTTGTTACATTAAATCAGCAGTTGAAAGACTCAGAAGATAAGAAGGAAGCAGAGGCTGAGAAGCTAGAAGGCTGAGCAGAGCTTTCAGCAGTTTCAATGAGGTTGGGGGCGGTGGTATTTTTACTTCAGGGCTACGATTGGAGGGAAAGCCTGGTAAATATCCTCAGCTTTCATTTGTCAGCACAAAGAACTACACTTTAGAAATAAGAGTGTACTGGAAATTGACCATCTTCAAGGACAGAAGACCAGCTTTGATTTGGTGCAATTTCTGCTTAATGTGATCTGCCCTCAGCCCAACGGCTTGCCAGAAACAGAAGAAAGTCGTTAGCAGAGGAAAATAAGGCCAAGAGCCAAAAAGATTATCCTCACAATATTTTTTTAAATGTATTAAAAATAATCAGCATTTTTTTAAAACCCTATAATTAAGAAAACCAAGAGAAAAAATATGAGGTATAGATATTGGTATTACCAGATAGAGATTTTAAAATGCTGATCATATGTATAATATATTTAACAAGATAGAAAACAATGATAAAGGATAGAAAAGTATGAAATAAAAATCACATTGAAACTCTAGAACTGAAAAAGCAAGAAATGCTAATAGGATTCAATGAAGGATGGTCTTACAAACAGACTAGCAACAATTAGAGAAGATTTAATGAACTAGAAGACATGTCTGGAGAAAATGATTCAAAACGGAGTATAGAGAGGCAAAAAGATTAAAAATGCAGAAAAGCAGCATAAGATACATGGAAGACATGGCAAAAAGTATAAGTGGAATTCCAGAAGGCAAGGAGGGAGAATAGAACAGAACAGTACTTGGGATCTGAGTCTAGAACTTTTTCAAAAATTTCCAAAGCAAGATATTAATCCACAGATTCAAAATCTACAGTGAAGCCCAGGCAGGAATAATTGACTACAGGTCTAATCTTTACAGTATTTGAATATGTTTCTAAGAGAAGTGAAAGCAAAATGTCTCTAAATTTATAGCATATTTTTCCCCATAGCTAGGATTTTTTCCCTGAATGCCAAAAAATCTGGGAATGTTTTATTTCCCCACTATTATATATCCAACAGAAATTTATGTGCATGTGTACCAAAGTCATATTCAAGAATGTTCATTGCAGCATTATTCTCGAGAGCCCCAATCTGGAAGCCACTCAAATATCTATCCACAGTAGAATGAATACTTACTTATCACAGTATATTGATACCATAGAATTCAACATAGCAATTAAAAATGAATGAAACTTGGGGTGCCTGGGTGGCTCAGTCGGTTAAGCAACCAACTCTTGGTTTCAGCTCATGTCATGATCTCAGGGTCTGGCTCTGCATTCATGGAAGAGTCTGTTTGAGATTCTCTCCCACTCCCTCACATTCCCCCTCTGCTCCTCCCCTTGTTCGTGTGCTCTCTCTCTCAAAGAAAGAAAGAAAATCTTTAAAATAAAAATGAATGAACCTTTGCTATATGCAGCAACATAGATGATTCTCACACATATAGCTTTAAGTAAGTGAATCCGACATAAAAGAATACATGCTCTATGATTCCATTGAAATAAAATTCAAAAATAAGCAAAACTAATCTATGATGTTAGAAGTCAGGATAATGTTTACCTCTGGCACAAAAAAAAAAAAATGGAACAGCACATGGGAGGGAAGTAAAACGGGGACTTCTGAGTAACATTCTTTGTGTTGATTGCGTAATGGTTACACGGGTGTGTTTATTTCATAAAACTCAAGCTGTTCAGTTATGATTTGTACTTTTCTGTACATATGTTCTATTCAAAAATTTATTTTTAAAAAGGGGGACATTTTTCATAAGGGCTCAGCAGTTCTGACAATTTAAGGTCAACAGACATTCTGGCCTCTGGAAATGCTAAAACAGAGGCGAGAAAGTGACATAACCCCAGTGTTCCCTTTCTCTACCTCTCCTCCCTGCTTCTCACCACTCCCCTACCTCTCTCTTTCCTTCCTCTCAAGTCCGCCTGCCAGAGACAGATGAAGTAGTAAGAGTAGTTAATAATGTGGTTAATATCATTTATTCCTAAAGGGTTTTCTTAATGGAAAATGTACAGAATTTGAAGTTCTCTTGTTTGTTTTATTCCCAGTAGGAATTAGAACAGAGCTGATATTTTTAGCCTCTGTCTACAGGCAGGGTAAGCGCTTATTCTGATTGGTGTTGCCCATTCCGGATTCTTATTAAATAGCTTGAATATGGGGGCACCTGGGTGGCTCAGTCATTGGGTGTCTGCCTTTGGCTCGGGTCGTGGTCCCGGGGTCCTGGGATCGGGCCCCGTGTTGGGCTCCCTGCTCAATGGGGAGCCTGCTTCTCCCTCACCCACTCCCCCTGCTTGTGTTCCCTCTCTCACTGTGTCTCACTCTGTCAAATAAACAAAATCTTAAAAAAAAAAAAAAGCTTAAATATGACCTCTGGCTTAGATTTTTTAAATAAATAAAAGGGGGAAAAAAACCCTTCATGTCAAAGCAAATGGACACTAATTATAAATTTAAACTTTAAGTTTTCTGTGATGAAAAAATTTTGATCGCTGAAAGAATAAAATAAAGCAATCTGACAGTTTTCTCCATCAAAGGGACTACAGGTGATCACTAGTAAATTGAGAGATATCTCTAATGTTCCAAAGCAATTTTCTAACGCCGGAATCATTCCTTCACACACCTGCAAAAGATTCAGAAGCCCACGGGGAAGTAAACATTTATTTCAAAAATAAACTTCAAAGTTTGGAAATAAAAATAGACAAGACTGTTTTTGTCTATAAGAAAATGTGGATCTATGCTACCAGAGGTACCGTAATCAGGATTTCAAAGAGCGGAAATAACAGGTGACAACTTACTCGGAGACACTCCAACCAAGTGAACTGCAGAACAAGTGTAATTTATATCCAGTACACACCAGATAAGCAGAGAAATCTAGAAATAAGGAGGCAGAGGGTCTAACTCCAGTTTGCCCCAGACTCTGAATTTTCTTCTCGTAAAATGGGAACAAGCACGCGTTCTCAATCATGAGAAACAAATGATCGAGGTGAAAATTCTCCCTTCTCTGTCATGGACATAATTGTCCATAGTGTGTTATTTTGACTAACCATATGGTATGTGCGTATATATATACATTTGTATTTCCCTCTTAAAAATCAACTAAACTGTTATTTTTACTTGTTTGTGACCCAAAATTAATTTTTAGTTTCAATGGGTCACTGGTTTATAAGAGAAAAATAAAAAACTTTATTTACCCTAATCTAAAAGAATCATCCTTGGGTTTATTGAAATTAGAAGATTTCGTTTGTTAGTGAGCGATATTTCAGGGTCACAAGGAGCCAACCTATTAGTGATTTTCCTTTCGGGGACATTGAACCAAACACCACCTCATTTCCTTTGGCTGCCCTGTATCCTACCCTTGGGTGAGTATATATCCAGCATGCCTCCCCCCTCTGTCCACTTCCTGAATATTAAATGAGATCCCAGAATCTCTGATCAATGTTAATCAATCAATAAACACTTTCTTAGCATTCATTGTATGCATAGCTTGTGTTAGATCTTTGGGAAACTGGAGTTAAGAGAGATGTGGTTTCTGACTTCAAATATCTTGCTACACATTTATCCTGGGAAACAGTATAAATTTAACCTTTTAAGAAAGAATAGATGCATTAGGTCTCATTCACTCTTCCAATAAACATAGGGAACCCTTTGCTGGGTACTATCAGACTGGTGAGGATACAAGAAAATTACAGGAGGATCACTATACTCGAGGTATGTGTCATCTAAAAGGCAAGAAAGACAAGTAAACAAACAAGTATATTATAATACAATGTAATAAGTATCATAAGAGCAGATCTGGCGTAAGGATTAACTCCACCTGAGGGAGTCAAGACTTCACCTCGGAGGGAGCATCCAGCTGAGGTGAAGGAAGCTCATGTGGGGCAGGAGAGAACAGGTAGATGAAGTGTGGTCTTGTCATGTGTTGGCTTCTCTTCCTCTGTCCACCCGTCAAATACTGGTATTCTTCAGAGTTCTCTATAAGGTCCTCTTCACTTCCTCTTCTGAGCACCCTGTTAGAGTGCTTCTGTCCCACTCATGACTTCTATGCCAGGACTCCTGAACCTGCCATCTTCAGCCTAGAAACCATCTATTTAACTACTGGCCAGAAATCTACCTGTAAAAGGTCCAGAGGCACTTCCTGTTCATCATTTCAAACCGAACTTACTTTCTCGTTGTTTCCCCCTGTAATAATGCATCAGCCCCTTCATTGGTCCACTCTCAACTATTCTCAGTACTAGGGACACAGTGATATTTCTAAAATATGAATTTAGCCTTGACATTTTCTCTTTGAAATTTTTAAAGTGTTTCCATTGTTCTTAGAAAAAGTCCAACATCTTTTTCTTAATAAGATGCTGGATCACCTAGTCATTGTTTACCCCTCCAGAGATCTTTCTTGTTCTCAGGATCTCTCATTCTACATCCTAGCAATACTGAGTTTTCTCAAATCCCTCAGATCAAAATCATTTGGGAGCTTCCCTGCTTGTGTGCTCTCCAACTTCGACACAGTCTCCTCCTGTGCTTTGTCCTGGGTCAGGCCTTCTCATTCTCCAGATGTCAGATTAAAACCTTCTGCCTCTGGAATGCTATTCCTGACCCCACAATGCAGGCTGGCTCCCATCCACAGATTTTATTATACAAATTGCTATTGCTCGCTCACTCACTTGGCTCTCCCCTCTCCACTGCCAGACCCCGGAGAGTGAATATGTCCTTCTTGAATAATGTTCTACTACTTGGCACATTGGTTCTCAACATGTCAGAGGGAAGACAGACCAGAACGAAAATAAAGCCAGAATGAGAGAGAAAAAAGGAAGAAGAAAGCAGTTTTAAGAGAGTGCCAGGCACCCATAAACCACAAGAAGGAAAGCTCACCTAGAGGGAGGGCATGTGGTATGGAGACCAGAAAGCAAAGGCATAGAAACTGGTGAGCTGGCTTATAGAAAATGTTTACAAGCTCGTATCAAAGGGACTGGCTAACGCATGACCCTTCTCATGGCTAAACCCAATTCTTTTCATTCAGATACCCCCTTGAAGAGCAGGATTTCAGTCATCTAAGAGATCACCTAAAGATTCTTGACTGTTTGCCCCTCCTGAGAAATCTTTTATTTGGTTCCTCAGCTTTCACTGAACTCCTGGAGGGCTTGAGCCACCCCCCAGAATCAACACAACAATACAGGCTGGCGCAGTGTGCTTCCTGGCTTAGTAAGACATTTGTTCAAATAAGTTAATATTCCTATCTTAATTGATGGAGAGTTGGAAAACCAGTTGATTATTTCTTAAGATATCAACGTATTAGTTAAATAAATACTTGATATATCTCATTGGACTTCTTCATGTAAATCTTGGAAGAATCATTGGATCTTCTCTTCAGTCTTGCTATTATTGGAAATCAGCTGATATATAAGGACAAAGCAGGGCTATAATAGCTATAAAAGGCTTACCTAAAACATAATTACTTCTTCCATAAACAGCATTACTCAAATAGGTGTCATTCTGAAGAGTGGTATGAAGCCATCATAGAATTGTCTCTAAAACTAAATTGTTAAATTACTAAAATGTGCTAATGTAAAATAAGTTCAAGGTATTTCTTCCTTTTTTTTTTTTAAGTTCTGCAGTGCTCAGATCAATTTCATATGTTTCTGTGGATGGACTTATGGTACGTCAATAACTGAGAAAATGATGAAAGTTCAATAATCATATGCAAATAGATTTTCAGCCTATAGCCAGAGAAAGCAAACAGCTTGGGACCCACTTACTAGAAAGGTTCCAACCAGATAAGGGGGCATGTTATTATTCCATCTCATAAGAAGAGGATTCTTCTGGGAATGGAGGACATGTGGATCAACTCAAGACACTCGGGGAAGAATCCAATTCCAGGATCTAGGGAACAGGGAAGGCCTAAGCAGAGCTTCTTTGTGGGGATAGCTAGGCTTCAGGTAAGCCTCAGTCACTTAAAAAACATGAACCGGACCCATTTCCTTTCTCTCAGTCTCTTTGTTCTGCCTACTTAATATAGGTTCTATTTTTGATATACTGTGATTTTGAGATCCACATCTCACTGAGCTACACAGTTCAAGGTTTAAAATTTCAGGAAAGTCTGTGACTTGGAGAGTTCAAGCAAAAGTCCTGCTTTTGAGTCTCATTGGACCTTTTTGGCCAGACGTGAGACAAATGTCTTAACCAACCATTGTGACCAAGGGGATGGGATCTATTGATTGGCTTAGCCAGTTGGGTTTTAACTTAGGAATTGACAGTGGGTTTCCTCTCATCTAACTCACATGGCTGGAAAATGTGGGATATTGTTAGGAAAGGAGCAAAGAAGGCTACATTCTAGGAAAGCATCCAAAAAATACCCTATTTCATATCACTTCAGTGACACCAGACATTTATTGTGTACATAGAATATGCCAGGCACTGTACTAGGTGCTGGGCTGGGGGAAGATTTGGAATGAGATGTAGGGAATGTGCAAGATACAAAGATGAATATGACATGGTTACTGATTATGAGGAACCTAACCCCCTGCTTGGGGAGACAAACATGTTAATAATTTTCTTGGCAAATCATGCCAGGGAGTTGACAAACATGGTTCCTTCATACAGCCACACTGAAGACACCTGCAGGACAACTTGGCAATGAACCTGGGTCCCCTTCCTGTCTCCATGTCCGTGGTTCCCACATCCTGTGTACTAAGGTCCTTCTATTGTGGCATATTTTGACAAAGCAAGAAACATCCAGATTATTGTGAGATTGTTGTAAATGGGGAAGGAAGCAAAGATTTTCATTTTAAATTTTGAAAGATTTTATGAAACCAGTGATTGCCTAAGATAACAGCACTCATTTATTTAAATCACCCGCTATGTTTTCTTTCATAGTTTTCTTTAAATTTAATTTAAACTGCAATTATTCTTTCTCCAGCATTATGTCTTGCCTGTCTCCTCTCCTGCTGATGGTGTTTTTAAATAATGACAAAATGACATTGTTTTTAAATAATGACAAAATGACATTAAAAATTCAATCAAAATGGCTATTTTTTCATCACTCTTCAACTAGAATTATGTATGAACTGTGAAGAATAGCCTTTTCCTCAGAGTGAGGAGCACTATTAGAATCTATCACCAAGATTCACAGGGTTTCTCTTAAAATACCAAGTTTTGCTTGTGTTTTATAAAGTCACATTTTCTGTGCCTGGACCATAACCTAAGTAGGTGGTTATCCCATGAATTGCCAAAAACTTTGCAGTACTCTGTTAAGATTTGTTTTTACATGTTATAAAATATCTGCTGTAGGAAACCTGGTTGGTTAGAGGATTATCCAAAGACACAAGTTTTTTTACTGCCCCCTAGTGCCACTGTCCAGGATTGAACGAGAGACCGCAGAAACTGGGGAAGCCATTTTAGACAGGAAAACAGAGATGAAATAAGCCCTTAAAGATAGTATAAGCATCCTAAGAAATCCCGCTAAAGAAGAGCAGGAGGGGCGCCTGGATGGCGCAGTTGGTTAAGTGTCCAACTCATAACTTTGGCTCAGGTCATGATCTCATGGTTGTGGGATCAAGCCCCACGTCGCTACACGCTCAGCGTAGAGTCCGCTTGGGACTCTCTCTCCCTCTGCCCCTCCCACTCATTCTCTCTCTCTCTCTCTCTCTCTCTCAAATAAGTAAATAAATCTTTAAAAAGGAGAGGAAGAGGGGCGCCTGGGTGGCTCAGTCGTTAAGCGTCTGCCCTCGGCTCAGGTCATGATCCCGGGGTCCTGGGATCGAGCCCCGCATCTGGCTGCCCGCTCCGCGGGAAGCCTGCTTCTCCCTCTCCCCCTCCCCCTGCTTGTGTTCCCTCTCTCACTGTCTCTCTCTCTCTGTTGAAAAATAAATAAAAAATCTTTAAAAAAAAAAAAAAAAAAGGAGAGGAAGAGGGACGCCTGGGTGGCTCAGTCGGTTGGGCGGCTGCCTTCGGCTCAGGTCATTATCCCTGGGTCCTGGGATCAAGTCCCGCATCGGGCTCCTGGCTCAGCGGGGAGCCTGCTTCTCCCTCTGCCTGCAGCTCCCCCTGCTTGTGCTCTCGCTCACTCTCTCTTGCCTATGATCTCTCTCTCTAGCAAATAAATAAAAAATCTTAAAAAAAAAAAAAAGGAGAGGAAGAAAGTGGAGGAGGAGGAAGAAGAAGAGGAAGAAGAAGAAGAAGGAAGAAGAAGGAGAGGAGGAGCAGGAAGGCATACAGGCAGCAGGGGCATACAGACCCAAAAAGATAAGCGCTAACAGGGCTGTCAGCCTCTGGGTGGAGAAAAAGTGCAGAATGAGAGAACCTGGTGGGGAAGGGGCATGGGAGAACTTGCATGTGCACTGAAAGGGAAGGAAGGGCTCTGAGGGGTCCCTGAGAGAGCCCCCTGGAGCCCCAGGGGAGCACCCTCAGCAGAGAGCGGAGTAAGGATTTCACCTTTCTGCTTCCCTATCTGGGGCCTGGCATGCATACAGTTTTGATTGACTAATGCCAACCACCCCTTCCCCACACCATCCAGCCTCACAAGCCAATAAATCTCTACAAGCTCAGTTTGGAAACTGGAATTCATATATGGCGGTCCTGTCCATAGGAAGATTGCTGTTAGTGGAAGAACAGCAGTGAAAAGTTGTAAATTAAAACACACAGTCCCCTTTCATCCTCTTAATTAACTCTGAGACATAGATTATTACATAACTCTGTCTCACTTCCCAGTTGTTTTGTCTGAGCTCAGAGTTAGTAATAATAGGGCCACTACATTCTCCTTCTCATCTACAACAGAAAGTACTTGGCCTCTCATCCTTGTAGAGATGCCAGTCTTATATGGCCACCTTCACATCTAGGTTCCAGGAAATGTCAAAATATCCCCAAGGATGTGCAAAGAAGTTCTTGCTGAGGCTAAAGTCTGTGTATCTCATATGGAATCTTTCTTCTTTATTTTGCCCTGAGAGCAAACTACATTTCTCATCCTTTCTCAGTATCTCTAACTTTGTGGAGTCCCCCCATCCTTTACCCAGAGAAGTTAAGCAGCCTTCTGTGTTTTAACAGGCAGACCAGGTTGGTAGATTATTTGGACTTACGTATGTTAGTAACCAAAAATATTTTCATAATTTTTCTAGATATATACATATAAAATTTCAACAGAACTCTTCAATATTTTATCAGAAAGTATTACCAGGGGATTACAAAAGAGTAGCCTTTCAATATCCCCCATGTAAACTATGGCTGCCTACCTTATTATGTACAAGACCTCTTCTCCCTGCCAATCCTACCAGAATCCTTCATATTTTCTCCTATTGCTTAAGTGTCCCGCATGTTAACTTTATACGAATGTGCCTATTTGATGTTTGTTTATTGGGCTTTCTGCCCTTTAAGTCCATGTGCCTCAGTGATGCCTTAAATTTCTTAAATTGTAGGCTACCAGAGGAAAGGGAATCTGCCTACTTCTACCTAATATAGCATCATATTTATGTAAATGTACTTAGTAAGTGCTTTTTATTTTTAAAAGATTATATGCAGGGGCACCTCTGTACCTCAGTTGGTTAACTGTCAAACTCTTGGTTTCAGCTCAGGTCGTCATCTCAGGGTCATTGTGAGATCGAGCCCCATGTCGGGCTTCATGCTGGGCATGGAGTCTGCTTAAGATGCTCTCTCCCTCTCCCTCTGCCCCTCACCCCACTCACTCTCTCACTCTCTCTAAAAAAAAAAAAAAAAAGTATGCAATATTATGTCACAGAATTATTTCTTCACAGTATATTTTAGGGGGCCTACTGTTCACCTGCCTTTACATTTAACTTTTAAAAATCTCTCTTAATAGGGTCCCCAAAATAGAGGACAAGAAGCAGCAGTCCTTAAAAAATAGCAGGCAGGGTTCCCTCATCTCTGGGTGTGTCCCTGGTCACAGAACTCTTGAGTTTCGTTTCTCCGGTACGCAATGCAGATCACATAGTTTTATAAGACACACATTCCCCCTGGGAATTTAAGATGACAGCTTTCTACCCAAGCCACAAACTTCCATATCTCTGTATGTCAAAAATGCATCTCTTCTTTTTTTAATCTCTTATTTTACAAATGAGGGAATTGAGATCTTTAGAGGTTAAATGGCTTGTTCGTGGGGACACAACTAATTAGCAGACTTGCAGACATCATTCATCAACCTTAAAATGTCCTTTCAGTACGTTGCCAAGTATAACCTATTACCTTAAGAAAGCTCCTTTCCTAAGAGCTAGGAGTTCCGTCAATACTGCCCACCTTCCTTTGTAATTAACTTTTGTTTTATCTCTCTTAATAGAGTTCATAAAATAGAGGACAAACAGCAGTAGGTATTTTTAACCTGTTATAGTTTCTGTATGTTATTAGAGCAACTTTTAAACAATGTAAAATATTTAAAATAAGCAGCCATAGAGGCGCCTGGGTGGCTCAGTCAGTTAAGCATCTGCCTTCGGCTCAGGTCGTAATCCCAGGGTTCTGGGATTGAGCCCCACATCGGGGTCCATGCTCAGCGGGGAGTCTGCTTCTCCCTCTCCCTCTGCTCCTTCCCTCTGCTATCTCTGTCAAATAAATAAATAAAATCTTAAAAAAAAAAAGCAGCCATAGTCTCCCCAACATCATACCACAAGTAATTGATATGAGGCTCCTTCCCAAACTTTTTTTTAGTCTAGCAATATATACTTTTTAGAAGGCTGTAGAGTATTTGTTATATGTGTATTTATGAGTATTGTTTTCTTTTTTTCTCTTAACATTGTCTTGTTCATTTTTCTATCCTGCTACAAAACGGTACAGAAATTCCTACAAAATGACTGCATAGGGTGCCTGGGTGGCTCAGTCGTTAAGCGTCTGCCTTCAGCTCAGGTCATGATCCCAGGGTCCTGGGACTGAGCCCCGCATTGGGCTCCCTGCTCGGTGGGGAGTCTGCTTCTCCCTCTCTTACTCCCCCTGCTTGTGTTCGCTCTCTCGCTCTCTCTCGTCAAATAAATAAATAAAAGCTTTAAAAAAAATGACTGCATAATCATGATACAAGGGGATAATTAATGTAACCTTTCCCCTATTCTTGGACACGTAGGGTGTTTCCGGTTTGTTGCCATTGTGAGTAATGTAGGAGAGAACACGTTTATGCGAGTAGAAGCACAGCACACGGGGAACCAAGCTGGGACAAATATCCTCGTGAGAAGTGAAAAATCTGGTTCAGATTTACCTTCTGTGAAGAACAACATGCAAATATTGATCGTTGTTTTGACACACAATACATTTGCTTTGCCATGACAGGGCTGGGGATAGAATGAACTTCTCTTCGAAATATTGAAATGTTTTTCCTGGATGGTAGACTACTCTATTGAACTGTAAACTCTAGATGGGTAAATATTTCCTTTTCAATTTAGACAAGGATAGGCAGTTATAAGTTCTACTATTGTATACATACTATTGGCCAAGTCCTTAATATATGTTATCCAGAACCTTCCCAGAAACTCTATAAGGGAGGTGCTATTACTTTGTTTTATAAATTTACAGATGAGGAACCTGAGGCTCGGAGAGCTTCCATGACAGCAGGAGCCAGCTGCTGGGCAATTGACTTCGAGCCCACATTCTTGACATTGGACTCTCTCATGTCGTATCACAGCTGAGCAGGGATGAGAGGGAACAATACCCAGTTGTTTTATTTGTGCAGCTTTGTTGAGATATAATCCACATGCTGCATGATTCACTGCCTTCAAGTGTGCAATTCCATGGTTTTTAGTAGATTCACAGATATGTGCAACCACACATAGTCTATTTTAGAATATTTTCATCGCCTCTGAAAGAAACCCCATACCCTTTGCTATCACCCTTTCTAATCCTCCCACACCCAACCCTAAGCAATAATTAATCCACTTTCTGTCCCTATGGATCTCTCCATCTGAACTTGCCTGTCATTGGAATCACACAACACATGGACTTTTGGGTCTGGCTTCTCTCACTTAGCATAACATCTTCAGGGTTCATTCAAGTTCAAGTATGTATCAGTACTTCTTTCCTTTTCATGTCTGAGTAATATTCCATTGCATGGATATGCCACATTTTGCTTATATATTAATTTGCTTATATATTAATCCATTGATGGACATTTGGGTTATTTCTACCTTTTGGCTATTATGAATGATGCTGTGACAAACATTTATATACAAGTTTTTATGGGGGCATATGTCTTTATTTTTCTTGGCTGTATATCTGAGAATGGAATTGTGAGGTCATATGGTAATTCGGATTAAATATTTGAGGAGGTACCAGACCTTCCAAAGTGGCAGCACCATTTTACATTTCTCCCAGCAGTGTATGAGGGTTTTAATTTCTCCATATCCTCACCAACATTTCTTATAATCTGGCTTTTTGATTCTAACCATTCTAGTGGGTATTTTTGACCTCATGTTCTAGTTGCCTAGAGAGGCCAGAACTATATTCAGATGGATGTAAAGACTTTATGTCACTGTCTCTCAACTCCCCTTTTGGGGATAAAGCAGATTTGACCAATCACAGAAAAAGCAAAGCCAAAGAAAAAGTCAAAAGCAAGGCAATTCAAAACTGCATTTTGTGTTTGTCGGACACACCGGCTTAAGAGTAAGGAATATTTATGCAATCCACTTATCCACACATCCTTATTTATCACTATGAACCTTATGAGCTTATTTCAGTTGCAAAATGGTAGTTATGGAATATGTCTCTTTACCTCCACCCCTCCACCTTCATTTCCTACCCCTTCATCCAAAGTCACTTGTCGATATGAGAACATTAATTCTCTAAAATCTCATGCTACTTACTTTTTAGGATTACTAGGCAATTTATTCAATATGAATACATTTACTGAGCAGCTCCTATAGCCAGCTCCTGGCTATGGAAGGAGCTCCAGTTGTGAATACAAACCAAATAAAATCTTTGCCACCTTGGGACTTACCATATAGTGAGGAAGAAGTTATGAATCAAATAATCACACAAATGAATAAAAATCCACAACTGTGCTAAGTGCCACAGGGACAGGTACTTAATTTAGGGATTTACAAAAATGGTGTGTGCAGGGGGAGTGGGGAATCAGGTTGGCAGAGAAACTTTATTTGCAGGGAATGTTTGTGACAGTGAGATGTTGAATTTATCACAGTGTGTTAATAGTGTCACTTAATTTCAGTTTTTCTTGGACCATACTAATAAATAGCTTCCAGTGAGGCTTCTGGGAGCTCAGAGAAAAACAGAAGGTTTTTTTTTCCTTACAGTAAACAAAAATAATTTTATTAACATGAAAGCTCATGTTCTTTTTTTTAAAATAAAGATTTTATTTATTTATTTGACACAGAGAGAGCACAAGCACAAGCCAGGGCGGGAGGGCAAGAGAGGGAGAAGCAGGCTTCCCGCTGAGCAGGGAGTCAGATGTGGGGCTCGATCCCAGGACCCTGCAATCATGACCTGAGCCGAAAGCAGATGCTTAACCAACTGAGCCACCCAGGCACCCCAAAAGCTCATGTTCTGATAAGCATGTATATTAGCCTCACTATATAAGCTACTCCAAACATTCAAATGTATTTCCATGGACCTGATCACACAAAATCTATTTTCTTTATGTTTCTTTATTTTTCTTTATTTATTTTCCTTTGTTTCAAATTCTACTTGTTTTTTCAGGTGTTTGTTATTGCATCATTTGTTTTACTATTTTAGATGTTTATTTCACATAATCGTTGGCCCTTTTTTTGAGCGTTTGAAGTTTTATCTGTTATTTTATCTACAAATAGATTCATTTATTTTCAAAACAAGACAATTTCTCAGAGATTTCTAATTGGTATAAGGTGAAATGGCTTTGATCTTTTATAAGTTTATATCAAAGCTGAAATAGGGGCACCTGGTTGGCTCAGTTGGTTAAGCGTCTGCCTTCGGCTCAGGTCATGATCCAAGGGTCCAGGGTCAAGACCCGCATCAGGCTCCTTGCTCAGCAGGAGTCTGCTTCTCCCTCTGCCCCTGCTTGCTGCTCCCCCTGCTGGTGCTCTCTCTCCCTCTGTGTCAAAAAAAGAAATAAAATCTTTATTAAAAAAAAAGCTGAACTAGACCTCTATTTTTATACCTATTGTTCCCTATTGTTTTAACACTGTTCTTTGGAGGGCTGGGGTCCCAAACAAGTGGACTTTATCTGGATTTCTCCTGGCTTACATACGTCTTAATGCCTGACGCTGTACGGCTGATGTAGGCTCCGAGGTCAGATCTGAGCGTGAGTCCAGACTCCCTTATCTACTATGGGTGTGATCTTCAATGGGCTATTGAACCTCTCTGGACCTCAGTGTTTTCATAAAAAATAAAAATAAAAATAAAAAATGGAATACCTCTGCAGGGTTTTTAGCATTAAACAATAGAATTTATATAAAACATGTATATTTGGCAAAAAAAATATTATACAAGGGTAACCTATTGAATAATTATATTGTTTTGTATTTTCCACTGCTGTAGATTCATCTGGAATGGAGGAAAGCTTACTTTCTTCCTCCCAGGAGAGTTGCAAGGCATTTTGTTTCTACATACTAATTGCTCTTGGCCAGGGAGAATGGTAAGCAGGGTCTTTGGGTTCCCAGGGTCTGAAACCTGGCTTCTTAAGAAATCAAACCCCAGCTGATTGGCCATCGAGTTCTACTGATGAGGGAGAAATGTGTATGATGAAATGCAGTGTCTTGTTTTATTTTACTGGAAGAAGGGAAGATGAGAGGTAAAGCCAGCCAGTCCTCGCTTGGGTCTCTGGAGTCTGAAGGAGGGCTGTAGGAACCGAGGGGATGCAGCCCTTTGGTAAGATACTCCAGGGCTAACATTGGAAACCCCTTTGGAGCCAGAGGGGTTCCTGAATGACCCTGGGGATGCCCCTAAGTGCTGGGGGCTGCTTAGGGAGCCTTGTGGCTGCCCCATCCTCCGCTTCCCTTCGCTGGCGGAACCTGCTGACCTGCTGGGTGCAGGGCTTGGCAGTGGTCCCCAGCAGCAGTCACGCGGTGATGGGGGTGGCCGGCCACTCCCCCTTCACAGTAATTCTGAAAGCAGTAGTGGTGGCAGCCCAAAAAGACAAGCGCTCCTCCCTACTGAGAAGTTAAAAAGATGACAGAGCTCTTTAAAGATCTGGGCATTCTTGAGAAATTCCAAAGAGGAGAAAAGATCACCACCAAAACTACTGAGGGACCGCTCGCCGATTGTGCGTGTGTTTGTTTGCGGTGGAGGACAGGGCGGGAGCCTCTGGGGCTTTTTGCAACTAAAGCGGAAAAAGAAAAATGGGGCATTCTTTACGCTCTGAGTGATGGGAGGCAGTCCATAGCTATTGGCTGCATCTACAAAAGAACTAAGTGTCAGTCATTGGGTAATGAGAAAAGCCTCTATGTTATTTTGGCAATAACGCTGAAATAATAAATGCCGGGGCGCCTGGGTGGCTCAGTCGGTTAAGCGTCTGCCTTCGGCTCAGGTGATGATCTTAGGGTCCTGGGAACAAGCCCCGCCATGAGGGACTCAGCAAGGAGCCTGCTTCTCCCTCTGCCTGCCCCTCTCTCTCTCTAACAGATAAATAAATAAAATCTTTAAAAAAAAAAAAGGGAGAATAAATGCCTATATGATATTGTTATTATTTCACCTTTGTGGGTCCTTTTCTCAAATAAAACCCCATGCTTTCGAAAACAGGCATAAAACCATAGGAAACCTGGCTCTCCTGCTTTATTTCCCCTAATCCCCACCTTTTCCCGTTCTCTCTCTCTGCTTCTTCCTTCTATCTCTCCTTCGCCTGCTCAGTTCCTCTTTCTCTTTCTTTTCCTACACATTCTAGCTGTTTCTCCGTTTCGCCCCTCTCTCCATCCCTCGTTTTACCTTCCACCCCTCCCCACCCCCTTCCCCGTGACCCCTCTGTTCCTCCCTGCCACTCACCTTCTCTTCCCTGCACTGTACTAACCTACTCTTGCCATTAATCCCACTCCATCTCCCCACCTTGCATTGACTTTTTCAAAATAGAATTTTCTTTAAATAGAATCAGTGATGTAGATGTATATTCCCTCCATTCGTCCACAAGGGAAATCTCACGTCAAATCATCATGAGCAGGAAGTTTCCAATGTTAGCCCTGGAGTATCTTACATTCTGGACAATGATTCTGAAATCTGCTTCTGTCTGTGAAGGAAACTTGATATTTAAATAAAAAGTGCCTAACGTATCTATGGAACCTTTTTTTTTAATAGCTTATCTTTCAGGTAAAACAAAACAAAACAGACATGGTCACCGGTAACAGAAAGGGTTCTTTGGGGCTGAACTTCAGCTGAAAACAGGGACATATTCCGATAAAGTATCTGGTAAGGTAAAACCATGACACCTTAGTGTAATAAGATTCTGTATTAAAATAGCTGAAGTAGAAAAAAGTATATGTACTATTCCTCCTACCTAAGTAATTGACTTACAATTTCTTTTACTGCTGTAGCTTCAAGGCCTGACCTTGTTTACCCTTGGAACTTCTGTTCTAGAGGCAGAAAGAGCCTTGTGTGGGCTGAGGAGAGACAGCAGGAGGCCTGACTTTTACAATGGTGTTGATTTGAATAGATGGACCAGGTGTTTCTTTTTGCTCTTTTAAGAACTGGTATTATTTTTCCGAGAGGCTAATCAACCAAAACAGTAGAGTCCGTGCACAGACAGTGGAATTTTTACCTTGAGACCTTTTCAACAAATGCCTAACAGGACCCTAAAAACATTTCCTAATAATTAAAGTGAGTCCCTGTGAACAGAAAGTTCCCAGTGAAGAGGGCCAACACAAACACAGGAGGGAAACATGAAAGAGGAAGGCTTCCACATTCTTACTAATTATTGTCCATTTTTAAGACAAGGAGTATTATCGTAACAGCCTCATGATTAGGTAAGAGGATGCAGTCTCCAAAATCATAAAACTTTCAGAGAAGGGCTTCCTGACATTCAGAATATTGCGCAGCCCCCCACCCCCCTGGGGCCTGCCTGATGGTTCACAATTAGAAAGTAATTCCTTTGGATAAGTCTTCCTGTCTCCTGCTAACTGAATATATTGTGATAGAATGGGTAAATCAGTAAAGAAAACCTGAGGACAGTTTTTCTAAAAGCAGATTCTGCATCAGTGCTGCCTAGCAAAAACACAGCATGAGTCATATATGTAGTTTTAACTTTTCTAGGAGCCACATTAAATAAGTAAAATTAAACAGAAGTAGGTAAAATTAATTTTAATAATACATTTTATTTAACCCAACACAAAGTATTGTCATTTAAACATTTAAACATGAAAAAAATAGTAATGAGCTATTTCATATTCTTTTTTGTGCCAAACATGAAAGGACAAATATTGTATGATTGTACTTCATGTTCTACCAGACCCAGTTAATATGAGCTACTGAACACAGGAATGTGGGTTCCAGTCCCTTCTGAGATGTCATCTTTGCCCTGCCACCTTCTTCATATGGCTTATACTCTATATACCTGACTTACCATGTACCATGTACGTGAGGTATCTAGAGCAGAGAAATTCATAGATATAGAAAGTAGAATGGTGGTTGCCATGGATTTAGGATTGAGGAATGGGGAGTTGTTTTTTAATAGGTACAGAGTTTAGTTTGGGGTTGTGGGAAAATTCTGGAAATGGATGGTGATGGTGGTTGCATAAGATTGTGAATTACTTAATGCCACTGACTATACATTTAAAAATGGTTAAAACAGTAGATGTTATGTTATGTATATTTTACCACAATAAAAAAAAAAGAAAATTCACTGCTATAACTCCATGTTAATAATATTCAGCCTTTTGGGATGCCTGGGTGGCTCAGTCGGTTAAGCGTCTGCTTTCGGCTCAGGTCATGATCCCAGGATTCTGGAATCAAGTCCTGCATTGGTCTCCTTGCTCGGCGGGGAGACTGCCGCTCCCCCTGCTTGTGCTCTCTCTCTCTCTCTTTCTGACAAATAAATAAATAGAATCTTTACAAATAATAATAATATTCAGCCTTTCAGCTCTGAATTTATCTCCTTTACTTTGCGAAGATCAGCTTCTCTGTGTTGTTTGATGATCATAGTTTAGGAAGTGTTCGATTATATTATTAATTACAAAATTCCACCTTTTTTTCTATATGGTGGCGTATTAGGTGGTTTATGCGACAATGAGTGGGTTCAACTTTCACTTGCAATCAGGAATGCTAGGGCCAACTGAGACTCAAACACAATGCTAGAAAACTGGATTCCTGTGATGGAGGTGGGTGTGCTTGAAAGGAGGAAAGCAATTCAGTTCAGTGGAAGAACTGTTATTTTAAAAATACAATATGTGAAATTCTGGCTTTTGAGGAGACATAAAAAATGCTTCATAATTATTAAATGGACAACAGGAATTGCCAGGTTTTTCTTTTTTCTTTCTTTTTTTTTCCCCCCAGAATGACTCCCACCAGGGCTGTCCTCGGTCTGTCAAGAGGTGTGGGCATTAGACGTGGAAAAGAAGGGAACATTTTTCTAACTTAAAAGTCAATTAACTAGTACATGTGTTCTGAGCTTTAGGATAACCTCATCTTGAAAATCAAAGCCAAAAGCAACCCTCTATTATGGGTGAGAGAGCACGTTCCCAGCTTCCTGTCACTGCGTTCAGCCTGCCCACTGGAGAGCCGTGATGCTGGAAAGCCCGTGCTCGGCTGGTACAGAGGCCTGTGTTCAAACCCCAGCACTGGTTACTACCTGTAAAGCATTAAGAAGTTAGTCCGATTCTTTGAACCTCTTTCTCACCTGTAGGATAGGGAAATATTTACTCCTCAGAATTGCCGTGAGGATTCAAGGTAATTTACATGATGTGTCTGACATTGATATATGAACGCTATTATTACTCTCCTTTTGGAAGTTAGCTTAAGACGTATTCAACTTCTAGACCTACTTTTACTTTGAGGAGAGTAAAAACGTTCTTTGTCCCTGTATTTTGTAGCATAATTACAACAGTAAGTAAATAATTGTTTGTTTAATCCCTTGCTAAATGCCTCTTTCCCCTGTAACACTTTTTCTCTATAACACTTTTTGTAAACTACATGAAGTCAGGGGACCCATCTGCTTTCTTCCCCAATGTATTCCCCAATCCTCGGGAAATCATGCAAATAGATAAAGAGTCGTGGAGAGAAGAGAATCCTCCGGCTGGGATGGTACCTGAGGACCGTAACCATAATTCTGAGAATAAGAGCTTCATGTTCTACCAGACCCAGTTAATATGAGCTACTAAATACAGGAATGTGGGTTCCAGTCCCTCCTGAGATGTCATCTTTGCCCTGCCACTTTCTTCACATGGCTTATACTCTATATACCTGACTTACCAAGGTGCACAAGCTTGGAGCCTACCACAGTGCCCAGCACATAAAAGGTATTCAACAGATACTTTTAATAAATCAGTTATAAGTCAACCTTCTTCATGTACCAATGTGAAGGGTGCCCCTGACTTTGTAAGGGTAATGGGACTGTTCATATAGTGTATTACTTTTTAACCTAAACAGCCATAGAAATGTCAATATGTTGCTCTTGGCATAGGTGCCAATGTAGAAACAACACTGGGTCTGGTTTTGGAAAATGTGGCTTTTAAAGCATTTTGACTTTGGCTTGCCAATCTCTAAAATAAGAAAGTTGGAATAAATGAACTCTAGTTTCCTTCCATATATACCATTATTTGATTTTTAAGTATGTATACTTCAGATAAGGAGAAAATAGTAAAAGATATAATTAAAACGGTGAATAATTTTTAGTGATTTAAAGCGGTGCAATACCTTCTGGTCACCACAGTGTTCTGGGCAACGTATTTATATCCACCAAGTCTTAATTAACTATTTAAATCAATGTATGTTGAAGATACTGGTCCTAATCACTCTGGTGTCAAATGAGATCTCAGGCAACTTGTCCATAATGTTTACCACGGATGGAGGCTCCTTGAACCTTAGCGAGGATTCCTTTCTCTGCTGTGTTGAAGATTTAGACACTGGAAAATAGAGCTTTTGGAAAGCAGAACCATAAATCTATCCAACCCACCACTCAACTCCTTATTGACCCATAAGAGCAAACTGTCCACATAGATATTTGGGTACCTATGTCTCCATCCAGTATCATCCAATATAAACCAGGAGTACATTTCACTCCACCCTCTAATTTAAGGAGGAAGCAGAAAGTTATCTTTCTTGCATCGGTCCTCTCTGGAGTGTTGTTTAGCTTCATAGGTTCTTTCTTTCAACTCCCACTTTCATTGGCACTGATCCACGGAAATAGACGTAACCATGACCTTATAGCAGCAGCCTATTTGATAAGGTAATGTCCATCACCAACAGACCTTGCAAAGAGACGGGGTTCTCTTTTCTCTCAAGCTGTCCTCCTGTCTTGCCTTTCTGTTGCTTCAGAATCTCCAAGATTTGGTCATTTGGTATGTATGTGTACAAGATAGTGATAGTCAAGATATTTAGCAACTAGCTCTGCAGAAACATGAATATATAAAAAAAAAATGAGAGTATTTATTGCTACAGGAGGGTCCTGGAGGCTCCCTGATGTGCCAGCAGTTAACCATTTACTTGCTGGATCCTGAGGAGGTCAGTGGCCCTAGGGACAAGTCTAGAGTGGCTGGATTGGTAGGCAAAGGAACATTTAGGGGACCTCAGGGAAGTATAATAAGAAGGAAGAGCTTAAATATTTTAACAATTAGTATGACCATAACCTTGTGTGCTGATGGAGTATCAGCCTTGAGTATATGTGATTGTTCTACTAAAGAGTTCAGACAATTTCAAGAGTGAATTACAATAGGAAGGAAAATGTTAAAGCTCTAGGTAAATTGGACATCTCCTTGCAGCTCCAAACCAAAGGCAGGTAAAAATGTAAATCCTAATCTTCAGGTTCAAAATGCCCACCTCCTCCCATCTTCAGGATTGCGTCACATTTCCCAAATAGCTTCTTAATCTTTCTGTTTGAAATTCCAACCATTTTCCCTTGGGGAAGACTTGGCCTACTTCTACCAAAAGAAACCTCTTCTTGTGAATCATTCTTCCCTTTGCCCAATGCCATGCCCAAGAGTAAACCAAATAGGCTTGAAGGATCCTGAGGAGGATTTAGCCCAGTGGATAATGACACCCATCATCTTTAAGCAGCCAGGGTGAGAGTGACCTCTGATACTACTGGAAAGCAAGGGTGGGATCTTCCAGTGTGAGCTTCTTTTTAATATTCTTACCAATGTGAGCTATAGGTCTCCCAATTTTTAAATTTTATTTCATACTCCTTAAAGTAAGCACATCTACTTTAAACTCTCATCAAACATTTTCACACTACATAGTTGCTGAGAACTGAATTGTGCCCCTCCAAGACTCAGATGTTGAAGCCTAACCCCCCAGTGTGACTGTATTTGGAGTAAGGAAGTTATTCAGGTTACATGAGATCATCTAAGTAGAACCCTAATCCAATAGGATTCATGTCCTTATAAAAAGAGACGCCAGAAAGCTCTCTCTTTGCCATGTGAGGTCACATCAAGAAGGTGGCCATCTGCAAACCAGGAAGAGAGCCCTCACCAGAAGCCAAGTTGGCCTGCACATTGAGCTTGGATTCCCCGTTCCCCTATGGCATTTTATTATGGCAGCCTGAATGGAATAAGACAATAGTCCAATCCCCCCTGCCCCCCCACCCCCGTGTTGGGCTCCTTGCTCAGCGGGGAGCCTGCTTCTCCCTCTGCCTGTCACTCTGCCTACTTGTTCTCTCAATCTCTCTGCCAAATCAATAAATAAAATCTTTTTTAAAAAAGAAAAAAAAGAGTGATAATGAAGCCAACAGGTAGGGAGAAGCAGGGAAATGGAAGCTGACTTGCCCTCAAGTCCCTGTTTTAGATGTTCCTGAGATCCCTTGGGAAAGTTGCTCCTGCTCTTTCTGAAATATGGTTTCTACTCTTCCTTTATTTCCAAAAGCCAAAATTCTGGGGGTTCCTTGAGTTTGTTTCTGGTATTTTTACTTTCATTTTATGCTTTTTTTGCTTAAGCTAAGTCAAGTTGGGTTTGTGGCTTCCAGTCAAAAGCCTCAACTGATGCAAAGATCCACACATCATTTCAGTAGCAAAAGTAGGGGAAGAGGGACGCCTGGGTGGCTCAGTCATTAAGCATCTGCCTTTGGCTCAGGTCATAATCCCATGGTCCTGGGATCAAGCCCTGCATTGGGCTCCCTGTTCCTCAGGAAGCCTGCTTCTCCCTCTCCCACTCCCCCTGCTTGTGTTCCCTCTCTAGCTGTGTCTCTCTCTGTCAAATAAATAAATAAAATCTTTAAAAAATAAAAAAGTAGGGGAAGAGATTCAATTCACCATAGACCTATAAGAAAAAGTAAAATGTATAAAAATAAATTTTAACATTTCTTAACAAGACCTATTCATCACTTGACTTTAAAACATTATTTCACAAAGAACAACTGAATTCTCCTTCTGGAAGGGTACTTGGAAATTATTCCAAGGCAATATTTGAGCACTGCCCTTGCGTTTTTTACATCTGAGGACACAAAGGCCCAGAGCCTTTACATGTCAAGCCCAGTTGTGTCAAGAAAGGAATCGTGTCACCAGAGTCCAGGTGAAATGTTTCCTTCCATGCAAATATGGTAGCAGTATCCAGGAATATACTAAATGACTACTGAGAGTAACACACTGGGCTAGACACTGGAGAAATCACTGTGCACATAATTTATGATACCATACAAAGCAGGTTGGACATCACCTTTATCTCTCTGACAGGATTTCCACTTTCTCTCCACCTTTCTGTCTCTGGCTCTCCATATTTTATCTATCTATCTAACATTTTTACCTTCTCTCTGAGTTTTTCCCCCAGCCAGGTTGTTGTGTATTCCACAAGGTATATTCATTTACCTGTCTTTTATGTCCCCTGTAGCTCCAAGCACAATGCATCAAAACTGAGATTGCCTATTGGATAGTCATCAGGCTGCAGGTGATAACTGAAGTGCTCCATATGGATTATTTTTTCTGAGGGACCAACATTTTTTGAAATACCCACAATTAGAAGGCTTGGCTAGGATAAGAAAGAATCTGGGGCACCTGGGTAATTCAGTTGGTTAAGTGTCCAACTGTTAATGGCAGCTCAGGTCATGATCTCAGGGTTGTGAGATCAAGCCCTGCATCGGGCTCTGTGCTCAGCGGGGAGTCTGCTTGAGATTCTCTCTCTCCTTCTCCCTCTGTCCCTCTCCCTACTCATGTGCTTGGTCTCTCTCTCTTTCCCTCTCTCAAATAAATACATAAATAAAATCTTTAAAAAAAAGAAAGAATCATTGAAAAAAGAAAAATGAAGCTGCATCCTTCACACTTCCTGATCCCTCTTCCAAATTCCTTCCTCCCTTCCATCTTCTTTGCATATTTCCCCTGGCTAACTCTTCCTCACTCTTCAAGTCCCGGCTAACATCTCATTCCCTCAGGAAAGCCTTTTCCAGACCCCCAGAGTAGGTTTATGATTTCCCATAATAAACTTTCACTGCACTCCATATTTCCACATTTGTGGCGCTTATTACACTATTCATTATTTGTTGATATTTGCATTTCCCTCAAAGACGAAGCTCTTCGAGGAGCTCGTCTCTCTTGTTCTGTGGTTTATTGGTGATACTGACCAGCACTTGGCACACAGAAGACTTATCTAATAAATGCTATATTTATTGATGGAATGGAAATACATTTTAATTGACACCAAAACACAGAAAACATTACAGAAAACAGGAAATTCATTCATTAATATGTCTATTCACTAATTAATCAAACATGCAATAAATTTTTAGAGCCTGTCTATTTCTGACACCGTGTTATGTAGAGACTGGAAGAAAAAAGCTACTGCTCCCTGAGAAGGATGCTCCCTCTAATGGGGGGAGAGTCACTTCCACAAATTCTTCTAAGCAAATGTCATCGTTTCTGGGTAAACATATAGCCATGTGAAATTGTGTTACCAAGTATTATAGAGAAATCAGAAAGAATCAGCCTGTGAAACATGTTACATATATGCTTAGCATGGAATTAGTGAATTTAAGATTTGTAATTTTCTTAATCATTTGATATGTTTAAGCCTTGCCTTCTTTAAAAAGGTATATACTTAATTCTTGTGCTGTGGTTAAGTCTGTGTATAGCCCTTCAGATTTTTTTTAAAAAAGATTGTAGACCAAACTACCATGTTCTATTTAAAATATCTATTTAAGTCCTTCAAAATATTTTATAGAAGTTTTAATCCATCAACAAATAGTCATGATACCCAATTTGCCCCATATTATATTACATACTAAATACGACTCTAATTTTTTATTTAAAAAAAATGTGATAACCCTGTAAAAATATTCTACCAGGAAGAAGATAATAAATATCTCATTATTCTCTCATATTTATATGTGTATTCCATCCACTCTAGTGAATAATGAAGCGGCTGTTAAAAGTTCAGTAAAAGATAAAATACTAGTGATCCTGAACCCCAATTTAATTAGGCTTGGCCAGGATTTATTATGAGTGTAGAGAGACCATCGAGCATGCTGAAAGAAGTGAAGCTCAGTGGAGATTATCTATGCAGTGTGCATATGTATTTATAACTCCACTGGGCTCTTTTAACTCCACAAATAACCTTATTTTTCTCTTGCCCAAATAACTTTCTCTTTTGGAAAAAACAAATTTCCTGGAACGATAGGAACACTTAGTTTTAAGTGTAGGAACCGGCTTTATCGTTGGTCAAAAGAGGCCCTAAATCAAGGGATTCTTGCTGTGAATTTGAAATCTATGACTAACAGTCTGGTGGGTTGGGAAGCTTGTCCTATTGAGACAGTCATGTTGCTGTTGCCCTTAATCCTTGAAGACACATGTCCTGGACTGTCGGGGCTCCACTAACTTGTGAAATTGTGATTATTCCTGTGGGGACAACGGTAGGGGTCCTCACCTCATGGTCAGATAAAGTGGCTACATTATAGTCTGGGAGTAGAGCTGCTCACTCAGTCAAGAAACAGGCTTTTCTAGAGTGTGCACAGTCAAGTCCCTACAACAAAGTGTCACTTCCTGGAGGAATAGCCCATCTTACAGTTACAAATGGCTGTGCAGAACAGTAGGACGGGTTTACCAACATGGTGTTACAGATGCCAGCGTATTCCATTGGGTGAATCGTTGGACTTCAACTGCCATCTACTTTGTTGGGACATATTTTACCCCCTTTCTCTGGAGACAGTTGACGTGATTCAACCTGCTCTGGGGTGTTCACTGGGTGGAGGGAAGAGTTTCAGGCAGTTGAGACACAATTAATTAAATAGATACTCAGAGCTTTATCATTCTATTAGAATCCATTGTCATGTCAAAAGTGTCTTCCAATATTAGGATGAAAACCTGGAACATTCTGTCCTTGAATGTTCATTATAGTCGATGAAAGGGCTACGGGAATTCATTTCCGTTTTGTTTTTTCACTCTTTGTTTGAACTTCTAACTAACCTATTTTTTTTTCCACCCTCCTCTCTTGCCATTGCTGGGGTAGTGAGTATTTTTACAGCTGCTCTCATCCCTGAGCTGCTGAATAAGGGCCTGATTATTTCAAACAACTTTTGTAATTAGCCTTCAAGAAGCAAATTGCTATGTTATGTACAGTATCTGTGATTACCATAAACTGTTCTTTTTTATAACATTTCAATGTGGGCTTTAATTGGCAAGCCCCAGCAGTTTGGTGAGCATTCTGTGAACTCACTCAATATATTGAAAAGACAGAAGAATATTTGACAATCAATAGAACAAGTACCGTACTTTTAGCTCAGTTTGGTTTTAAAAGGACCTGTTAAATAATAATAATAATAATAAAGCACCTAAAATGCAGTGTTGTACGTCTTCTCTGGGGGTAATTCTGTGACTCCAAAGTGGTAGTGATAACTTAGCAAGCTTAGTAATTCAGGCAGATAAATCTCCCAGGTTCTGCCATGCTTTGAGATTTCTTTATTTAACACTCGCTCAACAAATACTTAGGCAAACACTTAGGATCCCTTAGAACTGTTGTCAGGTACCCCTGGGGAAATGCTCCCCTAAGCTCCTGTCGGATGTAGCCACAGAAGATGATGCTATGGGAGACTCCTGGGGGGCAGAGCTTGGAGAATGAGCTGCCTAACTGGAAACCCACTACCCTGGCAGGGAGACAGGCCACATACCCTGGGGGCGGTTACTGTGCATGTTGTTTTCCCTTCTCTTATTTCCAAAAGGAAATATTTTCTGCAGCCAGGTAGCCTTTTTCCCTTTGTACCTTGTTTCCTGGGTGTGTTCAGGAGGCTCTAATCTCAGGTGCTCCATGATTAGAACATATATCTGCACATAGCCATGAAGAATGTATCGCCCAGAAATCCAGGAGCTCGAACTGAATGAGACTTTGGTATTTGTCCCTTTTAGGAGAGAGTGAATGCATTTCTGAGTAGACGTATGACAGATAGTTGCCTTATGTTAATGGAACAGTCTGAAATTGTGACTATAAGGGTATGTGTTACCTATGCTGGGAATTAAAGGGTTCTACACCCAATTCCAGGGTGTGTGGGACAGGATGGGGGTTTCTCATACCACCATGCAATTCTCAGCACCGGCTGGGTGTCCTACAATTCAACTCAATTCTGACAGTATCCACCCAGAGGTAACGTCCGATCACACAGGTTAAGGGGTCAGTTCCTACAAGACTACCCCTTGTCCCCGCCTGACTTCAGACACCAGTCACAAGATCTGGTTGTCCCCTGTGCTTCTAACTGACTGGGTATAGATTAGATGTTCCAACACCCCCTTCTAGGGTTTCATTAATTTGCCACTGTGGCTCACATAACTCAGAGAAACATTTTCCTTAGGAGATTACCTGTTTGTCATAAAAGTATATAACTCAGAAACAGCCAGGCAGAGGTATGGGGAAGAGGTACAGAGCATTCCTCTCTAAGCAGGATGCTCTCCCAGCAGCTCCATGTGTCCGTCAACCCAGAAGCTCTCCCAACCCTGTTTTGTGGAGTTTGTGTGGAGGCTTCATTACATAGACATGACTGATTAAATCATTGGCCATTGATGATTGATTGGACCTCCAGCCCCTCTCTCCTTCCCAACCATCCTTAGGTGGTTTCCAAAAGTCACCTCATCAACCGAAGCCCCGTTGTGGTTGAAAGGGCCTGGTTATAAATAACAAGACACCGACTTCGCCTTTATGGTTCAGGAACTGAGGACAAGAGACCAAATAATAGAACAAAAGATGATCCCATTGCTCTTATTACTCAAGGAATCACAAGGGTTTGGGGAGCTGTAAGCCAGGAACTGTAGATGAAGACCAAATATATATGAGAAATATGTTTGGGTCATCTGAATGACCCAACATATATTTCTTATAAATCACAGTATTGCAGGAATCTAAGAGGTGAAATCTAGCAGACATCCATTGTCTCCCCTTTCTTCATTCCTTCTTTATTCTAGTATAAAACCCTCTCTTCCTTTCTCACTGCTGTCCCCAATCTGATGGTCCTGACAATTACAAACCCCAGTAACATGCCACAGAACTGATGCTGACTGGCCAAGAGGATTCTACAGACCCTTGTCCAGAGATGGGTGCTGGATTCAAGCAGGTCCAGACCCCTCTGCAGGGAGTGATCTTCATTCTGGGAGGTCATTGGTGGTCACTGGGTGCTGAAGCTCTGGGAGCCCAAGGCAAGGCCTCCCACACATGAGCTGAACATGGAAGAAGTAAGGCTGCTGGTAGAGCTTCTGATGCCAGTGACAAAGTTGTCATACTCCCTAAGTAGGAAGCAGAACAAAAAAGGCATATTCAAGATGAAGCCACGTCCAGGGGAGGACCAGCTCCAAACCATGGCATCTGGAGATCCATCAGAGCAGTGAACATGGACTAAGAACCCTGTTCAAGGAGATCTAGAAGTTCCTGCAGCTCCCATACAGCTCTGAGAAGAGACTGAGTGTCCTCAAAAATAACCAAATTTGTTGGAGTTGAGTCTTTAGGTACACCCCAAATCAGGATCTTGGTAAAAGTGGTTTATTTTACAGGTGATTTCTGGAAGTAAAGAAGTGGGAAGTGAGACTGGAAAAGAGAAAAAAGTATCAGTAAAGACTAAGTTATTGCTATGGAGAGGGGGCCCCAATCTTACCAGACCCTTCTGAGAGACTGCATCCAGCACAACAGACAGCAAGGGATCTGGATGTTTATCCACCAGCTCTTCTCCCTCTTTAGTTGAGGGTCACTCCTCAGCATTAACTTCCTCCGCACATTCAGCTTGCCCACAAGCTTGTTCATGGGGCCAGAAGATGCTCTCACGTAGAGAGGCACAGAAAGTTGAAACCATCTATGGGTGCCTCCCCAGGTGGGCCCAGGGGGTGTATGCAGGACACCAAGGAAGTCTGCTGCAATTTGTCACCACTCTTGGGGAGTAGAGTTCTAATTATTATGTTTATTTGATTTATAAAAATAAAGATTCTAATCAAAATGACAAAATAAGCCAAATCACAAAAACCAGTTCTTTTCACCCCAGCTCCAGATATAAGTAAGTGCAAGTGCAAATATTTTGTTCAAGAGTGGTTAATTAAAGCCAAGCTTTCAAAACACAAGATAAAAACATGTCTCCAGGTGACATATACAGAACACTTGCAGTGACGATTTGAAGTGACATGGTCCATGGGAATAACCAAATATGTGATTTAGGGTTAGGATTGTAAAATTTGAGTGAAGACTACAGTTTTAAAAATGAGCCAGACAGATTCTAGATGTGAAAAATATAGCCACTGAAAGAAAAATGAAGAAATATATCTTTTTTACTTAAAGTATTGTAAAGCGACGCATACCTGTCACAAATGCATAAAAATAACTTTAAATACAATGCAGTACTGGAACCATATCTTTAAACTTCTGAGGGAAAAATTACTGAACAAGAGTTTTTGTATATTTGGCTAAATTATGAATCCGTATGGTGGCAGAATTAAGATAAATTTAGATATACAAGGACCTTAAAGTTTACTCTCATACGTCCATTCTTTGAAAGATGCCTGAAGGTTTACCCCAGCAGAATGAAGGATAAAACAAAGAGAGGACAGAACTTCCTAATAACAGCCATTAAAGGAAAATCTTGGATCATAGCCATGCACAGACCTGGGGAGCAACCCGTTTATTAGCACAGGAGGCAAAGAGCTCCAATTATCAATAGAAAAGGGGAAACATTTAATAGATAGTATGATTGGAAAGAGAGGGCATTCCAAAGCGGATGGGAAAAATGACAGAGGTGTGAAACAGCATCATGTGTTCAGGAAACTTAAAATATTTCACAAGTCAGAGGTGACAAGAGATGAGTCTGGAGACGTGAGCAGAACAAGATCATTCAGGGAAGCTGTGCCATGCGTAGGAGACATGCTGTCACCCCAGGCGATCCCCCTCCTGCTCACCCAAGAATATGACAGACCTCCCCCCCAGTACTCCCACCTCCCTTTTCAATCTCTTTGGGGTTTTTTGGCAGGGTTTTGTGTGTGTGTGCATGCTTGTATTTATTTGTTTGTTTAATTTTAATACCAGTACAGTTAATATACACTGTTAAATTAGTTTCAGGTGTACAATATGGTGATGCAACAATTCCATATATTACTCAGTGCTCATCACGATGAGTGTACTCTTCATCCCCGTCACCTGTTTCTCCCGTCCGCCTACCCACCTCCCCTCTGGTAACTATCAATTTGTTCTCTATGGTTAAGAGTCTGTTTTTTGGTTTGTCTCTTTTTTCCCTCTGTTTATTTGTTTTGTTTCTTAAATTCCACATATGAGTGAGATCATACGGTATTTGTCTTTCTCCGACTGAGTTACTTCACTTGGCATTGTACCCTCTCGATCCATCTATGTTGTTGCAAATGGCAAGATTTCATTCTTTTTTATGGCTGAGCAATACGCCATTGTATAGATGTATAACACTTCGTCTTTATCTAGTCATCAGTCGATGGACACTTGGGTTGTTTCCCTAATTTGATTCCACACCAGCCCATATTCAAATGGCCAAAGCTGGTGCCTGGGTGGTTCAGTTGTTTAAGCGACTGCCTTCGGTTCAGGTCATGATCCTGGAGTCCATGGATCGAGTCCGGCATCGGGCTCCCTGCTCGGCAGGGAGTCTGCTTCTCCCTCTGACTCTCCCCCTCCCATGCTCTCTCTCTATCACTATCTCTCTCAATAAATAAATCAAAATCTTTAAAAAGAAAAATGGCCAAAGCCAATAGAGGAAAAATATGAAATAATCAGGTGTCCTCTTTGATGACATTTTTTGTGTCCTTTGCTTCAGTGGCTGGATCTACCATCTCGAGTCTAGGATTTTTGCTTCAATCTCTCCCCTCCCAAAATGTACTTTAATAAAAGTTTCCAAACTTAATCATTCATCACTTAAGCATGCTATAAATGAATGTGCTGTTATCATTTTAAGCCTTTTTGAAAACTGTGAAGTAAAAAACTTTGCTTTCTCTTTAGTAAGCTGTTAACAATAAGCTGACATGATCCAGTCAAGGAAATTTTTCTGAACTTATATAATATTATCATCATTTAAAAACAGATACACCAGAAAGGAAACCTCCTAGGGTTTAAAAATAATTACATATTCAGTGTAATTTACATAGTTGCATATATAATAAGTTTACATAGATAGTAAATATGATTTATGTTTAATTACATATTAAAAATAACATGATAAAATCATACTTTTAAATTTAGCAAAGTTTTTAAAACCTTGTAATCACATAATTAAGAGAAATGATAATTTTATAGTGAAAACATTTAAATTTGTTCAAAATAATAGCAATATGATTATGCTGTGCTTAACAAATTAAAATTAAATGCTGATTTTTAAAAAATTGCATGTTCTGGTTTTCGCAGCGCTTCCCTTTGTAGTACCCTGACTAAGTTTAGACAATGATAAAACACCTTCATACCACTGCCTTTCCATCTGCAATGATTTCGGCATTTGTACTTTTCTTCAGCCCACAATTCAACACCTGATACACACATAGAAATTTTTCTTCAATTTGTCTATATAACGTACTCTGATAGGAATAGAAGCAAATTCAGTGAACAACAGATGTTTCAGGACTGATTTAGTGATGAGAGATACACCGACCTGCTGTGACAAACTAGACAACATAATGTTAGAATAGTTCTAAAACATTACCCTGCATTGAAACCGTAGTAGCTAAAAACAATCACTAAAGTTGACAGATTTAGCCATATTAACCTTTCTATTGTGAAGAAGTAATGACGAATGTCCACTTTAGAAGCCAGAGACACATCAAAGATCTTTGCAAAGCAAATACTTCTTTTCCAACACAATAAATACTAAACTCTCAGCCCTTACATGTAATGCTTCTATTAATATAAATGTAAAATGTATATAAACATGCTCTGTACACTGTAAAGTGCCATTATACAAAAGTATTATAAATGTCATAAAGTGGGAAAATAAAGATCAGGGTCAAATCTTAATCCCAAGGAATGGAGTAACCTCATCTTTTAGCAGAAGCAATTACAATTCAGGAACAGTAAGATAATGTCAGGGGATTCCTAGATCCCCTAAACCTGGGGACCTAGATTGAATTTATGACCTAATCACTTGTGAATTCCTCTTGTGCCAAAATATGTTAATATCAGTAATACATAGATATCCACATGTATTGCTTCCTAAGAAGCATTCGTTTTCTTTAAGTTGATTTTTCCATAGGATTTTTGTTCTCCCCATTAGTCTTAAATCCATTGTTGAAGACTCTATGTAGAGTGACCATATGATCTATCACCCAAACCAGGACACTTCTAAGAAAGGAGGTGCTATCAGACATAAACATATCCTGAGGAGCCTGGGACACGTGGTTACCTTAACTGTAGGGAGGGACAGTATGGCTTCCAACTTATGTACTTTTGCAGATGTCCTTGTATTGAGGTTTGAATTTTTAAGCATGAACGACCTAAAACATGTTAATCATCTTTCATTTAGCTTTTCCAGATAGGTTGCAAACTAAAATTGTATGTTTAAACAATCAGGATTTATTTGGACCTATGTATATTACATTTTCCCAATTCTCTTTGGGATCAGTCAAGATAAGTAAAATATAAAGGATTATATATGGCACCAAAAAGTCATTCATTATTACAAATATTTAACCTCATTAAGTCTATAATTTATCAGTAAGCACTATGGTTATTACATTCAAATCATTGCCAAACCATAGTGTATTGTAGGAGACAGAAAAAAACATACAATCAAAACTTGGCTTGATAATACAATCCTAGAAGTATATACAAATAATTGGTAAAGGGCATGCCCAAGAAGAATTCCCAGAGGAGGTAAGATTTAAGCTGAGTCTCAAAAGATAAGTTCATTAATTGGATAATGACATTTCAATTCTCATGTGTAAAAGTATGGAAGAATTCAAAAGTGTGCAAGGAGATCTGAGACCACATCAGTATGACCTAATATAGCTTTCAGTGGAACCAAAGGTAAGTTGAAACTCAACCATTAAAGGCATTGGGCAAGGCTGATAAGGATACATATGGAAGGTTAAGTTCTAAAGTCAGTAAAAAAGGTGAGAATTACATTTAGTTAAAATTGACCTTGAAAATCACTTTTATTGCCCATAGAGTAAGGTATTCATTTTTTAAAAATATAATCCCATGTGGTGTTCTTGTGCACAGTAAGGCGTGAGAACCACTAAATTTCCTGTAGGAAGGGCCAAGTGAATCCAGTCATTCAAATCTTTCTACTTTTAAGATAACTATAAAATCTGGAGGATAGGGAATAATTCTCTGCTTCCTTGCTTACAAGGGTTATCAAATTCTGTTTTAAGATTAAGCCTCTATAACCATAATTCAAGCTAATTTGATTAGATGATGTGACTTCACTGTGTTGATTAGATTCATCTGATACAGACTGTACAAAATACATTCCATATAGAATATATTACAATAAGCTAACTATAAACCCAGAATCTATGATTTACCATGAGTTAAATTAGTCTATCAAAGAGACACAATTTATATAGCAAACTTTAAACAAATCTAAGTTTTCTAAGATTAATAACTTATGAATAACTTTTAGATTAAATTATTCTCACATGATTGCAAATTTTTAATTAAAAAATTGGCACTGAAACCTCTACTTGAAAAACACTCTGTTAGCAGTTAGTTACCAGTGTGCTTGAAAACATGTATTCCTTTGTTTACAGATTTTTCCGTAATGCACTTTTTCACTAATTCAGCCTGACTCTGTCTCTCAAACTGCCCCTCCTACTCCTGTGATGTTAATTTAAGTAGGTATTATTTTAATGTAGGCTTCTCCATTTCCAATTAACAATGATATTAGGCAAATCAAATTAAAAATAAAGCAGAGGCTGCAAAACTGAGTTAAGATGTATAAGATTGCTGATAAGGTATGAACACAAATAAATAGATTACCATGCTGTGGCTTTTTAAAAGGAATTACTTTAAATGATAGATCACTCATATTATGAGTATTGCAAAGATGGGCTAACATCTACCAAAAGTGATTTTTAATTTTTCAAATTACCTGAAGTATGTTTAAACTACTAATGCAGAATGTAAAATGAATTAGAGGTAGACACTTTCAAATGAGGAACATAGAGATAAGGTGTTAGAATAAATTATCTATTCTGTCTATATTATTTAGCTTTATCTTGGTGCTTTTAAATTAATTGTACTGAGCTAATGGAAGTATGAAATTAGCCTTATTAAAAAAACTTGAGATCTAGAGTCAGTAAATATTTATTGAGTGCCTACCATTTAATGATGCAGGACAAGGCATTGTGCAGAGGGAATATCTTTATACATTCAAGATAATAATTTGAGATATTTTTTAAAGAAACATTCCAGTGTGTTCCATTGGAGGGCTGCATTTTTTTATTTCATATTTCTGTATATCCCTCCTTGCTCTGCAAATATTTGAGGGTACTTTAAGGGATGTATGAAAACAATACCTTAAGTCAGTATATATCGTATAAACTCCATAAGCATCTTATAAACAAAAATACTATTGGATTCTGAAGAGAACAAACTACTTCTGTCTTTGATGATCCAAGAGAAATCTTAAGGATGTAGCGCTATTTGAATCTGGCTTCAAAGGACAAATAAGGTTTCTTTTTTTTATTTAAATTCAATTAGCCAACATATAGTACATCATTAGTTTCAGATGTGGTGTTCAATAATTTATCAATTGCATATAATACCCAGTGCTCATCACATTACGTGCCCTCCTTAATGCCCAAATAAGATTTCAAATAAAGGGGACTGCAAATACAGACTATTTCAGGTTCCAGAAATGGCTTACTGAAAGGGAACAATACAGGCAAGTCCGTGATGCATTTGAGTAGAGTGAATGCACCTGTCTTTTGTTGACGATTGATTAATTGGTTGGTTGGTTGAGAGAGGGGGAAAAAAGATGGTCCCTTCATTGGTTTTTCAAGCACTGAGTTCAAGTAAGGGAAATGAGGAGATTAGAAGGAGTCGTGTAGAGAAATAGGCCTAAAAACCAAACAGACCAGAGATCAGTATCAGAGCAGGTTCCTTAACCCTTGAGAACCTCTATTATTTTGTCTTCTAAAATGAGATTAATAATTGGTTACTACAAAACTTAAATGCCTATGTAGAACATCTAGCCCGTAGCCCTGATGTGATTTTTACTATTGGAAAGAAACAGGATAATGGAAAGTTTTGAATGTTAATAAAAATAATAAGGTTGTTGAGTGCTTACAATATGTCAAACTCTGTTTTAAGCATTTGGCAAGTATTAATTTACAAGAGAGTGGGAGTGGATTCCCCAAGGTCACAGCTAGAGCCAGGATTTAGACACCAAAACCAGCACTAGCAAAGTTGTGACTGCAGAGTCTCTGGAGTCAGGTGCCTACATGTGAGTCCTCCTGACTCCACCACTTTCTAGCTGTGTGACATTGTCAAGTAATGACCTTTTTGTGGCCTCAATTTCTTATTCATGTGGAAAATAGGTTTACTCCTTCATAAGGGTAAGTTTGTGTTACAGTAAAACTTTGTTTATCAGAACAAACAATGGCTGGACTTGCCCTCCCGCCTCACCTCCCCCTCCCCCCCATCATAGTTTGCTGACCCCTGGTCTAGCCAACTACCAGCTGGGTGACATTTTGAAAATCATTTAACTAACTTTACTAACTTCACTTTCCCCTTCTGTATTTCAACATCAAATCATTATTGTGAGGATAAAATTAAATGAAGTGTGTAGAAATTCTTTTTTAAATTCAAACTACTATAGACTTTAGATTTTATAGTGTAGTCTACAAAATATAAATTGCTCTAATGGAAGATGTCATCTATTTCTATTGAAGAGCCATCAATCTCAGTGTCCCAGTGTTTCAGAATCTCAGAATTCAATGATGTTTGAAGTGTTTCCTTCCTTACATTTATAGGATCCATGACTAGTCTCAAAGTTTCCAATAGTTTATTTTTGATCTTTCATATCAAGCCTGTTCTTCCTGCCCTGGGTTCTTGTGGGCATGTACTCTAGAACTAATAAAGTAAAGACTGTGTCCATTTGACATGGAGTTAGTTATACGTACTGAAAAAAAATCAATTACAGGAAACATTTGCCCATCATAGTTAGCAATATCCTGATTTGGTTCATTCTTTCAACAAATACTGATTGGGCATCTATTATAAAGCTGAGCACATCAATATCCTCGAGATACAAAGAGGAATAAGACGAAACCCCTAGTCCATGTGAAAAGACCAGTTACATGAACTGTACTGTTTCAGAATATGAAACTCTTCTACCTTGAGTGGTTCGTTAAGCAAGCAGTCTTTGAGCTGGACATGCAAAGATTTTGCTAAGTAGAGAATAAATATGTGTATAGTCATGAAAGAACATGTCGCAAGAGGGCCATGTTTCAGAAATGGCATTCATTTGCACACAATTTTTGTAACTTTTATCATGTCTACATACCATGTTCTGTTATTCATGGTTTCTATTTAAATCAACACATAGTTTTAAGTTTGAGTAAATTTATTTACAAAGAAAGCCTCAGTTTTGTTGAACCAATTACAATTTTCTCAGATACAAAAATTAAAACAAATTTGTGATTATATAAATAAAAATAGCAATAAGTTTTAAAGTGTTGATTCTTATTCTATTAAACATTATTTCCTTGACCACCAGTGATGTGCATTTCGCTTTGGGTAACATTTGTTACTTTGGGTAACAGCATTTGGAGGACTGGTGATTAATTTCAACCAGGGATTTGAAATTATCTAATAAAATCACAGAATGTTTAGTCTAGAAGGAATTTTAGAAGCCATGTAATCTAATTGCCTACATTTTACTGAGACCAAAGGAGAAAGTATTTTGCCCAAGATGGCAAAGATAAATCTTGAATTGAGAACTTACAACTTCTAATCTAATGTTCTTTCCGGTGCTCCATGGCATTAGATTTAGCTTTCAATACTTAATGAATCTGATAAATTTATAGATCTCCAATTTTAGCATGAGTCATCTAGAAACTTGCTTGGAAAAAAAAATGCATTCAAGATGCCCTATTCTTTGGTAATGACATTAATAACTTTAAAAAACACTAATGAGATTTCTAATTTCACTCAATACCACTGTTAGCCTAATGCCCAAAGATAAGAGAGTGAATAATGGCCCTTTTAAATAAACATGGCAAACACAAAATGTGTTTATTTCTGCTCTGTCATGAATACTCCAGCAAAATAACAGCAAAAGATTACTAAAAAAAAAAAAGTGTAGCCCTCCCCCCAAAAAGAAAAATGAAAGGAGACAACAGTAAATAGAAGGTAGCAATGAAATTTTGTGACAAAGAAAATAATGGGCTAAGCAGATACTGAATTCGCAGAGTAGAGACATAACTAATATTGAAGTGCCAACAAGCCAGGGCATGGAAAAACCAAAAGCAAAAATTGAGGGCTCCCAGCACACCTGAATTGAGGGGTAGGCTTCGAACTGGAAATGAAAACAGAAGGATCAGTTGAGGGTCTGCATGAGGAGCAATTAGACCCTGCTATCTGCTCACCAACCCACATAGACAACTGGCACTTCTTGGATGATTAAATCAGCAAGTCCCCGGGACGTGGGACCCCAGGCAGAGGCGACAGCCATGCTTAAATGAGGGAGTTAAATAAAACTGAGCCTAGTGGGCAGGGGAGACTCCCTTCCTCAATGCCCTTACTCCCAGGACAGCCTAAGCAGGCAATGAAGGGATTCCTTTCTGATGAAAGTAACCAGGACCAAAGAAAGAACCGACAAGTAATGACACGTCAGTATCCCTTAACCAGATGAACAGTTTCCCCAGTCAGTTGTCCTGGAGTGAAGCGACCAATCCCCCCAGGCAAAAGTGCCTCCTGCCCTCAGATTGGCTTTGTAATAATTCTATTTTAAATATGCATGGACAAAGGATCACCAGACATTTTAAGGGCAGCTTTAGCATAAAGAACAGTGACAAAAATTAACATAAAAATAATTTGAAATAGAGAAATAAAGGAACTAGAAAAACCTAAGTAAAATTTTATTGAATAATTTTCAAGAGATAGAAGATAATTGCTTTCATTAAACAAATCAGGTTACCAGGAAAAAAAAAAAAAAAGAACATTTAAAAATCAATCAAATTGGAAATGATAGAGTAGGAAAATATTTTTTAAATCAATGAAATGTTGGGAGTTGAAAAGAGGAAATAACTCCCAATAAGCAAAATCAAAAGACATATTAAGAGGAAACAGGAACAGGAAAGAAAATATTTTAAAAAGTAGATTTCCCTAGTGAGACTTGTATAGAATTGATCTACTTTAATTATAAAAGGGAAATTTCCCCAAGTAGCAACTTGGGTATTTTCCACTCACATCATATATGTTTGCATTAGGCTTGCTCCAAATTGGGTTATCAAATCTTTTTATTGAGAACAGAGAGTATTTTAAATGTTTAAAATAGTCAAGTGGCAACTTAACCATATGAGCACAGTCTCCTTTTATATATATACACATCATACTCCTGCTTTATCCACTGCAGCCCATTTGGATCTCATTGCTTTAAGAAGCCTGCTGTGCGGCTCATTAGGAACTCTCATTTCCAGCTCACTGGCGTGGGGGAATGGAGGGGGTTATGGAGGGGAGCACAGGATGGGGTTGAAGTTACAGAGGTGTGGTGGGGGTGGTAAGTAAGAGCTATCTGATCAAATGAGTAAAGCCTCTTGGTGATATTGTGTAGAAATCTCTGCAACAATCCCCTATTAACATGGCCACCCATAGACGCCAGGGGTTTGATCACTGTCAGAGGAAACCAGAGCTGGGTGGTAGTACCAAACACTATTTAAAGGTTCTCTTTACATTCAAGTGCTGACTTTTCAGATAGGAAGTCTACATACTGTCTATTTCAAATTGTATTAGAGTATAATTATCTATAGCTAAGTTAAACTGTTTCAGAACAAAGCAGATTTGAACTTCAGAGCTCCAGGGGCGCCTGGGTGGCTCAGTCGGTTAAGCATCTGCCTTCGGCTCAGGTCATGAGGATCGAGCCCCACGTAAGCCTCCTCGCTCAGTGGGGAGTCTGCTTCTCCCTCTCCCTCTGTTTGTATACATTCTCTCTCTCTCAAATAAGTAAACAAATCTTTTTAAAAAAGATGAATTTCAGAGCCCTTAAAGATTAATGTCATATGGTATGCTGATATATTTTAAGGTTTAAGTTCAAAATTAATATTTGTCATGATTTTTGAGGTATGGCTTTTAGATGATTTGCTTCTTGAAATTCAATCGTTGATATACAGGTGTACCTCGTTCTATTGCTCTTCACTTCACTACACCCAAGATAGGGTATAATATTTCATTATTAAATCTGTTATGGTGACCTGTGATCAGTGAGTGGCTTTGCTGAAAGCTCACATGGGGTAGTTAGCATTTTTTAGCAATAAAGTATTTTTTAAGTATATACATTGTTTTCTAGACATACTGCCATTGTACACTTACTAGACTAAGTATGATAAACGTAACTTTTACACACACTAGGAAACTAAGACATTGATCTGACTTGCTTTGTTGTGATGGTCACTTTATTGAGGTACTCTGGGACTGAATCCACAGTGTCCCCAAAGTACGCCTGTAATGTGGTCTTTTAATAAAGTAGTCATCTGACAAAATGGTAACCTACAAATTGTCAAAAATTCTTTGTCTTGCAATAGCAGCATTTCATTGAGCTGGATGAAAGTCGACAGAGATTATTGCAGAAATGTAAGGCGCTGATGAAGAGAGGTAGGCAAGTACGTAACCTGGGTGCAGAGCAGACGGTTCCTCAAGAATACCAGACAGTAAGTATAACAAGTGTATAAGGCTGCAAGGTCACATGCTGCCTACGTTCTTTGTCAGCTTCAAGTGTGTTAGGCATTGTAACGGGCCATGAGAAAAAAACTGCTGCAAGAAATACAGGATATTCCCCCCATTTTTAAACTGAGTATGTATGTAAAGTAATTGTGCTTAATGGATTTTCTTTACTATATTTAAATTTGGGCATCCATCAGTCTTGGCTTAGTCCTAAAGTTATTAAAGCATGGGCAGCCCCTTACACAGTTATCAGTTCCAGAATATTCATTCTTCCAATAAAAGGCTTTTTCCCCCAGGCTACCTTTAAGAGGTAGGGTCAGGAGATGGGGTGTAGTTTTTTGTGGACACCTAGCATTGGTAATTGGCATATAAGAAATGGTAAATAGAAGTGATATTTTTTAGAAAAAGGTAAAATGAAAATGCTTTTCTGGAAATGAGGGTGTTTATTTAGGGCTCAGTGAGACCTGAATCTTTAAGGCTAACGTCTGTTGGTAAGAAAAGGAGAAAAGAGGCTCTCCTTCTTTCCTTTCTATTTTCTGTGCTGACATAGTGTTCAATTAGTAAAAGGAGATTCTGCTTTGTATTCCACGTTCCACCATTAATTATGTGGCCCTGTGACCCTGAGTGTTATCTGACAAGTAGGGATCATACCTTGCCTAACATACCAACTCTCAGAATAATGTCGAAATAAAAGAAGAAAATAGAAAATGAATTTTAGATAAAGTATTTTATCTTAATTTCAATAGATAATGAAATGTGTATTTCCCTATTTCAATAGTTAATGTCTAATCTCTTTCAATAGCTAATGATATGTCTGAAAAAAAGTTTGGATTATAATTTTCAAATCCTCAAGGACTTTATTACATCAGACACAGACACCCTAGAGAGGGGTTCTATTTAGGTACGTAGTAGGGATTTAGTAGGAACATATATAAGACAAATTGAGTGGCTATTGTTTCTAAAAATATATTAGCACTTCTCTAAAGTACATGGAATTATCATAAAATAAGTAAATATTAGTACAATATCTGTACTGTTTTTTTTTCTTTTCAGAGAGTAGTATGATTCTACCCTTGATAAGTTATATGGTTTTTGAAAGAAACATATTAGAAGATAATTCATGTATTACGAATGTTACTGATCGATCAGGCACTGAACAAGACAAATATTTCTCTACTGAAGTTTATATTCTAGTCTGGAGGGTGGGGCAGATAAACGAATTAAAAAGCAGAGAGACAATGTCGGCTATCAAGAGGTGCTAAGAAGAAAAATAAAACAAGGTAAGAGGATCGTGTCAGGCAAGCCTCCTTCGAGAAGATACTATCATAGAGATATCCTGAATGGAGAGAAGAAATTAGTCAAGTGAGAGTTTGAGGGAAAAGTTTTCCAGGCAGAGCAAACAGCTCCATACAAAGCCCCCGAGGCAGAAGTACACGTGGCATGCTTCACATGAATCTCAGTCCAGCTCAAACAGGATCATCCAGGCACGAAGGACAGTGGAAGTCAGAGCACGGAGAACTGTTGTGATAGGGGAAAAGAGACCTCAGTATAGAACGGGGCTCAATTCCAAACACAGCATGGAGTCTAGTAAAGGAACAAATGGGGGGGGGGGGATTCTCACTAAAACTGGATTCCACAGGGTAGGGATGGAAGCCCAAGGTTGAGCTTGCTCAGAGGGGCCTGACTAAAGTTTGGCCCGGGAGAGATTCTTTCTCACCACCTTAAAACAAAATTGGTGTTCACAATTGGTTGCAGCTTTCAACCACACCATCTCAGAGACTGAGGTAAGCACGTGGCATTCCAGCAAGAAGCTTCCGCAGCCTAACCGCCCAGCACCCCACACCTACTGTGGTGAGCCTTCCTACGTTGGCCGTCTCTTCCCCAAAACCGAGATGTATGTGTGCGCTCGGAAGTGCCGGAGCATGGAGCCTAAGAGCGCAGACTTGGAGCCAGAGGGTGTGGGTTCCGATTTCAGCTCTGCCACTTGCTAGCCGTGTAATCTTGAGAAAATTACTTCATCTCCCAAAAATTTTGCCGTTTGTAAAATGGAGATAGATAATCATTGTACATGACCTGATAGAGTTGTGAGGATTCAAGATTTTATTGTATTTTTTATTTTTTAAAGATTCCATTCACTTGAGACAGAGAGAGAGCACAGAGGGAGAGTGAGAGGGAGAAGCAGACTCCCCAGTGAGCAGAGAGCCCGATGCAGGGCTCGATCTCGGGACCCCAAGATCATGACCTGAGCCGAAGGCAGACGCCCAACCAGCTGAGCCACCCAGGCACCCCTCAAGATTTTATATGTAAAGAACTTGGAACAGTGCCTGGTGCATAGTAAAGGCTACTGTTGTTAGCCATGACTAGCACATTTCCTTGATGTTTGGGGTTCTTCTGGGGAATATGGGATCTGCCAACCTCTCACTCCCCCTATGCTCTCGTCCTGAGGTTTCTCCATCCATCTGCTCCTTTGAACCCAAACTTGCTCTCTCCCAACCACATAGTTCTTTCCTATTTCTCTCGATTAAACCAACGCTGTATTGTAAAATAACAAATAAACCCATATAATCTTACAAAGAGGGTGGGACAAAACTGAATCTTCCCATCAGTGAAGCAAGCCAGTTGTTCCGGATCCTTGGAAAACCAGAAATACTATTTTTAATGGGTACTATATTTTGATGAATATTTTAAAAATACAGCAACGTGATTTAGGGGGGAAAAATACAACTCGGAGGTTTTTAATCAAAAGCAAACCCTTTGTCCCCAACATGCTAATACACTTCTTTCCCAAGAGACATTTTTGACTCTTAATATCTCTCTTCTTGTCATTATCTTCCTACTCTACATAATATGCTTATATTAATATCTCTTATTTGCTCCATTTTATGCATTATTTATTGCTTTTGTGCTGTGGGTGAGGATGTAATTCATGTACACTATGTCCATCTCTTGCCATCCGCCTAGCACAGTGGTATCACTCTTTAGGTGAAATCAGTAAACCGTGGTTATATTACTACAAATATGTATTACTGTTTACTACAAAGTAGTATACTATGGCTCTTTTTCCTTTTTTTTTTTTTTTTAGAGAGAGAGTAAAAGCGCTTGTGTGGGGGGGGGGGGGGGGGGGGGGGGGGTGGGGCAGAGGGACAGGGAGGCAATCTCAAGCAGGCTCCCAACTGAGCACAAAGCCCTGGTGGGTTTCCATCTCACGACCCTGAGATCATGACCTGAGCCGAAATCAAGAGTCGGATGCTTAACCAACCGAGCCACCCAGCCACCCCTCTTTTTCCATTCTTGTAAAATCATTTCTTTCCCCAGAATTTCAAACTGATTCTTTATCAGTTCTTCCACTGTTTGTCCTTTCCATATTTGAAAGGGTTTCCAAGTTCTGGGTCACAGCATATCTTCTTCCAAGAACCAGTAACTCTCAGTAGTTTCTATTTTAACTGTAGCATTGTCTCATGTTTTCATTTCCTTGGATTTCTGAATCGTTCCGGAAGGTAGAAGTAGTTGCACTAAGTTTTGTGATTCATCCTTTCCAGGTCTGTCCAGGCACCATCATTGCTCCTCCAGGGCACTCAGGCCACCATGCTTTGACCACCTCTGACTTATGATCATTCACGTCCCATGGCCAGGGTTCGCTACTGGGCACCAGGAAGAGCCCAGGCTTAAAGTGCTTAAATCTACCACTTACCAAATACGTGATCTTAGGCTCTATAATCACCCTGGTCCTTCAATTTGCCACTGTGCATTAAGAAATGTATTAGAGAATTCTTCAAGAAATACGCATTTCCTTATTGAGCATCTAACATGTCCCTGGGCCCTATTCTAAGCTCTTTACATGCATTTTCTCATTTAATCCTCATACCAATTCATGAAGTAGATAGTAGTATAATCCTCATTTTACATCTAAGCAATCTGAGGCAAATGGAATTTAAGGACTGTGCCTAAGGTCACCCAGCAGCAGGGAGTGGAGCCAGGAATCGCACTGAGGAGTCTGACTTCCCCGTACAGACTCTCACCTCTTACAGCGTGCTTCCCCTTAGTACAAAAATGCATCTCAACAAACCGTTCCCCATGAAAATAAACCACATGGCTTCTCATAAGCATTCCATGTCCCAGGATTTATCTGTAAAGGATGGTCAGCCTAATGGAACATTCTGTTAAAAAAAACTGATGGGCTGTAACTAGTCTCTAGGCAGAGCCCAAAGCCAGCAAAGCGGAGCAGTGAATAGAGGGACTGAGTTCATTTCATACAGTAGATGTGGCCGCACAGGCCGAGAGCTTCAGGGAGCCTTCTCGCCACCCCACCCGTTAATGCAGAAAGTTCGCGTCTCATCCCCAGAAACCTTCCCCACTGCAGCCTCCTATGCTGGTCTCTCATTACCAAGAAGCAAGCCTATCCTCCTTAACCTACCTACTTCTTGGCTTATTGAAAAGATGCCATGAGAGTGTGAGTCCCCAAATTACTGAGTCACTCGTAAAGCATCTCCAGTGATTGAGAGGACAAGCAGATTTATAATATACGCACACATCTGTATTTCCGGGCCTCCCATCTAGAGATTCAGATTACAGAGGTCCAGGGAAGGTACACATTCCTCAGATGACTCTGCTGATCAGCCAGGTGTGGGAACCACTGTTCGAGGTACCCAGCTCCGTCGTCACGTGGGAAATGTCAGCTCTCTGCCCTGTTTTGCTTCTTTTCCACTGCAAAACTGCAGTCAGCCGGCCTTATTCCTGTGTCTTTCTCTGCATCTTAGGATGCCTGTCCAACTGTTAACCTGTATATTTTCTACTTAGGTCATCAATGAGCTAAAACCACAAGTTTATTTCTCAGCAGGTATTTCATTGACCTATGGTATTTGCCTCTTAAATTGATTTTTTTCATTAGATCTTTTTCCTTCTGTCAGTTTTCCATACTAATTCCCACGGAAATATCCCAGAGTTCTCATTTTCTACTGTCCACTTTGCCCAGACCTTTACCTTGGCCCCTCGGCTCCCCTGCTCTCTGATTCACCATCATATTTATGTTACCTTATCTCCTTGCATGTCCAGGACCCTTGCAGAGGGACCCGGCCACCGAATGGCCATAGATACATGTTTACTGGGGGGGGATGAAGAGAATGCGAGAAAAAGAGTTCAAGTCCCCTAGTTAGCTGATCCCCTGCTGCTTGCTTCCTGGCACCCGAGGCTCTTCTTTCTCAGCGGGAAGCCAGCAAATTGCAGAGAATGGCAGGCAAGTTCTGTGAGAGCAGGAGTGGGTAGAGGACCAGAGCACAGGTAGAAGAGATGTCATTATCAAAAGATTGATACCTTGTACTTCAAGACTAGAGAAAGGACTGACAAAAATAGATGGAGAGAGAGAGAGAGAGATCTTGTGACCCAGGTTAAGAGTAGTTAAGGGGCTTGTGCTAGGCTGTCAGGAAGTAGGAAATCCATGACCTCGAAAGTAGGATTATTTGTTCTGCTAGAAGTGATGCAGGATTCGCTGTTTGAAATAAAATTCCTCATTTGGAAAATAAGCTGGGTCCTGATAAAGCTCAAACTGATAGGATGTGAAGAGTAGGGAGTAACCTAAAGAGAGGCCTTCCATGCTGAGTGGGCGAATATTTTGTCCCCCCCCCCGCCCCCCCCCCCGCAAGGAGAGGCCACGGCAGGAGGCATTCTGATTTGACTTCAGATCCCATTGTTGATTCAATATAATTCTAATGCTTTAATTTCGGATGTTTATCAGTTTGTATGTGTTTCAAGTAAAGTAAAAGTACTCAGTGCACTGTTATCACGGCATATCCAATTTACGTAATACTAAATTGGCCAGGGTGTTTAGTTATCAAGCACCTGACACCTTATTTTCACCTGGAGGATATCTCTGCGGGACAGGAAACACTGGGACTGGCCGGGAGGGGAGGGGGCGGCAAGGACGTAGCAGGGCTGGGGCTAAGATGCATTATTTCTTTTTAAAAATGTCACAGAACAAAAACCAGAGCTCAACATAAATACCGTAACATAAAAACATGCTGTTCCCCGGCCTGAAACCCCTCCTGCCTTGCCTGGCAAACTTCTATTTACCTTCCACTTATGCCTCAAAGCCACTCCATAATAAACTATTTCATGGTCTCTCTGGGCATTTCTATTTTGTTCTATGCTACCACAACAGTTTGAACTGACTCTATAAAGTACCGTGTTCATCATGAAGTATTTTGAATAATTGGCTACATCTATCTATCAATTACATGTTGTTTCTCCCAGGAACTGTGTTTTATTCGCCTTCGTAGTCCTTCAGGGGCGATGTGGTGACAGACAGGGAGGGGAAGGCTTACAAATGAGCAGCAGTAAGCAACTGGAAATAAATATTTCCACAAAATACTTTATTTTTTTAAATGCTTTCTGGTTTTTGTTTGTTTTTTTTAAGATTTTATTTATTTATTTGACAGAGAGAGAGAGAACTAGAGAGGGAACACAAGCAGGGGGAGTAAGAGAGGGAGAAGCAGACTCCCCACCGAGCAGGGAGCCCAATGCGGAGCTCGATCCCAGGACGCTGGGATCATGACTTGAGCTGAAGGCAGACGCTTAACGACTGAGCCACCCAGGTGCCCCTCCACAAAATACTTTAATGATGTAGAGGCCTGAGACCCTAGTCCGGGATAGGCTGAAAATCTAGCTCTAAAATGAAATAGACTTAAAACCCAGTGGCGAGATAAAGGTAGAGGAGATTTGTCATGACTCTCAGAATCTGGTCAGTGTTAAATTTCCACTGGATAGAGGGTAAGAGCTCTGGATTTGGAGTCTGACAGCATGGAATTTACTCGGTCTGAGGCCTTAGGCAAGTCACTACCTCCCAAAGCTTATCTCCCCGTCTGTATGGCGGGCAAGGTAAGGAAATGAAATAAGCACAGTCCTTGGTACACAATAAATATTATTGTCGTTATTGTAACTATAATCCAACCAGATTGGTACAATAAAGGAAAATACTGTCCTGGAAAAATAAAATTGTCAGTCACTAGCCATGCATTATGAGTGTTGGAAAACCTCGTATAAAACTGAGAAGTAGAGACTAGGTACTAAGCCAAGGCTATCTGCAGGGATGTCTATATGCATGGGGGAGATTGGTGGGGAAAAGCTATGGGTAAGCAATGATTGCCAAGTTACAGTTCATCATGCACCTGTTAGAATAGAACCAACAGCTTTCCTGAATCTTGTAGACTGAACTGTGTTCCCGTAACATTCACAGATTGGAGCCCTAACCTCCATGTGCTCTGTATTTCGGGATGGCGTCTTTAAGGAGAAAATTAAAGTTAAATGAGGTCATATGGGATAGGCTCTCATCCAATAGGATTGATATCCTTATAAGAAGAAAAAGAGATACCCAGAAGGCAGGCACCCAGAAAGAAAGGCCACGTGAAGTCCCAGTGAGGAGACAGCTAGGGCTGTGGACCAAGAAGCCACCCCTGCTGGCACCATGATCTGGGACCTCCAGCATCCAGAACGGTGAGAAAATAAATTTCTGTTATTTAAGCGCCTTTCCCCCACCCCTACCCCCACCCCCAGTCTGAACAAATGAATACACTGACTAATAGTACTCTTTTGTTTCTCACATAGATTTCTCTCTCTGGAAGCAGGGATTTGGAGACCACATAGTCTGGTCCTTCATTCCCAGTGGATTCCACCATCTCTTGTGCTTACACAACTTTTCCTTCTACTCAGAGGGGAAGCTCTCACATCAAAGGCCTTCTCAGTGCTTATCTGGGAGCAAATATTTATGGCAGTTTCTTTTTATCTGTTTAAAAAAGAACTTCTTTCTAAGGATGCAGGAAGAGCAGATGTGAAACCATGGTTCCAATCCAAAAATGCCCACTCTGATGTCTGAACTTTTCCTAGAATAGACTTCTCCCAGAATTTCCCCAGCCTGGCCCATAGGAGGTGGTCATAAAGTCTGGCTGAACACTTCACTGAAAATTGAATAGTGTGTCAACTTGTCGTATTCACACTAGTTGATTATACATAGATACACACATTAGCTTTAGTTTATGGCACTTATCGGACAGGAGGAACAATAAAGCTAAAAAAGAAAAACAACTAGAGGATAAATTTGCATAAAGTCACCAAAAAATAAAACGATCAGGAGCCTGGCCTGAAGTCTTTAAATTTGCTAATGAAGTTTTCAGCATTACCTTTCTAATGCTGTCTTCAAATACACAGATGTACTTTTTATTTTTATCTCTTTTTTAGCAGGTTCAGTTTTTACTTTCTCCCTTACCTTTAGAAAAAGCATCTGCTTGGGATTTCTCCTGTTCCCAAGGCTATAGCTGGAGCATGGAATTAGCTGATGCATGGAAGGCATTGCCATGTGATTGTACCCCCCCAACCCCCCCACCCCGAGTCTATTAAGTCTGCTGCTGACTGCGCTGATGAAGCAGCCAGGGAGGGCAGGCAGTCTCCAATTCTGCTTTAGTCAAGGACCAGGAAAATAAAAAGGAATAGGATCTGACCCACCTGCCTATTTCCTTTTCTAAAAAACACAGAAAACTCACTTTTTTCCAAAGTTTTGAGTTGGAAGACTGAGGGAATACAAGTCATGAGTGTCTTCATCTTTTTATAATACTTCACCTTTCTGGAGATTTGCGTTGATTAATTAGTTGTTTTCTTTATCTGTTTATGTAATAACTAAAGAAACCTAAATAACATTTCACTCATTGCATTGTCATGCATTGTGGAAAACTGAAGATGAGCTTTTTTTTTTGCATAAAATTTCAACAGTGAAACAAACAAAAACACCTCAATAACAGGCATCCATCACTCTCTAGTTTTCATTTCCTGAATATTGGAGGAGAGAGGAGGAAGGACATAATGACACCTGCCATTACTCCTGTAATGGACTTTTCATAGGTTAATTTTGTCCATCGTTTTACAGACAGTTTTTTGTTTTGTTTTGTTTTTTTCAGAATTTCTGTTTTGAATACTTGCTTACTATAGTTTCTGACGGTTTGGCCCACCTCAGACCTTCTCTCATTTAAAAACAGTGAGACCAGAGGTGGTAGTTTGGGATACCGTTCAGTACTTAATTCTTTTGAATATCACCAATTTAGTAAAGCTTTTAAGAATCCAGAAGCAAAATGGTCTTTTTACAGTCAGACCTGTCTATCCAGGAAAAAAATGACTCTAACTACTACAAATAGAATTATATCTGCTTGTAAATTTGATAAAGAATATTTTTAAAGGATTAGAGTTTATTTCTAAGCCTTAATTAGGGAAGAAAGGAGGACAGATAAACACTTTCACCAAGAAATTACAACCAAATACAAAAATAAGACATTGAAGCAAAAGTCATTTTTGGCAAGCCACAATATTGCAATATGAAAAAAAAAAATGGAAAGAGAATCAAATGAAAAAAAAAAACAATGTAAAACTAAAAGTAAATACCTGGAATAGAGTCATGATTACCTATATATCCTATTGACAGATATTTGCACATGAAGAAACTGGGAGAATAGAAATGATGTTGAGAAACTCATGCACAAATAACCTTAGAGATGATCTAATTTTTCATTCTCAATCTTCCTACTAAGGAATAATGACCAATCCAGTATTACAAAGTGAATAACAACAGTAAGCTAACTAAAAGTAGCCAGAATTTTTCTCTCTGGAAATAAGTACTGGGTAGAAGGCATAACTTGTTTTAGGATTTTCTCCATTTGTAACAAAGAAGCAAAGGACATAGTAATGTTTGAAATTGGGGTTTATATTTAGGATTTCTTTTTCCTTCCTTTTTTCTTTCATATTTTGATTTAGCAACCAAGTGTCCTTAATCTAGATACAGAAGGGTCAGGTGACTGCTGTGAGCTCAGTTAACCCTTGGTTATATATATTAGGGAACTGACAATTTAGACACCTCCTCCGCACAGGTAGGTGAAAGACACAAACCAGAAAGACAGATTTTGACATAACTGTGGTGGCCATGACTCCTTCTTCCCATACAAGCATCTTCAAGCAGATAAATACTTCTTGGCTTTGTTCTTTTATGTCATGAGTACACTGTAAATTATTAGAATGATAAATAAATTCAGCAAGGTTACGGGATATAAGATCAATATGCAAAAATCAATTGTGTTACTACATAGTTGCAGTGAACAATCCAAAGATGAAATTAAGAAAGCAATTCCATTTACAGTAACATCAAAAAGAATAAAATACTTGATAATAAATTTAACAAAAGAAGTGCTGAACTTATACTCTGAAAACTATAAAGCATGATTGAAATTAAAGAAGATATAAATAAATAAAAATATCAATACTCCCTAAACTGATCTACAGATTCAATGCAATCCTTGCCAGAATCCCAGCTGACTTTTTCATAGACATTGACAAACTGATTCTATAATACATGTGGAAATACAAGCGACACAGAATAGCCAAAACAATCTTTAAAAAGAAGAATAAAGTGGGAGAACTCAGACTTCCTAATTTCAAAACTTACAACAAAGCAACAGTAATCCAGAGAGTATGGTACTGGCTCAAGGATAGAAATATACACCAATGAAATAGAATTAAAAGTCCAGAAATAAAGTCATGTGTCTGTGCTCAGCTGATTTTCCACAAGAGTGCCTAGACCATTTAATGAAGAAATATTTAGTCTTTTCAACAAAATGATGTTGGCGTGAGTGGTAATCACATGCAAAGGAAAAAAGAAGAAATTGGATGCTTATCTCATACCATAAACAAAAATTAACTCAAAATGGATCAAAGACTTAAATGTAGGTTCTTAAGGTATAAAACTCTTAAGAATAAAACAGAAGGGTAAATCTTCATGACCTCAGATTTGGCAAAGGATTTTCAGATGTGACATTAAAAGAATGAGCAACAAAAGATAAAAAGAGATAATTTGGGGGTCTTCAAACTAAAAACTTTTGTGCTTTAAAGGACGCCATGAAGAGAGTGATAGCCCACAGAATGGGAGAAAACATTTGCATTCCATATACTATAAGGGACTCATATCCATAATATGTAAAGAACTTGTAACTCAACAAAAAGAGACAACAATCCAATTTTAAAAATGGGCAAAGGAGTTGAATAGACATTTCTCCAAGGAAGATATACAAATGACCGACAAGCACATGAAAAGATGCTCAAAATCTTTAGTCATCAGGGAACCTCATATCAAAACTACAATGAGGTCATACCCACAAGCATGGTTAGAATCAAAAAGACAGACAATAACAGGTAATGGCAAACACGTAGAGAAATCAGAACCCTCATATACTGCTGGTGGAAACGTAATATGGCACAGCTGCTTTAGAAAACAATTCGACAATTCCTCAAACAATTTAACACAGAGTTACCATATGACCCAACATTTCTACTGCTAGGTCTATATCCAAGAGAAATTAAAATACATCTCCATAAAAACGTGTGCATGAATTACTATAGCAGCATTGTTCATAACAGCCAAAAGATGGGACTGACAGAAATATCCATCAATGGACAAATAAACAAAACAAAATGTAGTATATCTGTACAACAGAGTATTATTTGACCATAAAAGGGAAAATGGACTGATACATGCTGCAACACCAATGAACCTTGAAAACATTATGAGAAATAAAATAAGCCAGTTGTAGAAGTCCACATACTACATGATTCCATTCATATGAAGTTCCAGAAGAGGGGAATCTGTAAGACAGAAAGTCATTGCTTAAGGTTCAGTGGTTGCTTGGGGTTGGGGGTCGTGGGAGAAAGAAATGTGGTAGTAAAAGGGTATAGGGTTTCTTTTTGAGGTGATGCAATGTATTTTGGTTTTCTTAAAGATTTTATTTTTTTAAATAATCTCTATCCCCAGTGTGGAGCTCGAACCCACAACCCCAAGATCAAGAGTCACATGCTCTACCGACTGAGCCAGCCAGGCGCCATGTGGCAATGCAATGTTCTAAAACTGACTGTAGTGGGGCGCCTGGGTGGCTCAGTTGTTGAGCATCAGCCTTTAGCTCGGGTCATGCTCCCAGGGTCCTGGGATCGAGCCCCCCATCAGGCTCCCTGCTCAGTGGGAAGCCTGCTCCTCCCTCTCCCGCTCCCTCTGCTTGTGTTCCCTCTCTCACTGTGTCTCTCTCTGTCAAATAAATAAATAAAATCTTAAAAAAAAATAAAATAAAAAAAATAAAACTAACTGTAGTGATAGTCGTACATATCTGAGACTATATGAGAAACCACTGAAATTGTACACCGTAAATGGGTAAATTGTATGGTGTGTGAATTATATCTCAATAAAGCTGTTTTCAAAAAATTTTAAGTGTACCATATCAGTAATCTGAAAACTAAGTGAAATTATACCATAAAATGCCTGATACATTATGCATTTTCATTTAATTTTTCATTGCTTCAGTATTTCCAGAATTGCAGCACAATTATTTTTTCTAATATTAAACGCATCAACATCATCCTTGTGTCCCCGGAGCTTGCAGAGAAAAATTGTAACTCCTTAGTTTGGAATTCAGTGATCTTCACAATATAGTTTTGTACTACCATCAGAAAAAAATATTCAATTTAAAAAGTTACATGTGCACAAGTAAATAATTACAACCATAGAAAAGGGTATACAGTGAAAAGTGTAAATCTCCTTCCTATTTCAAATTCTTAGTTTCCCTCCTTACATGCAACCAATTGCCAATTTCCTGTGTATCTTCCCAGACATGTTTACTACGACTCTGTACCCAACCTATTGGCATATTCGACTCACTCAGCACCTAAGATGGACCATCTTTATTATTAATAATGAGTTCATGTGCATAAAAGTTAAGTTTCCCACTAAAAGTATAATTGTACACTGTACTTTTTTTTTTAGTTTCACCCATAGCACCAAAAATCCAGGACCTTCTACATTGTAGATATCCCAGAAAATATTTGTTGATTGGCAAGATTAGAGGAAACTGCTCTAAAAAACAACAACAACAAAAAAAAAAAACTTGGCTCTCTGCTGACAATAGAGACCTTAACAAGGCAAAAGAGGTAGGACAGGGATAGAAGTATATGGAGGAAATATTTTCTGGAATGTTTTCACAAATGCAGAGGGGTAGAAACAGCATACTAACTTTCATTGAGAATCACCAAACTTGGTATTGCTCTTCCAATAATTTCACATACTGGCTGAGAGCAGATCATACTCCCCATATGGAAATTGATGGCCAAATAATTGTGCTCATGAAATGTTACAATTATACACGCTTAACCAATACTTTTTTGTCTTGAGGTCAATGGGATATTCTACCAGATTTCAAGTTCATTTCTAACACATAAAAGATTTTCTTCTTGCAGCTCAAAACCAACAATGAAGATAACAATGAAACAATTGCTCTATTCATATCTCTGTAAGTATTTGATTCTTGGTATTGAGAAAAATAATGTTTCTCTTTAAGTAACTTTTATAATGGTTTGTCTTCTTTTCACACCTTTTTCTAGATATATTCTTTGACTTTTTTGAGTTAGTCATCATTATATTTACTTCCTTTCTTATTGCTACACGTTTTATGACATTGAATGACAATCTTAGTTTTTGTACTTTTTCTGTTTCCACTTTGCTTCGCTAATTAGGAACTAAGCAGATATTCCCTTGAAGATCACAATCTCAGAAGTGTGATGGATTCATCTTGCATTATTAAGTAATAATACTGTTTTGAGATTGAACCTGGTTCTCCAAGATCCACCAATCTTTATTTTTCCAGGGTACTACTGATGGCAGCCCAGTGCTAACTTGCCTGCACAAAATGCTTGCTGTGAAAGTAGTAAACCTCATTAATTAGAGAGTTAGGGGAATGAGCAGTCTGAGTTTATTAGCGCTTGAATGGTAAGATGTTAAAAACAAACAACGGACAACCTAGCAGTATAGAAAGTAACAGTTGAAATACCCAAGTAATTTATTTCAATTTTTTTGTTGTGTAGAATTTCAACTTGGCCCTGTATGTGTTTGTTTGTACTGTGGTTAAAATAATGATATGGTTGAATATTTCATTTCTTCTTTCCAGAGGGCAGTGATAAATTCCACATTTCATTTCAAGGTTTCTTTTCAGCCACGTGCTTTAACTTAATTTAACATGGCAAATAGACCAAATTAAAACTTGCCTATTTGCTTTTCAAAAGAGTGGAAACATCCCAAATTAATTCCAAATTTTTGTATACTTTTTAGATAAGTTTGGTGATTGACATCTGAGCTTAAACATAACTTCTATAACCTCATCCATCTATGTAATGTGTTTAATAAAACATATTCAATAATATGTTTACTTGAGACCTTCAGAATGCTAGTCAACAAAAGATAGAATGATACCATATATTTGAGTACCTTAATATTTTTAAAATCATGCTCATTACAGACAATGGAATGATCCATTGGTGAAACTCCCAACTGCAGACCCACAGATGACAAGCTATTTAGTGAACAATTTATTGAGTGTCTCATTACCTTTTCCCCAACAACAGACATGTGAGTTCATTCTATTAACCTTAATAAGGTTGCTTTTTAAAAAAAATTTTTTTTTAAGATTTTATTTATTTGCGAGAGAGAGAATGAGAGACAGAGAGCATGAGAGGGAGGAGCAGACTCCCTGCTGAGCAGGGAGCCCGATGTGGGACTCGATCCCGGGACTCCAGGATCATGACCTGAGCCAAAGGCAGTCGCTTAACCAACTGAGCCACCCAGGCGCCCCATAAGGTTGCTTTTGAAGCTCTTTACTTCTATTATTTAAATGGGAACTCTGTCATATGTTAGCCTACAACGGAACCTAAATAACCAGACCAATAAAGCAGATGCAATGTGTTAAAGACTTCATCTGCTACAGATGAGTTAGGATGCTCCCTTTTGCTTAAGCAAAGCTATTTATAGCCTGTCAGAAAATGAAAACTTAAGCAAGGAATAGGTTTCTATATCCTCGGAACACTAACGCGCCTTCATCCTTTCAGGTTAGTGAAGCACATCTCTCTCTAGGGCTGACCTATATAATCCTCAGCCCAGAAAGTTATTCTAAACACAAGTATTTGAAAACCCATCAAGTGTATACATTAAAATTTAAGTCACAAAGAGCTTTCATGTTTCTGACTGAGCCAAGACAATATTAAACAGTTGCTTTTGTATGACCAACACATCCAAAGATTTGGTTCTTTGCAAATGGAATAATCACCTGTTTTAAATGCATTTTGCTACTGAATGAAACGAAATAGCATTCAGAAGCTTCATCATTTTTTGTTCATTTTATAAAATAATGGGAAAATATTGAGTCTCAGAAGTTAAGTCATCTTAACATCTAACCCTTCTATTCCATCTCTGACAGCTAGCTGCTCAGCCTCGGCTGGAAAACGTTGAGTCGCAGAGAACCAAGGGCTTCATTATGGGAGAGTCCAAGATTTAAAAATTCTTCCTTCTGTTTAATCAAAAGCAGTTCTCGGTAAGTTCTCTTCATTCTACCTCTTGAAGAAACCTAAATCAGTCTAAATTCAAGTAGTAAATAAAACCGTAGATGACCAAAAAGAAAAAAAAATGCTTTTCAAACTTGGGTTTCTTGAATCCTTGATTAAATAGCCCAATTTATGTACCAGAACTCCCCAAGGCAAATTTACTAGAATTTCAGGGAGCAAGGGAAGCCCTAATATGAAGAAAAAGATACTGGCATCTGAGAGATCAAAGGTATATTTGTGAATACTTTTCCTTTCACTTTTGTGGCCTTTCCTCTATTTTCTTCGTTCTTCCGTTTAAGTTGAAACTCCTTTCCACTGGGGATGATTTCAGCTGGGTTCCTCTCCGATTAAAGCAAATGATATTGTTATTCCGAAGAGATGCTTGTTAGAATGAGGGAATATCTAATTGGTGAAATGGAGAGAGTAGGATATTTTGGTGCTTTGTACCACTCCAAGAAACCATTTCCTTCTCCATGTGTCCCAGGTAAGCCACCAGGGGTTAAAATACACAGAGCTATTCCCATTGCTTATTAATGCACAGCCTCACATTATTTGCAAATGGCTTTGCACCTTGCAGGAAATAGTGCCTTTAACACTAAACCCTAATGTGGGATAGCCTCTACCTCTCTGGCAGGAATTTCTCCTCAAGGTCACATAGTAAAATGCCTTTCTCTTTCAAATGCCAGTATTAAAATTGAATTCTGCCTTTGTACTGTGCAGAAGCAAACAAAATCTCAGCTTACATAATGATGCACGCCCACAGCACCTGAAAACTCCTCCTTCTGGGGGATGAGATAAATGAGGATCGCTTCTGGAACTTGGTTGCCAGAGGTAAAGGCTAAGTGTGAATTTGAACTGGATCCAGAGCCTGATACTTAGTTGGACATTAAAACTGTCGAGTGGTCTTATAAAATATGCCTGGTGCTTGTTTCATTGGGCCAACTGGCTTCTAAGGGTACTGACTTCCCACTTTCATCCCACACTCTGAGACTCACCTGAATGCCAAGAGACATGAAATTGTTGACACAAGAGGATATAATGTTTGTAATAAAAAATCCATTTGTCTCTTTTATACCTATGCATTTTTTAAAAATTACAAGGCACTTAAGGATGTTGTTCAGGCAATCAAGCTTTGGACAGGCTTAACATTTAAACTTTGCTATGAGTTTTAAGCAACTTCACTGCGAATTTCCTATATCTGCACAGATTTGTTATACCAATGGGTTAATTTAATGACTGATCAAATTAACTTTTTTAATTCTTAGTTTTTTAAGAATTTATTTTCAGTGACATGACCCTATCATAGTACTAACTGCTTCTTCTGTTCTAAACAGGCATTATGGGTTCTTTTTTATGAAGGCATAATTTTCTTTTTGTACTGATACTCACAAGCATATGAGCAGTTGCTAACGAAGTTTTCATTGGGGGAAGGTAAGAATGAAGAAGTGAGGTAGTTGCTTTTAACGTCTTTATTTAGAATATGTGGTGACTCGTGATAGATGGTGAAATATATTCTATTGTGTACCCTAGGAACTCTTCTTAGACTTTCTTGGGCTCAGATTCCACACTCATAAAATGGATATAAAATGTCACATTTTATCAAATCTGAGATACTGCTGATTGTGATTGAGATACTGCTGATTGTCACTAAGGAAAACAAAATACTACTTAAACTACAGCACAAAATTTTCTTCTCCCTTGGAATTGTTATTTGATACTTATTGAAAGGTCTTTTTTTAAGCCTTATCTAGACATATTTAATCATATGTCACACATTTGTTTCTATGCTTTTCTGTGTGCACAATAATTCTCAATACACTTAAAAAAAAAAAAAAAAAAGCTATATCCAAACTGTGAATTCACAGGCAGTGCAAACTGTTCTCCTGCCCTACTATGGTTACAATCTGCCATTAATTATAGATGTCCCCACAGTCAGAGGTACAGCTTTGTGAAGAAAAAAAAATGTATCTTAGACTCTATGGAGTATGGAATTACATTATGATCAATAATCTGATATATGATTATTTTGTGGTTTGCCTTCATACTCAGAGCTATCAAAGTCTTCCAGGTACTATGGACAGCACCACACTCCAATGAACTTCCCTCTAATTAAGTACACAGGTATGAGTGGCTTTTAACAGTAACTCCCCATGAGATTGACCCAGAAGTCACCCAAGTGTATAAGCCAGGCTATCCTACTTGCTGTCTTTCAACTTCTACCTCCTCCTGTGACAGGGAACCTTTAAAAAAATGATAGCTCCATTCTGTCAAGCTGTACAGACTTTAGGGCTTAAATAAATCCCACTGAACCTACATATTCTAACTTGATGGCCTCATCCTTGCTGAACACTGCACTGACCTGCTTCAGTCAGTAGAAGTATCTTTGGAATCATTTGGCACATGCCTCCATGAGTCCCTTTCCCTGGCTCATAATGCAAGGTATACAGTACTGCAGACTTTATTTCTCTAAATTCAGTAACCTTCCTGGTTCACTCAACCAAATGAGGAAAACATTAGACCACGTAATGTAAAAATAAGTCCCGTAGGTGTGATCTTTGAAAAGATTAGAAATGTTGGGCGCCTGGGTGGCTCAGTTGGTTAAGCAACTGCCTTCGGCTCAGGTCATGATCCTGGAGTCCCGGGATCGAGTCCCGCATCGAGTCCCGCATCGGGCTCTCTGCTCGGCGGGGAGTCTGCTTCTCCCACTGACCCTCCCCCCTCTCATGCTCTCTCTCTCTCTCTCATTCTCTCTCTCAAATAAATAAATAAAATCTTTAAAAAAAAAGAAAAGATTAGAAATGTTTATAGTTCATACTTACACTCCCTTTGCCTATGTAATGAACACAAACCCAATCTGTTTAAATTCATCACTTCAGTGTTTTCAATAAAAGCAAGAGTGAATTATTAAGGAAAAAATAATAAAAGCTAGAGTCTGCTGTTGCCAATAATAGTGTGTGTATTCCTGGTCATGAGAATAAAATTTAAAACGTATCCTTTTAAGAGCAACACCTTTAAAATTCTGTGGGTATTCCAAATTTTGAGACATTTAGTGACTTTATACTTACTATCTCTCCTCAACTTGTAGCTTCTCAAATTGATTAAGTCTTCCTTCAAGTGACCTAGCCTCACATCATTCCAAGGGGAGCCCTAAGAAAGGGACTTTGGATGCCGCCCTTGATTTTCATCCTGAGATGTGCTCCTCCACTGCCCTCTACTGTAAGTATCCATAATTTCTACAAGGCTGCCAGAATGTATACTGTTATTAATTGAAAAACAGAATATCAAGTAAAAGCTCTACTTTGGAAAGAAAAAAAAAACCACAAAGATAACCTTTAAAAACTGGTAATTTTTCATTATAAATTACCACAAAAAGGTATTAAGTCACCATTACTAAAACAATGTTCCAAAACTATGACAAATCACGCTAAGGAGAGTTGGTTATATTCGTAGTGGCAAGAGGAAATTATCTCAGGATCGCATGTTGGAACTTTTTCGTTCACTCCATGGTAGGTAAATGAGTTAAAACATGAAGTGTAGTAAAGTCCATAAACTGACTTCTGCTCTCAATTTCCTCTTTTTAAATGTCTCCTTTCTTTTCTGAGAAAAGGTTTTCATTTTTCCTCTTCTACTGAATCTGGAATATAATGTATGGTCAATTATTCACTCTTGTTTATTTTTTTTTAAAGATTTTATTTATTTATTTGTCAGAGAGAGCACAAGCAGGGGGAGTGGCAGAGGCAGAGGGAGAAGCAGACTCCCCGCTGAGCAGGGAGCCCAACACAGGACTCAATCCCGGGACCCCGGGATCATGACCAGAGCTAAAGGCAGACGCTTAACCAACTGAGCCACCCAGGCATCCCTACTCTTGTTTATACTTGGATCAATTGCACTTTAACAAAAGTTGATTCAAATTAAGGCTCTTGATATTTCATTTTCTTATTTCTGTTCTGCCTTCCTTTCTTCCTTCAACAAATATTTGTTGAACAAGCTTTTTGAGAGCTGGAACAAGATTGGTTCCTGTCTTCATGGAACTTACAGTCTATGAGGAGAAAATAGACATTTAACAAGCAATTGCAAGAATAAGTATTTAATTATAATTTTCCAGAACAACATTACAGATCAAGCAAGTAGTATAGATAAAGGCCCCGAATTGGGAGGAACTCAAGAAACTGAAAAGGAAAGGTCAGCATGCTAAGAAATGTGGTATGTGAGGCTGGAGGATGAGGCAGGAGTAGAACATTCTGGGTCTTTTAGGACACGTTAAAGATTTTGGTCTTTATCTCCAGAGTAGCTGGAAACCATTAGTCTTTTTAGGCAGAGTGACATAATTAGACTGTGTTTAAGAGAGAGAACTATGCCATCTGGGTGGAGCGAGTGGGGAGAAGACTGGATGCAGATATTTTTTTTCAGGGGATATTGCCTGAGTCCAGTGAAATATGATGGAGGCCTGAAATAAGGAGGCAGTGAATGAGTTGGAGAAATTTTTAGAAAACACAAAGTGAAAGATTGGGTGTGTAGTTGTAGGAGAGTGTATAAGGGAGAAGTTGTGGAGTTGGACTAAAAGGGATGAGTATTTCTGAAGTGTAGGAGGCATGTAAATTCATCACTAAGGATGCTAAGTTTCTTCTGTTATTCAAAAGAAAACGGCTCCTTCTTTATCTTCTCCTCTGCTCACACAACAGCACACATGCATACGTAGAAATTCCCACATTTTAAAGTAATTTTAGGTACATTTTATTTATATGTCAGCTAAATGGATATAGAAGACTCATCCTCCCACCATAAATATACTGAAATGTTAGATATATTTAAATATACAAGTGTGTGAATATGTATACATAAGTGTATTTGTTTTGTGTATGTATATGTATGTTGTGTATAGATGTGTATACACACACACACACACACACACACGTGCATGATGATTCAGCTGCTACTAATAAGGATTCAGACCCTGCTATGGACCTTACAGTTGGGGACCAGAACACTAAAGCATATTTGGGATTCATGTGGTGGGCCTGCCACTTCCACTCATGAACTCAACCAGGAAAACCATAAGGTAGCTTCCTTGTACTTCAGTCAGTGTACTGAAGAGAAAGGTAATTAAAAATCAGCTGTGAAGAGACTAGCCTGAAATTTCTGCCACACATTGGTGCAAAAACTGTAAACTGAAAATTTAAAGTAAAATCTCATTCAGAAATGTTGAAATCCAAAGGATGTTTTCATAAGCAAACAAAACCACTGTTTACATATAATCAAAAATTTTAAACCATAAAGAAACAAATAACAATGTCAAAAAGTCAGTAGAAGCAATAGGAAAATTAAGACTTAAAAATTACAGATGACTTGACAATCTGAGAAGGACTATAAAATAAGCTTAAAATAACTGAAAAAGTAAAAGGAAGAATGGATGTCATAATAGTATAACGTGGTATGAATAAAACATCAGTTGGATTTGAAAATGAATGAAAAAAATGATTCTGAAAATATCAAAAAATTAACGGAAAATATCCTCAGAATATGGTTAAGCAGCATAAAAAGTAAAACTGAAAAGAGAATTGTTAGACCATCCACATAGAAAATTAAATGATTTATTTTCTAGAGACATCTAACCAAAAAAGATCTGACTCAGGAATAATTGAATTTCAAAGTGAGATGCCCCAAAGAATGGTTGAAATCAATCACCCATTCTATCCTATGGATCAACAGCCAAAAATTCTTCATCATGAGCACAACACTTCCAAAGAACTTTTTGGGATTTAAGTTTTAATTTTCAACTTTATG
>NC_058414.1:95229989-95289324 GCF_002201575.2 Neomonachus schauinslandi | reverse complement strand
CCCATAAGGAAATATGTGGCACAAGACCAGCTTTCCTGCATAAACAATCAGAAAACTGCATAAAATATATGAAACAAAGCAGAAATGTGATGCCTGAGAGAAGAGAAACAAATAAGATGAGCCCTATGATCATTTCAGCTTTCTATCTGGAAGTAATTGCCACATTACAGCATAGATACAAAACAAACCAAAACAAGTCTGCCTCACTGAGATGAAAAGAGAGACATAAACTTTGGGGAGGTGAAGGTGGCTGATATTTTCAGGGCAAAGTACCAAGGAACCATGCAGAAAAGGAGCTCCAGAGATCTGCATAGAGATCACATCAAGTCCTTGTCTGAATTCAATTCTAGTTGTGCATTAAGTAAGAACTCTACAAGACCAGCCAAAAACAACATCTAGAAAGCTATAAACTAAAAAATTCCCAGACTTCAAATAGGGTTGGGGGATATTGGAATTCCTATCAGCCAGAGAGGGACAAACCTGTTAAATACACAGGACATTCGCTAGAGACTTCAGAAGAGTCATGCCTTAGTACTGGGACTCAATAGACCTAGAGTAAAGGCTGCAGTACTATAGACTCATTCTAAGAAAGCCTGAAGACAAACCTCAAGAGAATGAAGCAGATCCTCAAGTAACTTAACTGTCCACCAAAACATAGTTCAAGAACTTTAAAGGACAAAAAAAACAAAATTAATTCAACTACACAAAAAACAATCATGTCCAGCACCTAACCAAAAATTCCTAGACATGCAAAGAAGCAGAATTACCTGACCCATAGCAGGAAGAAAAAAAAAAAAAAAAAAGGCTATAAAAAGATCCCCAAATGGCAGAGATGATAGAATTAGAAGATAGAGACTCTTAAAAAGCTGTTATAATTATGCTCAAGGCTTTATCGGAAAATGGAAGATATTTTTTAAATAATAAAACAGAACTTCTAGCATTGAAAAATACAATACCTGAAACAAAAAATTCACAGTGATGTCAGCATCATGGTGGCATAAGATGTCCCTCATATTTGTCCCCCTCCCTGAACAAAAATTTAGAATCCATCCAGACAAAAGTGCCCTTGAGGGAGCTGTGGGATTCCAGCACCATATACCAAGGGATCCAGGAGGAATCTTGCCTACCCATGCATGGGGTAATAGGCAGACAGTCCACCAGGGGCAGGTGTAGAATCTGCAGCTGTTCATGAACCAGCTCCAGCCTTGCTCAGCCATGATCTGGAAGCCCCTGGAAAACACTGTCTTAGATAATCACCCACATCTGAGAGAGCATTTGTGGAAGTACAGGTTTCCAGAGAACAAGATCCAGCACACCATTAGAGCAAAAAAATATGAATTTGGATGGGTATGAGGAACACTTTGACTTTACCCACCTCATCCCTTTCCCAAGGCAGCATAGCTGAAGGCCCTCACCTAAAACCAAAGCTCTTATAGGAAAGGAATAACATTAACTAATATTTACTCATGATCATAGATGCAAAATCTTTAACAAAATATGAGAAAAATCAAATCTAATAATATATAAAAAGGATAATACATCATGACCAATTAATGGAGTTAAGATTGGCTTAACATTTTAATATCAAGCAATATGATTGTCATATTAACTGAATTAAGTAGGAAAACCATATAATTGTAATCTTAAGTCATGTAATCATAAAATCTTAGGTCGTATAATCTTAACCAGTGGGGCGGGGGGAGACATTTCACAAAATTAGCTCATGTAGAGTAAAAATCTCAGCAAACTAAGGAATAGAAGGAAAATTCCTCACCCCAATAAAGCACATTTATGAAAAACCTACACATAACCTTATAATTAATGGTAAAAGACTGAATGATCTATGCCTAAGATTTGAAACAAGGCAAGGATGTCTCTTCCCTTTGAAATTATACTGGAGGTCCTACCCAGCGCAATAAGGCCAAAAATAACAATAAATAAATAAAAGACATATAGATTGGAAAGGAAGAAATAAAACCACATTACAGGCAAAATAATCAGATTTGCACACAACATGATCTGTAAATTCTAAGAAATCTACAAAAATGTTAAATGACTAATAAGTAAATTTAACAAGATCACAGGATAACAAGACCAATTTAAAAAATAAATTATATTCTATATACTAAAAAGAAACAATTGATGTATAACAGTTGATGTATAAATATCCCATAAGTGGTACAACCCTGAAGAATTTGTTTCCTAGCATTTTCCATGGGATGCAGCTCCAGTGTCCCATAGAGATACCTGTTTTATGCACCCTTCCGTAGCCCCTTCTTTAATAGCTTCACTCTTGACAAGTGCTTCTGTACATCCGGATAAAACAATTGACCTCCAAACAATGTGGGGGTTAAGGATGCCAACTTCCCCTGTAGTTGAAAATCCAGATACAACTTTTGACTCCCTAAAATCTTAGCTACTAATAGCCTGCTGTTGACTGGAAGCCTTACAGATAACATAAATCGTTGATTAACACATATCTTGTATGTTATATATATTAAATACTATACTCTTACAATAAAGTAAGCTAGAGAAAAGAAAATGTTAAGAAAATCCTAAGAAAGAGGGGTGCCTGGGTGGCTTAGATGGTTAAGCATCTCCCTTTGGCTTATGGCATGATCCCAGGGTCCAGGGGCCTGGGATCGAGCCCCTGCATCTGACTCCCTGCTCAGTGGGGAGCCTGCTTCTCTCTCTCCCTCTGCCATCCCCTCCGCTTGTGCTCTCTGACTCTGTCTCTCTGTCAAATAAATAAAATCTTTTAAAAAAGAAAATCCTAAGAAAGAGAAAATGCATCTACAGGACTATACTGTATTTATAAAAATAAAATCCACAAATAAGTGACCCATGCAGTTCAAACTCATGTTGTCAAAGGGCCAGCTGTACTTATACCCCAAATGCCCATTTTAGGTTCTGCTCCTGAGAAACCCAAACCAAACCGTGTGGCAGTATGGCGTGTTCTGGAGTTGAGGACATCACGACCAAGCCCTTTGGTGCCTACTTCCTGAGAAGTACAGAAAATGGATCCTCTGCTTACAGATAGGCCCAGATTGTAAGTAGGTGAAGGTAGGGACTATAGGCTTGGTTGTGTGTGTGTGGGGGGGGGGGGGGGGTCTCTGCAGTGTGTGGTACCAGGATATGCCTATAGGAGCTGTTTTGAATTGATTCCTTTATCAATGTCGTGTGATGATATCACTTTCAGTTCACACTGATGTCTGCAAGCAGTCAAAAGCCCATGATAGGGCGCCTGGGTGGCTCAGTTGGTTAAGCGACTGCCTTCGGCTCAGGTCATGATCCTGGAGTCCCGGGATCGAGTCCCACATCGGGCTCCCTGCTTGGCGGGGAGTCTGCTTCTCCCTCTGACCCTCCTCCCTCTCATGCTTTCTGTCTCTCATTCTCTCTCTCGCAAATAAATAAAATCTTAAAAAAAAAAAAAAAAGCCCATGATAACCAACGAAAAAGACAACAATATCATCTTGACAGTCTACTTCTTCCCTCTTCATGCTCGAAAGTTGAGTGTTAATCCCAAAGAAGGGTGGGAAAGGGAAAGTTGTGAGAGAGCAGAATGCTTTTCTCCTGCACTTAATATTGCTAACCCCGCAAGTCTCATTTGGGAGATGGGAGAGGAAGAAAGATTTTAATCAAACATGAGATCTAAGTTTTACAGTGACTAGTCCAGAATTTTAATAATTGAGCCTATTTTAATATCTAGTTTTTAGTCTTACATTAAATTTTAGTATTAAAATATGCTTATTGAATACTTAATTAAAATATATGAAAATATACTATCATACTATATGCTTAATATAATTAAAATATACTAATTAAGTACTTAATTAAAATATACTTATGTTCATACTAAAAATGACCAAAAATTATGAATTGGAGTGATGTCCTAAGTGAGTCTCATATTCACCAAAAGATAGAGGTGGGTAAGGGGTGGGGTCTGTGGTTTTAAACAGAGCATAGCTGGCAAAACAAACATAGTACATAGAAATACATATGAGTACATAATATAACATAAATGCTGTTTAAGTGAGCTTTGTCTATTACCGGGAGCATATATATTTAACCACTGAAAAACAAAGCATGAATTTGGGATGGTGCTTCTGAAGGATGGTTGTCAATCCATCCAAATCACCTGGGTTGTCAGGATTTCTGGGAGTGTGGCCTCAAAAATCTTTATTTTTAAACAAGCTCCTCAGGTGAATTTTAAGAACATTATAGTTTAAAAATTATTGTTCTACATATTATCCTGTATCTTACCTTTTTTAGAGATATTTTCTCCCACTTTATTCTTCTTTGTAAACATTGTTCTGGCTATTCTGTGTCCTTTGAAATTCCATATGTATTGTAAAATCAGTTTGTCAATTTCTATAGTATATAGAGATCTGCTTCATTTCATTTAATCACTGCATCAGATTATATTGTATTCTTTAAGTTAATTTATTCAGTCATTCCTCTATTTTGGACATTTTTAACTTTTTGCCATTTTAAACCATGCAACAGTAACATCTGTGTGCACACATCATTAAAAAGTATGCAAGTACTATTTTCAGGCAGAGGCTTAGAAATAGAAGAGCTGGATCATAAGGAATGTGCATTTAAAATAATGATAGAAATGATCAAATTCACTATCAGAAAAGGAATTACCCACTTATAATACATAAATGTGTATGAAAATGCCCCAAGTCCTCTTAAACACTATTATTCATTTTTTCCATTCTTTAATTTCATAAGGTTTATTGTTTTTATTTGTATTTCCATAATTATTATAGAGTTGGGTATCTTTGATGTATTTATCAGCATTCTTTTTCCTTCCCTGAACTGCTTCCTTTTTGTCTTATTGATTGGCAGAAGCTCTTTTTATGTTCTGGCTAGTAAGTTTGATATTTATGCTGCAAAGATTTCTTCCCCATGTGCTGCTTGTCTCTTTAGGTTGTTTTTCTCTTTATAGAAGTTTGAAATTTCTTAGTCAAATCTGATTTGACTTCTGAGTTTTGTGAGTTACTGAAGAAGACCTTCCGCATCTAAATATTATTTTTTAAAATCCTTACTCAAAAAGGATTTGACTTTTATATTTAGCTTTTAATACACTAGAAATTTATCTTCATATGGTATGAAGCAGAAATTTATTTTTATTCATTTCCATGTATAGATAACTACATCAAAGATATTTATTTTAAAAAGATATTTATTAAATTTATCACTATATTTTCCATCTAATGTAAAATGTCACCTTTATTGTAGACTAAATTCCCACATATCTAAGTGTATTTCTGAACTGTATTTTGTTCTATCAAAGTTTATGCTCATGCTACCTTTTTATTTTTTTTATTTTTAATTTTAAAATTTTTTAAAAATTTTTCTTTTAAGTAGGCTCTACTCCCAGCCTGGAGCCCAACATGGGGCTTGAACTTACAACCCTGAGATCAAGGCCTGAGCTGAGATCAGGACTTATATGTTTAACCAGCTGAGCCACCCAGGCACTGACCCCCCTCATGCTACCTTTTTAAAACTACTGTAATGACATATATTTTTCTTTACCTACTAGGAAAAATCTCTTCTTATTGACCTTCTTAAAAAAATGTTATTGGGGTGCCTGGGTAGCTCAGTCAGTTAAGCGTCCAACTCTTGATTTCGGCTCAGGTCACGATCTCAGGGTCAAGAAATCGAGCCCTCCATTGGGCTCTCACTGGGTGTGGAGCCTGCTTAAGATTCTCTCTCTCCTGCTCTCTCTGCCCCTCCCCCTCTGCTCCTGCATACACTCTATCTCTAAAAAAAAAAAAAGTTATTCTCCTGGCATACTTACAAATCAGTTTGTAAAATTCCGTAAAAATTTTGTTGGGATTTTGGAAAGGTATTGCATTAAATTTAGTAGATTTACTTGGAGATTTTTTTTTTTTTTTAGAGATAATGAGTCTTCTTGGTTAAGAACATAAATGTCTTACTATTTATAAAAATCTTTTACAGAAAACAGGATCAGTTTTTAACGTTCTTTTTGGCAGGCCCCCCAAATTCTGTAATTTATTGATTGAATACACATAATCATCAAGGCTACAGTAGATAAGGTAAGGTTTTTAAACATTGAAGAGTGGCAGGCCATGACATCCCAAACATGCCATTGTGGCATTAAGGGAATATTTTGAATTAAAGGCACTTGAGAAACAGCAGGTTCAGGAAGAGCACTCAGACCTCCCCTTGTCTTCCTGAAAGCAGGAGCTAAAACTCCCATGAGAAAGCTACCCTCTCTGTACCAGGAAGAAAGAAACATTCTTACCACTGGAGACCCAGAGTAGAGGCAGAAAGAATTCCGTACAAATAGACCTTGTTAAAATAGCTCATCTTCAGGCGCCTGGGTGGCTCAGTTGGTTAAGCGACTGCCTTCGGCTCAGGTCATGATCCTGGAGTCCCTGGATCGAGTCCCGCATCGGGCTCCCTGCTCAGCAGGGAGTCTGCTTCTCCCTCTGACCCTCCTCCCTCTCATGCTCTCTGTCTCTCATTCTCTCTGTCTCAAATAAATAAATAAAATCTTAAAAAAAAAAAGATTAAAAAAAAAATAGCTCATCTTCTGTTAGCTTCCACATAGATTTTACTTACTTTTCCACAATTGCCTTTCTTTGTTCAACCTAGTTTGAAGGCATTTAGGTTTTACCACTTCTTTGGGTCTTCATTTCCTTATGAGGGCTCCCATGTTACATAAAACTTATATTAAGTACATCTGTATGCTTTTCTCCTGTTAATTGGTGTTACGTTAATTTAATTTTCAGGTCTAGCTGAAGACTGTAAGAGGAAACAGGTGAAGTTTTGACCCTGCCCACATTTATACATATATTCCCTACATTTATATTATTCCTCTTAAATTCATTTCCCTCCCCCTTCACTTGCCTCTCCCATCTCAGTAAATAAAATTACTATGTACTTCATTGCAAAAGCAAAACATGTAGGAGTCAGATCTCTCATACCCCATATTTAATGCATGACCAAGAAGAGCTGATTCTGACCCCAAAATATATCCCAAATCCTTTCACTTTTGGGCTTCTCTACTACAGTCATTCTAGGGCCATCATCATTTCTCAACTGATGTGTCAGTTCAGACTAAGGTTGGATAGTGTATAACCAAAGGTTGGCGGGTGGGGGGATTAGATGAGAATGGTTTAACCAAGATAGAAGCTTATTGCTCTTTCACAAATAGTGTTTGAAACAATATAAGAGTTTGTTTCCTTTCGGTACTGAAAGTCAGGCTATTGACTCCTAAAACAAGAATATTTTCTATTATGTAAGTGGCTTCCAACATGTAAGGTGTCAATGCCTGGGAGTTCATGGAGTGGCCGGGTGTTTCTAAAGCCTCTTATGCATTAAGTATTATCCATTAGGTTAAATAAATAATATGTCTAGCTCATATTTATTCTGTGGTATAATAGATATTTTTAGTGATATGCCAATCTTTTTGTGGTTAATAAATCCTGTACAAATATATATACGTATAAGTAATATATATAAATTGTACATATATGTAAATATGTACATTATGTATATATACACAATTATATGGGGAGGGGGGAGAGAAAGAGAAAAGAGCTTACAATGCACCATATACTATGTTTGGCCCTGAGAATGTAGCAGTGAACAGATTAGGCCATTTCCCTGCCTTGTCGTGGAAAACAAGGTCAATAAATAAATGAACAAGTGTTCTAAAGAAGAAAAACAGTGTGCTAAGATAGAGAGTAACTGGGGGAAGAAATTTTTGATAGGAAAATCAAAGGCTCTTTGAAGAGGTGATATTTGAGCTTAAAATGAGCCAGTTATGTGAAGAACTTGGCAGGACATGGAGACAAACATTCTAGAAAAAAAATGAAATAGAAAGAAGAATAAAGGGGGTGAAATTGGAGGGGGAGACGAACCATGAGAGACTATGGACTCTGAAAAACAAAGTGAGGGTTCTAGAGGGGAGGGGGATAGGAGGATGGGTTAGCCTGGTGATGGGTATTAAGGAGGGCATGCTCTGCATGGAGCACTGGGTGTTATACACAAACAATGAATCATGGAACACTACATCAAAAACTAATGATGTATGGTGATTAACATAACATAATAAAAAAAGAAAGAAAGGACTTGTTCTGTTTAAAAAGCTTGACAGAAGCAAGTTTGGCTGGATCTTCATATATAAGGAGAAGAAGTGCTATAAGATAAAATTGCAGATAGGCAAAGACCAGATTATTCAGGGCCTTTTCAGTTTGGATTTTATTCTTAAATCAGCTGATGAGTTTTAAGCAAACAGGGACCTGATCTGTTTTATAGTTTAGAAGAGCTTTGGCTACTCTGGGGGCACTAGAGGAGAGAGGCAGGCAGGTGAAAGAGGAAAAGACACAGTGGTTATTATGGAGTCTGGTTACGGCAACCCAGGGTTGGCTAGCCTGCTCTCAATGTTGGATCTTTTTCTATTTAGCAATAATACCCATTTTTAGGAGCGCTATTGCATCCCATCTAAAAGACTACATTTTCCAGCCTCCCTTAAAACTAGATGGGCCACATGATTAAGTGCTGGCCAATTAGGTTTGACTAAAGTATTGGGTGAGACTTACAGGAAGCCTCTAACGATGTCGAGCTTCACCTGAGCCTGGGCTCCAGAGACGGTGATGGCTAAGAAATTCCCCCACCCCCTTGTTTGCTGAACAACTCCACCCCCCCACACACACCCACCTTTTTGTGTTCCAGGAAAAGGATTACTTCAAAGAAATACCCTCCCCGTATGACTTAGATAAAACTCCCATACGACTCTCAGATCATTCTCTTGTGTTTACCCCTGAGGAGGCCAGATTTCCTCCAATGCTCTATTTTTTTTGAAATAGAATTGACTATATAACATATTATTTCCAGGTGTATCCAATACCGCATTCTTTGTCTCATGAATGATTAGCTGATATTAGAAATGTTTGCCTGAAAAGAGCTAAACACAGAGATAAATGTTTCCTGTTCAGCTGACTGAGATTTCCCCTGATTACAAAAATCCCAGTTCTAAATCATCCCACCTGCGATTTGTCTATGCCTCCCTACAAAAATCTAAGGCAAAATTACACTGTGATGACATGTGGATCTTAGGATGTAGGGTGTGTTCCTTATTGCAAGAGCCTGAAAATGATCTCCTTAATTGTGTGGTGCATTTTATCTTTCACATCTTTTATAAGGCAGATAGTGTATCTTCCTTGCCCTTCTTCCTTCCTAATGCTTGAAAGGTATAAGGTGAAGGTTGGAGCTCAGGCAGCCTTCTTGGACCACAAGGTGACATACGTTTAAAATGAACCATATATATCAGACTGTGGAAAGGGCTATAAAAGAAGCATGAAAGAATGTAATGAAATTATAAGCAAAATGAGATTAATTGTGAGGGGTTTGAGTGAATCTCAGGGAAGACTTTTCGGAGATGATACTTCATATAGGTCCTAAAATAATCATTTTTATTGGTGGATGAGCGAAAATGACAAGCATGATAGAATCTGATCCAAATTGACCTCAGCAGGTTGGAATAAGTGGTCAGTAGGACAAATGGAGGATTTATGGAATGAAAGAAAAGGCAAATTGAAGTTACTTTCCAAGGAGTCCAGAAGAATAAGGATGCCAGGGAAAGAAATGAGACTCTGGGAGGAGCAATAAATGAATGATTTCAGTTTAGCCACTTGAATCAGAGGTAATGGTCAAATATTTAAGTGGAAATATCCCAAAGGCAGTTAGGAATACCGCTTGAGCTGTTAAAGTGAGATCAGAACAGGTATGCATTTTGAAGTTGAGAGTAGATGTCGATAAGATAAAGGTAGCTGCCTGGAGACTGGGAACTCCAAGACCATTCCATGGCAGCTGTAGGAAGAACACCTGTTGCAGCAAAGAAGGGTTGGCACCTAGGCTTGTTGTCTCTTATAGATTTTCCCTAGCAGTTGTGTGGAGCCACACTGTTCTGCAAGATTTTAAAAGATAAGCCAAGGAAAAAGTGTTAACTTGTTCCAATGTCTTTGAGACATTCTGGGTTTGGAGATAAACAGCTTCGTCTGGTCTTCATGAGATGTCTAAAAATGGATAATGTGTTATAATTCTCAGAGGAGGCTGGTGATGATATGCTGTGTTTTCAAAAGTTATTTCACTGCAGAAGATTTTTATTATATGATATCTTTGGAACAATATGCCATATATTTTGAACTTTATCAGTTCAAGAAAATGAGGAAGATAATTGGGAAGGAAGATAAAGAACCATCTTTGTGTCCTGGAGAAAACAACATAACCCGCAAGTAGGAATTCTTTCTGTTGGAATACCTTGAAAATTCGGTTGAAGCTATGGAATCTCGACTCCAAAAATTGTACCATGTTTGTATGTGTGTTGCCTTCTTTGGAAGCTCCAAATATGCCAATGGTTAAGAATAATGACTCATTAATTTTCTTTTAATATACATTTTTAAAACTTTAATATGCTTCAAAAATATTAATACATAAAATACAAAATAAAAAGTAATATTTCCCTCAGCCTGTGGCCTCCTATGTACTTTATCTCTTTTTCTCAGAGGTCACTTTTAATTCTTCCTATGGATATCCAAATGTGTTTAAAAATATAAGTGGGACTGTTCCACCACTTGCATTTATAAAACTTACTCTGTCATGAACATTTTTCCACATGAGGGCATATTGATTTCACTTATTCAAAAAAATTCCTGGTATGCTATACTATAATTTTCTATTCTCTTGTCACCACTCTTTGTTAATACATTTAAATAATATTTATGGAGTCTCTGTTATGGGTGGAGGTATCCTGTTGGCTGGAGAATAGCAATGGACAAAACAGATATGGTTCCAACTCTTAGGGAGCTAGTAGGAGAAAACAAATGATAAGTAAATGGGTACGTTAACTACAGATGGTAAGTATAGCTATGCAGGAAAACAGACAATCCTAGATGAGAGAAGGAGTAACTGGGGGAAGAAAGACTCATACCAAGTCTTGATGAATGAGTCAGCTGTGAGAAGAACTGGAGAAGGAGCATCTCAGGCTTTTGCAAACAATTTCATGATGAACATTCAATAAGTACTTGTCGGTCACTTGCTCTTTGCCAGCAACTGAGCTACAGTATGAGGATTCAAGGGTGAACTATTCAAATTTGGTCATTGTTGTTGTGGGGCCTACATTTTAAGGTAATGAAATAAAACATAAAAGACCTTAACACAGTGACTGCAACAAAATAATTGCTCAATAAATGTAAATTTGCTTTATTACTTAAAAGTTTGCAATCTGACAAGTAAATTTATTTCACTGTTCAAATTTGCTTTTCCAAACGTTACCAATGTTGTGTTAAAGGAAATTTTCAACTTTTAATGTTTGTGGGCCTTGCTCGTGGGCTCCCAGGGAAGCTATATTTTAACATTTACTAAGGTCAAAATGACTCTGCAGAACCCCAAAGTATGGGCTCTATTTGCGCCCCAGGCATACATTTACATCTGCTTTGTTAAAGCCTGAAAGGAGCATTCTGAACACGAAAGTTAAGAAAAAGGAAGAAACTTCCCTGGTTCCCATAAGGTTAAAGTCCTATAGCCCTGCGTATACTAGAAACTTAAGATAAGGTCTACAACTTTCTGAAATGTCCTTTGTCTAACGATTTGTAACTTTTTATGGTAAAAAGTGTATATAACCTTATAGCAAATGTTCCTTTGCCAGAGCACTCACTTGTGAAGATTGTGTATCATGGGCAGCTGTCCTGACTTGGGCTCAAATAAAACTCCTTTCTTTTAGAATTTCTAAATGGTTTGTTCATTTTGCATCAACGGTTGTGTTTTTCACATGTTTATTTGCCATGTGAATATTTTCTGTAATTTGCCTGTATATATATCCTTGGTCATTATTTCACTGTTTTGCTTGCCTTTTACTGATGGATTTGCAGTTCTTCATATCATCTAGATAGAGCAACCACTTGTCTATTATATGTGCAGATATTCTCACTCCACCTCCAGTTTGTTGTCTTCTTAGTTTCACTGGTGGCATCTTTAAACGTGTGGGCTTTTGAAATTAATTGTAGTTGAGTATTTCAGTTTTCTTTTAAACAATTTTGGGAGACACTTGGTCTAGATTACCCATAAAAACTTTGCAAAGATGCAGGCTACCCCTATAAACACTGAAGTCATCCAGATATATGTGGAGTACCATGTTGATGGAGCAGGACAAACATTTGCCACAAATCTATATGTGCTAGCATCAGCCCAGGTGCTTATCTATACCAAATCATTTGATCCCTACAGAACCCTTCCAAAGTAGGCAGCGTTGTTTCTGTCTTATACCTGAGGAAACTGAAGTTTCAATGTCCCACAGCCTGTGGGCCCCAACTATGACTGCATACTCATAATATTTAATTAGCAGTTTGGTTTAAAATTGTGTATTAGATAGGTGCACATTTGACGTAAGAGAGGTAAATGTGAAAAACACCTGGGAGTTCTATTTGATCTGGTAGCTAAAAAAGTGAAGGAACATAGACCATGTTGTACTCTTCTATGACTGGATTATACCTGGAACATTGTGAGATAAACAGTCAGATATTAGTTAAAGCAGTTAAAACATATTTTATTTAGTAACTACCAATAATAGGAGAAACAGCTGAGCTCCATTCTGATTTGTGCCGAAGTGATTTGGATGTTTTAAAGGGAGAATAAGGGAGGGAGAAGATGAGGACCTAGTAGAGTCAGAGAAGTGAAAAATTACAAAGGGTTGGTCAGTGTCAATGTGATTAGGACAGCTCTGTTAGCTAGCTGGAAGTGAGGATTCTATGCCCCAGCAGAGACTGGGAAACAGAGGCTGATTATTATATTCCAAAGAAATGGCTCTCAGGTCCTGGAGAGATAGAGAGAGAGAGACAGAGAGAGATATGACAGAGGGAAAGAGGCACTTCTGAGTTGCTAGAGATATATGTCACAGTTGTAAGCCCTTTGAGAGGTCAGGGCCTATCATCAGGTGTTAGCTAGAACAAACAGTAATTCTGGCAGTCATAATGTTGGGAACAAAGGACCCCCCCAAATTAGAAGGTAATAACTGACAGACAGGATGGGGTCCCTGATGCCACGGGAGGAAACACTAAAATTTCAAACAGGCCAAATGACCATGAGGAACAAAACCAGTCACACAGCCTAAGGTGACAAACTTGCACAAAATTCAGCAAAATTTGCAAAAAGACTCCTGTAACCCTTTGTGTCATGCTCTCCAATGGCTGCCACATCTTGAAACCACCACCAGAAATACTGAGCTGTATCCTGTTCCTGAAACTAGTTGTTTGGGACTTGAGTCTAACCAGGTTCCATAAAAGGCACAGAATTTGCGTGTTTTGCCTATTTAATCTAAGCCTAATCCTTCCCCTTTGGCATACTCTTAGTTTGTAGTTGAAAACTGCATTTCCCTATTATCATGCAAACTGCATGATAATACAACTTTTCCTTGCCTCTGACCAAATCCTTGTATTTCAGGTTTTTCTGTTGACAAGCATTCTCGGGCAGGCATTTTATGGGGGTGGGAGGAGCAGCTCTGGGATCAATCTAGGGACAGGCTGTATGCAACTAGAAGTCATATTAGAAGTTGGTCAGGTGTTTTAGTCTTGTGGGGGTCTGCAGGAGTTGCTGCGTGCTGAGAGATGCACAGTTCTCACTAGTTCTTGGAACCACAATTTATGAGCAACATTAAATACAGAGAATGGGAACCAGGATGGTAGAGTCTAAAAATCACATTACATTAGAACCTTGAGAGAATTGAGCTTAGCCTAGAAAAGGTAAAGCCTAGGTAGTTGTCACGAGCACATGAGTGCGCACATGAGTTATGTCTTCTCACAGTGTCAGCTTTATTCAGTCATAAAGCAAGATTAACATAATTATAAAGCAGTTTCAGGATTTCAAAACCAATGACATTCTGCTACGTGTTTAACTTGGCTTCTCACACATCACACAAAGCAAAGCATAAGACAAAGTCACCCAAAAAACAAGATACAACAGGGGGTAGGAAGTTAATAAACCAAAGTCAAAATCAGTCTGGGAGTGTGCAGTTGAGATAAGGACTCGGTCCAGTCAGGGAGAGCTGTTGGCACGTGCTGCTTATTATGTTCAAGCCATGAAGAATCTCTGTTCAGAGATCAATAGGGCAGAGTCTTTGGTGGCAATTGCCTTTTTGATGTTGTCAGCTCTGAAAGGATCATTATCTAGGAAGTATGACAGTTTCTTGCAAAGATCCTTGCTTTTTAAAGGAGTTTAATCAGACTTGGGCCTTTGCAGACCTCCTTTGTTTTGGCGGATTATCAGTTCTGGGTACCCTCAGCTTGTTCTATTTTCAGTGATATCTGGTCTTAGCTACAACATCTTTGGCTGCATAAATCACTGCTTAACATAGGTCACTGTTTGATATGAGTGACTCCATCTTGCTTTCTACTCTCTTCAATACATTTAAGATGATTGTGAGGACCAGGAATCCCTCTAATATGTGGTGGCCCTGGGAGCTGGGGAGGAACAGTGACAGGTACAGGAAGAGGATTTTTGCCTAAAATAAGAATTTTTCTGGTGATTAGGATTGGAAAAGGCTGGATGGCAAAAGAGTGAGCTCTCCATCCTAGGAGTATTAAGGAGCAAATGGAGCTGCAAGTAGGTGGCTTAAAATTTCTTCGAACTAAAAATTTATTGACCTTCCGGCACCTGGGTGGCTCAGCAGGTTAAGGGTCCAATTTTTGATTTCAGCTCAGATCATGATCTTAGGGTCCTGGGGTGAGGCCCCAGTCCAGCTCAAGCTCAGTGGGGAGTCTGCTTGAGGGTTCTCTCTCTCCCTCTGCCCCTCCCCCTGCTCAAAGGCCATGCTCTCTCTCTCAAATAAATAAATCTTAAAAAAACACAAAACTTTATTGACCTGAAAGATAAAACAGTAAGTTATTTTGTCAGCAAAACGCGTTTATTCTGGAATAGCAAAGAATTGCAATTCAGGACCTGCAAGCTATGGCAAAACCATAGGTAAGCCCAACAAAGGAGAGGACCCTTATTTCAGGAAAAAGGAGGAAGCTGGGAGGGTTGTTTGGAACTGAAAGTTCACTGGAGAAAAACAAATGTTCAGGGCGATGAGGGTTTCTCATTGGCAGAGTTTGCTGGGGTTGCTAAGAGATGCGACAAACATCTTTTTCCGGTTGGGGCCTGTGATTGTTACTTCTTTCCTGTTGGAAGATTCTTCTGTTGAGGTCTATAATTGACAATTCTTCCTGTAATTGGCAATTCTTATAATTGGCAGGCAATGGTACAGCCTGAGGGCTCCACTTTAGTGAGGTTTCTCTTAATTTCGACAACTTTCTCTGATTACGTTCACCAGGAAGGGAGGAACGACAAAAGCAGGTGTGCTCAGGATGCAGGCAGGAAGCCTGGGATCGGGAGAACGAGGCCCGGGAGGACGGGCTCTGGAAAACTGGGAAGTTCGCCTGGCTCTGAAGCCAGGCTGAGGAAGGGTGCTTGGTTTTGAGCAAAGAGCGGCCTCCTCACTAACTGCAGCGAAGAGCGCTGGGCAGAATCACCACAGCCAGCTGAAGGGCCAAACTAGCCTCGAAGAAGGCTGCGGGAAGAAGGAGGAGGGCGGACGTCCAGGCGTGAACGACGCCGGGGGCGCGCGGCTCAGCGGGGACGCGCGGCCCGCACGGGCCCTCGGCTCCGGAAGGGGGCGGGGCCGCCTCGCGCGCCCATTACTTAAGCCTGCGAGCGCCTGCCGCGTGCTGCCGAGGCTCCTCAGCTGAGCTCCGAGCGGTCGATCGCTTTCGCTCCCGCAGTCCGCGCTCCGCTCGCCGCTGGCTCCACCCGCCATTGTGTAAGTGCGGCCGCGGCTCAGCGCGCCGCCCGTGGTGTGTGCGCGCGGGCCGCGGGATGGGGCGGGCAGCGCGACGAGGGGGGCGGCCGCCTCCGGCTCTCCAGTCCCCGGATGGTGGCGGTGCGCGGGGAGAGGGAGGAGGGAACGGCTCCCGGAGGCACGCGAGGCGCCTGCTCGCCCCGCAGGCCGGCCTCCCTCTTGGCTCTTCTCCGCGGAGCCAGGCGGCAGGGCCCCCAGCGCCGCGGCTCCCTGGAGCTCCTCCTGGAAGCCGCCGCGGGAGCGCGGGATGGAAGCGGCCGGCGTTCTGGAGAGTTTGCGCACTGTTTGATTAGATAGGCATTCTAACGTGGGGTTTCTGTTTCTTTAATGCAGAGGCCTGTAGTCCGATATGGAGCATGCCTTTACCCCGTTGGAACCCCTGCTTCCCACCGGTACTGTACTTTTTCCCTGTTGCAGTGTCACTGACCTGCCCCCTCCTCGGAGCCCTGAAGGGTTAAAAGGGCCTAACTCTAGACCCAGAAAGGTTTCCAGTCGGCCTCTGGTTCCCGAGTTCTGAGCGCTTAGGCATACTACCCAACTTCCCTTCTGCCTTCGTTTCCTCCCCTGAAAAAGCGGATAGATCTCAGTCCTTGGCACAGAGTTGTGAGGACTGATTACCGGACGCGTTCCACCTGGAGAAGAGTGAGCGCCCTGTGCAACGTTAACCCTTAGGCCTCGAGGGCAGCTTCAGCTAGTCTCTAACATCGCAGATCCTTAGCCGCCAAAGGGGTTAAGATCATTATTGCCTCTCTTGCATTTTTAATCCATTGAAAGCCTCCCTGAGCTTATCCAATACAAGACGTTTTAAAGCTCTAACACTGACTTGAGGATTTTTATTATTTTAAAGTTTCAAATTATCGTAATTCACAGGGTTATAGATGAGAGGTATGAGTTATTGTGAAGCTAGCATTCATTCTGTGCAGTAATTGACTTACGTGGTAATTTCTTAATATCAAGTATATTTCTTTACCAGTTTTTCTTGGTTGTGTAGAACTTGTTCATAAATTTAAATGGAATGCATAATTTAATGTTTAAAGTTTTCTATAGACACATGAATAAATGGGTCTACTTAGAGTATTGAATTTGATTTGGACTTGTCCAGTTGTTCCCCATCCTGGGAGTATTGGTGGTAAAAAAAAAAGGATAGAAGTAGGGGACCTTGACTTCTTAGTCTCCAGTCATTCACTATGCTAAGTTTTTCACATATACCTTTATATCTTATTTGCAAGTGAAGGAAAGCAGTAACAGAACGAGAATCTGAACCCAAATCTGTTTGACTTGGTTAAGAGGTTGAGTGTTTAATTATTACTCTAAATAGCTTTTCAAAAGTTGGGAAAAGCAATGGCAAAGATTTTGTGAAATAAAGTTCTTAGTAACCTAATGGTAGCCAAACAGCATTTCCGTGAGTAAATGTTTGATCCATGTGGCCTGTTGATGTTCAGTATTGTTGTGAAAACCTAAGTGCTTTATTGTGATAAAGGAAATTTTCAGCTTTTGATATTTGTGGGCCCTGCTCCTGGGCTCCCTGGGAAGCTGCTATACTTTAACATTTACTAAGGTCAGACTGACTCTGCAGAACCTCAAAGCATGGGCTCTCTTTGTGCTCTGAGCACATATTGTACATCTGCTTTGTTAAACAAACAAAAAACAAAACACACCAAAAAGGAGCAGTCTGAACACAAAAGAAAAAGAAACTTCCCTGTTCCCCATAAGATGAAAGTGCTACAGCCCTGCATATTGTAGAAATTTAAGATAAGGTCTGCAACTTTCCGAAATGTTCTTTGTCTAATTATTTGTAACTTTTTACTTAAAAATGTGTATAATCCTACACCATACTTTGCTGGAGCATTCTCTTTGCAAATTTTGTGTATCCAGGGCAGCTGTCTAAGACTTGGGCTTGAATAAAACTCTCTTGTTTTTTGGAAATTCTAAAAGATTTGTTCATTTTGTGGCAACATCTGACTGAAGATTTCTCGTGTTTTCTAGGTTGAAAAGAATATATCCCAGAGATAGTGCAGTATAGTAAAGCTTGGATTGAGGAATCAATCTCTGGGTTTAAACCCTAGTTTTGCCACTATTTACTAGTGTTAACAAACATTAAGCTGAGTGAGTTTTAAAGATATAATTAGGTTTATTTGATTCATGAAATCAGGCAGCATCCCAGCTAGTAAGTAGAGGGGAGCTCCTAAAGGCTACAGAAAGGGAAAGGTTTGTTGTGTTTTTTTTTTTTTTTTTTTTTTAAAGGTGGGACAAGGAAATGAGAAAAAAGGATTGTTTGGGATGAGGTCACCTTCCTTTGGGAGATGGAGAAAGGCCAGTAACAGATGACTTCATTGGTGCCGACCAGACAATTTCTGACTGAAGACTACATTTCTGGGTGAGGTTGAGACTGCAGTTAGATTGGTCTAGCATAAGTGACTCCGTTTTTGAGCCTGTGGTTTTCTTTTTAGCACTAATTATCAGACCTTGTATTTCAGGTTTTTCACTGGTAAAATAGGAACACTTAACAGGATTGTTGAGTATAGATTGGTTGTAATACAAATAAAGCACTTAGCATCAGTAGTGATAAGCTATTCAGCAGTAAGTCCAAGGGGAAAACAAAATGGCAGTTGGATCTCCGGGTCAGTGCTGAGATGGGAAAATACTTGGAGCAGTAGACTTTAGGAAAAATAGGCAGTTCTGCTTGCTCTGTTTTTATCAAAGGTTAGTGGAGAAGGCGCGGACGCGTTAAGTTGGACATGTGTAAGCCCCTCTCTGGAGCAGGGCATATAGAGTAACTGTAAGAACTATAATATCCTTTATGAAGCACAGATCCACCAAGACAGAATCCAGTGCTCCCTTGGGATTCTCTGTGATTTAGTGGTTCTCATAGTTTCTTCCTCCACTAAGGGTGAAAGTATGTAGGGATTTCTGCCTCCTCTCAGGCACTGGCCTTGAAATAAAGGCCTGAGGCAAGTTTGCAGTTGGCTATGGATACCTGAGAGATCCTTAAAAACAGAACAGTGTATTAGGAGAGACCAGTGCATTGCCTGCCTTTTGCATGATTCAGCAAATATTTAAGTTTAACTTTAGCAGTATTCCCTTCATCAAGCAGATACTTAATACTTACCTAGTAGAGAAGTAGCTTTTCAATCAGTAACTTCTGTGACTGATTGGTAGATGTGATTTACCTGTAATGGCTTACTCAGATTTAATACAGTGGGCTGTCCACCAGTTAAGCTCGTTTTAACTAATTGCCAGGTGGACCAAAATGCTTACATCTCTGGGATCCTAGCTCAGATTTTTTAATCTTTTTTTTTTTTTGGTGGGGGAGGATAAATAAAGTAAGTGCTTGTTTAAAGAAAAACTAATGCAGTTTATGAGTTTCCTGTAATCCCTCTTCTAGAAATAACCATTATTAACAGTTGGCATATGTTCTAAATATTCATTTTGTTACATATACCTCAGCATATTATGAGCTTTATTTTACAGAAAATGGATTCCTATTATAAATTGTTTTGTAATTTACTTTTTTGGGACAGTGAGTAAATTTTTTTTTTACTACATTGTATGTGTTCTGTTTTTTTCAAACAAAATAGAAGTGTTTCTGAAGTGAAAAAGTCCATCCGACTTACCAGAGATGATCATTCTAAAATTGTTTTTGTAAATTATGTTTATATAAATAAGATAGGACTTATTTACCCATTTCCTGCAACTTTTTTCACTTACTCTGTTAAGGTCCATATGTATAGGTATCCCAAGTTGTCTTTTTGATTTTTTTTTTTAACTTTAATTGCAGTGTAGCTAACATAGTTTCTGATGTACAATATAGTGATTCAACAAACAAACAAACAAAACGATGGCTAGATGCCGCAAAGTAGGTGGCAGTGACTTAACTGTATGTGTGCTTGTTGTCAGGCCCGAGGGCCCCATCCATCCTTGTCAAGGGGAGTACTCACCTTCTCTGCTTTCATACAACACCCCAAGTTCTGTTTTTTAATAGGCAGTATAGACTCAAATGAACTAGTCTTTCTTAAAAGACATTTAGGTTATTTCCAGTTTTTATTGTTACTATCTATAATGCTATTTTTGATCATATGTTATTGTGTGTATATGTATATATCAGTAGGATAAACTAGAAATAGAATTGTTGGATGAAAGGGTATGTTTGCATTTCTGTATCAAGAGGAACTGACAACTAGCTAGTGTATATTCTTTGGTAGTAGGTGCAGCAGAGGTACAAAAGTGGAAGGTGTGATCCCTTCTATCCAGGAGTTTATAGTCTGGTTGGAGAGTTGAGAACAATATACGGATTCTAGTTAGATGTTGAATTGTGTATTATAGGAACCCACATAAGGAAGGGAGGGACTCGGGAAGGAGATGAGGGCAGTTTGGAGTAGGCAGGAAATCACGGAATGGGTAGACCTCAGCTGTGCCTCTGCAAAAGCCCTGGACTTAAATTGAGAGCAGCCTAGGGGGAGCAGAAGAGTAATGCGGGTGATGTGCCCTGAGTGAAAGCTCTGTGCTCCCTCTGACCAGGTGTGAGCTCACCTGGTGGTGAGTAAAGAGAATGAAACTCTGAGTAGGTTGGAGAGTGCAGGTGGGCATTTTGGTTGAGGAGTGAGGGTAACATCAGATTGTGGAGGATAGAGAAATTTAATGCAGGTTAGGAGATAAGAAATGCTTCTGAAATCTTCTGTATCTTCTCCCCCCTTGGAACATTCTACACAAAGCTATCATCCATGTCATGGGTTTGCTAATCATATATGGGTTAAAGTCCTTCTCCTGGACTTGAAGATGCTCCGAGTTCTGATTCCTAACTACTTTTCCAGAACACATTTTATGTTTCCCTGTCTGCCCAAGCCACATGAACACGTGTTTACTTATGTGAACATTTGTTCCAGCTTTAATACTCATGCTTTATCTCATGCTAAATTTATCCCCTAGAATGTGCTTTTCTAATCCTTAGAATTAGTTTTGAATTTTAGCCATTTGGTGGATATCTAGAGGCATCTCTGTGATTTTAATTTACATTTCCTTTATGGCAGAATGCTTATCTTTTGAGTGTTTATTGGCCTTTTGCAGATCTTTTGTGAAACATTTATGACTCTTTGCCATTTTGCTATTGGGGGAGGGGAGGTCTTTCCTTTTATTTATTTTTGTTATCTCCACACCTAACATGGGGCTTGAACTCACGACCCTGAGAGTTGGTGCTCTACTGACTGAGCCAGCCAGGTGCTCCATCTTTACTTTTTTACAAATAAATTTGTAGGGGCGCCTGGCTGATGGAGCATGTGACCCTTGATCTCCGGATTGTGGGTTCAAACCCCACATTGGATGTAGAAATTACTTGAAAAATAAAATCTTTTAAAAAAAAAATCAATTTGTAGTTTGTTTTCTATAAATTGAGGTATAATTGACCTAACATTGTATTAGGTTCAGATGTACAGCTTAATGATTTGATATGTGTATAGTATTGGAAGATGATTGCCAAGCAGGAGTTTCTTTATTCTAGATTCAGTCCTTAAGATTTTTCTCATCAGTGATCTACAGAGAATGAGAGTTTCTAAGGACAGTTGTTGGGAAGATTTAAGACTAGCATTTTAACACTGATAAATAGCAAGAATTTTTCTCATTTCCTTCTTAACTTCTTACCTAAAGATTTTTGTTTTAATTCATGATGAACAATATTTAACTGGTATGGGCATACAATTGCTATTTTAAACTCTAAATATAGGTGACTTTTCAAAATATTATAAAGAGGGACTTTTTTTGTGTTCTTCAGTGTCTGTGATCATTTCATTTTTTTAGCATGAAGCTTATATTCAGAACTCCATATATTTGAAAGTAAAGTTGATTTATTATAAACACCTGAGAGCTAAAATAAAAGTGAAGAGTCAAACCATCTTCAGAATCATTATTTCACATGTGCTTATTTCACAAATGTAAGACACAGAAGACAGGTTTTTATTTCTGGCTTAATAAAAATATTGATATTTTAAAATTTTTATATTTTTATTTTTACAACATAGTACATATGCGTTATAAAAATTTAGAAGGTAAACAAAAATGAAATAACAGTGCCATGTTCTAGCCTCTCAGAGATTACTGCTGTTATTGCCGTGTATGTAGTGTGTGTGTTTATATCCCTCCAGATATTTGTTTATAATTATAGTGAAGTATTTTTAAACCTAAATGAGAACATACTGTAAGTTGTTTCATTCAGTTCATAACTCTTTCTACCTAAAATTTCATAGTACCTGTCCATATTTAAATTTTCCCATTGTTCCAAAATAACTTTTCCAGTTGCTTGTTCCCAACTGGGACCACCTGTTCATTTTTTCAGTCTTTTAAATCTAGCTCAGTTCCTCACTTTTTAAATCCTCTTTTAACATTGAATATTGACCTTCTAAATCACTTTTATATCACTCTTAAATGGATCTGATGGAATAAAAAATACAGCAGGTAGATATGAGACATTATTCACTTAATATATAAAAAAACTGTAGTTTTAAAAGTTCGATTTTATTTTCTCCACCTAATTTGATCATCATAAATTTATGCTAGAAAGCCTTTTATCTATCACTTGGTATTTCTTTGCAAAAAGATTATATACATTTAAATTTTAAAAAGATTCCTGTGACCATAATGCTCTCGGGAGTTCTTTCTTCTAAACTGAATTACCATGGTTGAGATTTATTCTGAATTTAATTACCATTTTAAGTCTTGTTAGTACAACACTTGATCAAGTCACTATAATTAAAAATTTTTATTAAAATATTTACATAACACCGCACTAGGCATAGTTTTAATGCTTTAAGAGGGTGAAGCCTATACAAAGTCTTGGAACTAGAGGACTAAGGTTTGTCTTTTAGTCATTTACAAATTAGGTGACATTGGGCATGTCACTTAATTTCTTAGAGCCTTAGTTTCTTTATGTAAACTAAGAATATATCCAAACATAAAGTTCTTGGGCAAATTTAAGATAACGTATAAAAAGCCAGTTTAGGGCTCCTGGGTGGCTCAGTTGGTTAAGCGACTGCCTTCGGCTCAGGTCAGGATCCCGGAGTCCTGGGATCGAGTCCCACATCGGGCTCCCGGCTCAGCGGGGAGCCTGCTTCTCCCTCTGACCCTATCCCCTTTCATGCTGTTTCTCTCTCTCTCAAATAAGTAAGTAAATAAAATCTTAAGCTGGCTTTTTTTTTTTTTAAAGTAAAGTAAAGTTCTATGCAAATGTAAATACTTTCCAGTAGATGAACTTTATTATACTGAAGATTACATTTTGGACTCTTTATGTTCCTTTCCCCCCCCCCCCCCTTAGGGTGAGAGAGTGGGGGTGGGGAGGGGCAGAGGAAGTGAAGAGAATCTTAAGCAGGCTTTATGCCCAGCTCAGAGCCCAACTCGGGATTTCAGCCCCTCTCCTTGGCTTGCAGTTAGATGCCTGTCTTCTGTGTCCTCATGGATTGCCGGTTGGTCTGTGTGTTACTTGTGTTCTAATATCCTATTCTTATAAAGATACCAGTCCTATTGGATTAGGTCCACCTGTATGATTTATTTTATTTTAATTATCCTTTTAAAGGCTCTATCTCCAAATAGAGTGACATTCTGAGGTACAGGTATAGGACTTCAGCAGGTATTCTGGGAGAACATGATGCAGCCCCATACAAATTAGGTATGTCGTTGACTTTTTCAGCTGAAAATTTTTTTTGGTTGTCTTGGTCCATATTTCAGAATTGTCACGATTACTAAATAAGAGGTTTTTAATGTCACTCCAACAGAATATAGCTGGTATATGAATCAAAAAGTCAACTTTGGTCTTACTTAGTTGCTGTTGTATGCCTCTATATAAAGTTCCTTTAATGCTTTTTGAGAATCTATTATGTACCATACTTCAGTAGATGCTGTAGAAAAATAATTTACAAACCTTACTGTGAGGAGTTCAGCCTGCAGCAGGCCATTCAATACAATAGAAATGTAATTTCATATGTAACTTAAACTTTCCCAGTAAGCCCGTTAAAAAGATAAAACAAATGAACTTAATTTTATATATTTAACTTAATATCTAAAATGTTATTTCAATATGTGATCAGAATAAGCAATTATTAATGCAATAGTTGACTTTTTTAGAAAAAGATTTTCATTTGACAGCATGAGTGAGAGCATGAGCTAGGGGGAGGGGCAGAGGGAGAGGGCAAGCGGACTCTCTGCTGAGCAGGGAGCCCAGTGCCACAGGGGGCTCAATCCCAGGACCTTGGGATCACAATCTGAGCTGAAGGCAGACACTGAACCGACTAAACCACCCGGAGCCCCAGTAGTTGACTTTTTTTGTACTAAATCTTCAAACACCAGTGTGTAGTTTACACTTGCAGCACATCTGAATTCACATTGTTAAATTTTCTTCAGAAATACCGATCTGTATTTAATGATTTGTGATATCTAGATGTTAAAAATTTGTCATTTTATTCATATCAGCAAGGAGCAAATGATACTCAAAATTTTGGAATATATTTCATACACAGGGAATAAAATACTCCTTTCCTAAGGAAAAGCCTTTGGAAATGGATATTGGAGATAGAATTGGGACTGAAACCTGGGTTTTCTGACTATATATTTTTCCTAGAATCGGCGTGGCATTTTTGTTATTTAAATTAAAGCACTATGCCTGCTTTGAAACTTGGAAAACTTCCAGGTTTTTTTTTTTTTTTTTTTTTAAACTTTGTGGATGGCCAAGAAATCTCTGGCTAAAGCTACTGCTTAAGGATTGTGCTATTTTTGTTATCTGAGGCTAGCTAAGATATCTAAGAGACAAAGTAGTGGATTTTTGGGTTTCAGGGTTAATCCTTTTACTCTACTCTCCTGCTATATTAGAAATCCATCCCAGGTAGTTGTCAAGTCTCTTAAATGTTCAATGGGAAATTTACTCCTTTGACTAGTGACACTTTCCTTGGTGTATAACCCATATAATTGTTGGAATTCTTTTTATTCTCTTATATTTATTTCTAACTTGCTGAGACTTGCTGCTGTAACTATACTTCATGTGTTTGATGTAGTTTTTTTCCCTGTACTTTAGTTGATTTTCATATCTACTTTTTGTCGTTCTTTTAGTGTCATATTTGATGACAAAAATGTTTGGCTTATCCTCATTGTTAATGGGCAAATTGTTTCTTTTGCCTTAAGTAATAGCTCATTAACTTTATAAGCCAGCTTTTCCACATCATCTAGAGAATCAATTTCCTGTGTTTTACTGGTATTATGTGTAACATCCCCACCTTATCTTTCCATATTAGCATTTTAATAGCTCCATGCTTCTAGAAGCTAAAGCTTCCAAAGTGAGTGTAAAAATAATCTTAATTATCTAAAAAAAAATGTAAATTGATACATTGTAGCATTATCAGAAATAAGGGTATTCTTTTAGATGAAACCATTGAAATACCAAGTGATGTTATGAGGGCAGTTTTAATATTCACAATGCTAAAATGTTATGGCTTGATCACACACACAAAAAATCTGGGTTTTGATACATTAACACCAGATATCTTTTGAGGTTTTCTAGGAAAATGAGGTGTGTTTGTGCATTAACGTCCCATCAAATGAATTTTATTATCTTTTTTTTCTTGGTTAAATCCATCAGAAAGAGTTATTCTTCGTAGGTGGCAAACAGATGCTCAAACAAATAGATTTCATTCTGAGAGTATTCCTATGTCTTTATCATACCATGGTCTTTGAAGGTACTCATTTATCGCAGTGGAATAGTTTCTTTTGTTTTTATGACTTCCAGAGAATTTAAGCTTTTGATTTGCTTTTAGGTCATGTGTAAGGTTGTGGCTTCTGGCCCAAGGGCTGTTGTTTTGAGGCAACTTTATTTTTCATTTTCAAAGTAGGAAGACTGTTGCAATTTATTCCTGATGTTGTGAGTGGTGAATGGTCTGCGTAGGGAGTGGGGGGCAACTTGAGGAAACCTAGTGTTTGCAGGGCAGGTGTGTTTTCTTTCGTGTCCCTCTGAGAGAGCCATCTGGCTTCTTTGCTTGAACACGTTCAGTTAGCTCTGTGCATTTGAGGAAACATACACCATTGTTGGACAACTGGTTGTTAAAGATGTGTATTTAAAATAGGCTGAAATAGACCTTTCATTCTCTTATTTTCCTACTATAATGGTACGGAAGACTTGTACTTGATTTCTACTTAGCTACCTTCAGATACTGAAAAACCTTAACCAAACTCTTCCTCCTTTTTTCTCTTCTTCCACGCTAAATCCTGTAGTCATTCGTGCTGTGATCATTTGAGTCCCTGTACGAGGAGCTCTTCTAGGCACTGGAAGACATACTAACAATTTTCTTTAGTTTCATACTTTACAGATCCACTAACCCAGTATGGGTATCCGTAATCTACTCCTGGAAAATCAGGTGTTCTTGTCAAGAATGCTTATTGGGAGCCTTTTTTTTTTTTTTTTTTTTTTTTTTAAGACTTCTTTATAGGGTAGTTCTAGGTTTACAACAAAATTGAGAGGAGGGTTATATAGGTTTCCCGTGTGCCCCCTGTACATGCATAGCCTCCCCCATTATCACCACCCATCAACCACAGTGGGACATTTCTTACAATTGGCAAAACCACACTGATACTACATAATCACTCCCAAGTTCATAGTTTATATTGGTGTTATACATTCTATGGATTTGGACAAATGTATAAAATATATCCATCATTATAGTATCATACAGAGTATTTTTACTGCCCTAAAAGTCCTCTGTGCTCTGCCTATTTATCTAAATCTTCCCACCCCTAGTAACCACGTAGCTTTTTATTTTCTTCATAGTTGTGCCTTTTCCAGAATGTCATAACTTGGAATCATACAGTATATAGTTTTTTCGGATGGACTTCTTTAACTGATTATGCATTTAAGGTTTCTCTGTGTCTTTTTATGGCTTGGTAGCTCATTCCTTTTTTAGCACTGAATAATATTCCATTGTCTGGAGTTACTGTGGTTTGTATATACTCTTATCTACTAAAGAACTTCTTGGTTGCTTCCACGGTTTGACACTTACGGAAAAGGCTGCTGTAAACATTTGTGTGCAGGTTTTTGTGTGGACATAAGGTTTTAACTACTTTGGATAATGCCTCGGAGCATGATTGCTGGGTCGTATGTTCACAGTATGTTTAGTTTTGTACAAAACCACCCAACTGTCTTCCAAAGTGGCAGTACTGTTTGGCATTCCCACCAGCACTGTGAGACTTCTATTGCTCCACATCCTTACCAGCATTTGGTGGTGTCAGTATTCAAGATTTTGGCCATCATTATAGGCTTTGTTATTACATCTGTGATAGTGTTATTTTTTATTTATTTATTTTTTAAATATTTATTTGTCAGAGTGAGAGAGCACAAGCAGGGAGAGAAGCAGGCCCCCTGCTGAGCAAGGAGCCCGATGTGGGACTCGATCCCAGGACCCTGGGACCATGACCTGAGCCGAAGGCAGACGCTTAACGACTGTGCCACCCATGCGTCCCATGATAGTGTTACTTTAAATTGCATTTGATGATGTGGAACATCTTTTCATATGCTTATTTGCCTTCTGTATATCATCCTAGGTGAGGTGTTAAGGTCATTGGCTCATTTTATATTTGGGTTGTTTTCTTATTTTTGAGTTTTAAGTGTTTCTTGTATATTTGAAATACAACCCTTTATCAGATGTGTCTTTGGCAGATATTTCCTCCTTCTGTGACTTGTCTTATTCTCTTGGCATTGTCTTTTGCAGAGCAGAAAATTTTAATGTTAATGAAGACCAGTTTATCAATTATTTCTTCCAGGGGTTGTACCTTTGATATCATGTCTAAGAAGGCCTAACCATACCTGAGGACATCTAGGTTTACTCCTCTGTTGCCTTGTAGGAATTTTATTATTTTGCATTTTATATCTATTTTGAGTTGATTTTGGTGAAGGATGTAAGTAAGATCTGCATCTAAATTACTTTTTTGCCTGCAGATGTCCAGTTGATCCAGCACCATTTGTTGAAGAGGCCATCTTTGATCCAATGTATTGCTTATGTCGGAAGACTGGTTGACTGTATCTGAGTCTGTTTCTGGGCTGCCTTATTTTCCACTGATGTATTTGTCTTTTGCCAATACTACACTGGGAAAGCTTCAAGTTTCTTACCATTAAGTATGATGCTTGCTCTAAGTACTTTGTAGGTAGTCTTTATCAAGTTGAGAAACTTTACCTCTGTTTCTAGTTTACTGAGAGTTTTGATGATGACTGGGTGTTGGATTTTTTCAAATGTTTTTTCTGCACATAGTCCTATAATCCTATTATTTTTCTTTTTTAGTTGATGCAATGGATTACACTGGTTTTTCAAATGTTGACTCAGCCCTGCATACCTGAAATCTAACTTTGTTGTCATGTAGAATTCTTTTTATACTTTTCTTGGATTCATTTTGCTAATATTTTGTTAAAGCTTTTGCGTCTATGTTCATGAGAGAGATCAGTCTGTAGTTCTCTTAAAATGTTTTTGTCTGGTTTTGGCATTGGGGTAATGCTAGCATCAGAATGAGTTAAGAAGGATTCCCTCTGCTTTGATCCTCTGAGAGAGATTGTATAGAATTGACATCCTCTCCTTGTCACATGTTTGGCAGAATTCACCAGTGAACCCATCTGGGTATTGTCCCTTCTATTTTGGAAGGTTGTTAATTGTGGACTTTATTTCTTTAATAGATGTAGGCCTATTCAGATTATCCATTTCTTATGTGAGTTTTGGCACATTGTGTCTTTTCAAGGAATTGATCTATTTTATCTAGATTATCACATTTTGGGGCATAGTGTTCATAGTATTCCTTTTTAATTTTCATTGGATCTGTAGTGATGATCCTCTTTTATTTATGGTTGCCATTATTTTAAATTGTATCTGCAGGGTATCGAGAATCCTGAACCAGGAATGGTTTTAAAAATCATCAGAGGAGATAGGTGCTTTAGGATTCCTAAAAACAACAACAAAACAGGAAAATGGAACTCTGCATACCTTTCTTTTCATTTAGAAATTTTTTTTTTTTTAAGATTTTATTTATTTATTCATGAGAGACAGAGAGAGACAGAGGCAGAGGGAGAAGCAGGCTCCCTGCGGAACAGGGAGCCTGATGCGGGACTCGATCCCAGGACCCTGGGATCATGACCTGAGCCGAAGGCAGACGCTTAACCGACTGAGCCACCCAGGCGTCCCATTCATTTAGAAATTTTTAAGAATTTGCTACTCAGATTGAAGTTCCTAGACCAGCACCATCAGTTTTACCTGGGAGCTTGTAAGAAGTGCAGTCTAGACTGTACTTTAGACTGACTGATAGGATAAGAACCTGTATTTTAACAAGACCCCTACATGAGTCTCATGCTCTTTAAGGTTTGAGAAGCATGGCCTAAGAAACATCAGATTCTGTTTTAAAATAATTTTAAAAATCTCCTTCACAATTAAGGATTTTTATCATTATCCAAAACTTTAAGTAGTTGCATACAGTGGTTTTCTTTTGAGCTTTATCCTTTTCCTTAGATGCATAGTGTGCTAATGTGTCCAGGACACACACAGCGGCAAAGAATGGCTCACCTGACAGACACTTCAGTACCTGTCTGTGCGCCAGCAGTAGCTGAAGTGCGTGTCCGTTTGCTGGCAATCTGTGTGCTTTTCAAAATACCTGCATATGATCCTGATCCTCTGTCAGTAAAGTTGGGATGGTAACTTGAGGCTTTTTTCATAATATATTTTTTTTGATGATTAATACTTACTACTTCTCTCTATAGAGGAAACACTCATGTACGTATTTTGAGGCTATGTAACATTTTATTCAGTGAGCCAGCATTTGAGCGCCTACTATGCATGTGGCATTATGCTAAATTCATGCAATTGAATTCTATGGCGCAAGCCTTCGTGGAGGTTATAGCTTAAGAGGGCAAAGGGATAAGCAAATCAGAAATTAGAGTGCACTATGATAAGAGACCTCATAGGGGAGATCCTGGGTATGAAGTGGATTACGTAGAAAGGATGTGGGGATTTAGTGAGGGCTTTTGGAAAACCTCTTTTAAGCTGGGAAATCTACATAAGTTATTTTACATATTTAAATTTTTGTAATTACTGCTTTGAGATAGGTATATATCTTAGTCCACATCTGAATATATGTTGAATGAAAATTTCTGGGAGTGGAATTATGGAATCAAAGATCTGAGCCTCAACAATTTCTAGTACATGTTACTAGGTGGCTTTCCAGCAGTGTTATACCAAGTTGTATGTCCAGTAGCAGTGTATTATACTGTCTCTTTCAGTGTACCTTTACTGGCTATGCATGCTGTCCCATTCTTGATGGAAATACTCATGGATTGTAGCTGCCCCTGCATCCTTCCTCCAACCCGGTGTGATTTTTGCTTTACTCCTTTTAGAACCAACCATAATCTGAGATGGAGAAATTGTCTAAGACTTGTAAATGAGCAAAAGAGCTTACTGGGTGACTTTTCAGTGAAATGCTGGGCTTGTCTAGTGGATCCTCTGTGACTATACTTACTTTCTTTTTGATTAGGTTATTGGGCAACTCTACAGGGGAAGAAGTTGAGAAATAGTGGTACAAATGATTCTTATACATAATAATGCAAAAAGTTTTTGTCTAGTAGGGATGCAGTTGATTGCTCTAAGGAAGAGCCATCTCACATATTTTGTTGCTCTGTAGCAGAGATTTCTAAACTTTGTTTATTGTTTTCTTAGTATCTAATTTTTTCCTGGTGCCACTAGGCCTAAAGTAATATATAACATCCTTTTATTAAGTTAGGTCCAGAGAGCTTACTAGTGGTTTGTGCACTATCTCTGGTGCCCATTTTGCAAAACCTTTTCATAACAGATTCACAATTTTTGCATCCATTAGTGAATTCATTTTAGTAATTCTGTTTGCCTTTATTCAAATTTTTGATACCCTTATTAATGGAGTTGAATAATAGCTTTTGCATTTGTTCATTTTATATTTTCATGAAAGTCATGGTTTTAAAGTTTTGAAAATTACACTTTAGCACCAGTTAAATTTTTTTGTTGTTGTTAATTTGAAAGGTGAATTAAGTAGATAGTCTAAACTTTTTTTGAACTGTTTAAGTGATCTAGCACAGGATGTGAGAGTCATGAGTGAAAATGCATCTGGAAAGACCTAGCGTAGAGACTTGCAGGAGAATGGGCAAAGTGGACAGGGAAACACAACTTCGTGCTAGATGATGTAATTGTAAAATAGTGTTGTTTTGGGGAAAAAGTACATACAAGCAAAGAAGTAGCAGAGCACATGGGATTCCTCAGGCTCTTCTCCATGGGGAAGTGTCTTAGGCTGAGCACAGCTAGTTTGGGATGTGCCATGGAAATGGCTTCAGAAGAGGAATTTCACCCCATAATGTTCCACGTGTTTCCTGGAACCTCTAGGTTATTGTGTAACACCAGAGAACTTGTAGTTATTAGCAATGGGAGCCTCTGTTGCTCGGCAGCTAGTTTCAACCTGTTCTTTCATTGTTAACTCTGGCCTATTGAATTAGCTGCTTGCAAAGATGTGGAAATAAAGAGGAATGAGGGGCGCCTGGGTGGCTCAGTTGGTTAAGCGACTGCCTTCGGCTCAGGTCATGATCCTGGAGTCCTGGGATCGAGTCCCACATCGGGCTCCCTGCTCAGCGGGGGGGTCTGCTTCCTCACTCTGACCCTCTTCCCTCTCTTGCTGTCTCTCATTCTCTCTCTCTCAAATAAATAAAATCTTTTAAAAAAAAAAAATAAAAATAAAGAGGAATGAACCTCCCGGGCCAACTGGATTTGTATTTGTATATACTCACTTGTTGTCTAAATGGATGTAATAGTAGCTTTACAATTACATAATTTTACACATTTTATTCAAGTATACTTAGCATACACTATTATATTTCAGGTGTTCAATATGATTCAACAATTCAATACGTTTCTCAGTGCTATAGGTGTATTCTTAATCCCCTTTATCTGTTTGACCCATACACCCACCCACCTCCCCTCTGGTAACTGTAAGTTCTCTATAGTTAGGAGTCTGTATTTTTGTTTGTCCACATATGAGTGAAATCATATGGTATTTGTCTTTGACTGACTGACTTCACTTAGCGTTATACCCTCTAGGTCCATCCACACTGTTGCAAATGGAAAGATTTCGGTTTTTTAGAGGCGAGTAATATTCGCGTGCGTGCGTGTGTGTGTGTGTTGCATGCCCAAGCAGTCTGTGTGCTTTCAGTGTAAGGTTAGGTTGTTTATTTTTCTTTTTGAGGTGGGCCTGTGTTGCTTTACTTTTCCCTCTTGGAAAGCTTTTGCTGCATCCCTAAGATTTTGGACCATTGTGTTTTCATTTTCATCTCTCTCCTTGTATTTTTTTATTTTCTGTTTTCTTGGTTGATGCATTATTTAGTAGCATGTTATTTAGCCTCCATGTATTTGTGCTCTTTCCAGATTTTTTTTCTTGTGGTAAATTTCTAGTTTCATAGCATTGTGGTCAAAAAAGATGCATGGAGGGCACCTGGGTGGCTCAGTTGGTTGAGCAACTGCCTTCGGCTCGGGTCGTGATCCTGGAGTCCCGGGATCGAGTCCCTCATCGGGCTCCCTGCTCGGCAGGGAGTCTGCTTCTCCCTCTGACCCTCTTCCCTCTCGTACTCTCTGTCTCTCATTCTCTCTCTCTCAAATAAACAAAATCTTAAAAAAAAAAAAAAATGCATGGAATGACTTTAATCTTGAATTTGTTGAGACTTGTTTTGTGGCCTAATATGTGATCTGTTCTATGCACACTTGAAAAGAATGTGTATTTCCACTGGTTTTGGATGGAATGTTCTGAATATATGGTAGGTCTATCTGGTCCAATGTGTCATTAAGAGTCATGGTTTTCTTGATTTTGTTTGGATGATCTATTGATGTAAATGAGGTGTTAAAGTCCCTTACTGTTATTTTATCACTGTCAATTTCTCCCTTTATGTCTGTTAATAGTTGCTTTATGTATTTAGGTGCTCCCATTTTGCATGCATAAATACTTAAAATTGTTAAATTCTCTTGTTGGGTTTTTCTCTTTATCATTATATAGAGCCCTTCTTTGTCTCTTGTTACAGTCTTTGTTTTATAGTCTATTTTGTGTGATACCCATATTGCTATCCCAGCTCTCTTTTCACTTCCATTTGCATGGTAAATGTTTTCCCTTCCCTTCACTTTTAATCTGCATATGTTTTTAGGTCAGAAGTGAGCCTCTTTTAGGCAATATAGAGAAGGGTCTTGCTTTTTTATCCATTCAGTCACCCTATGACTTTTTTTTTTTTTTTTTTAAAGATTTTATTTATTTATTTGACAGAGACACAGCGAGAGAGGGAACACAAGCAGGGGGAGTGGGAGAGGGAGAAGCAGGCTTCCGCGGAGCAGGGAGCCCGATGCGGGGCTCGATCCCAGGACCCTGGGATCATGACCTGAGCCCAAGGCAGTTGCTCAACCGACTGAGCCACCCGGGCACCCTCACCCTATGACTTTTGATTGGAGCATTTAATCTATTTACATTCAAAGTACCTACTGATGGGTATCTACTTATTGCCATTTTGTTACTTGTTTTCCTGTTTTTGTTCTCTCTTGCTCTCTTCCCTTATAGTTTGATGGCTTTGTTTGGATTCGTTTCTCTTTATTTTTTCATATTAAAAGCTTTTGCATTCGTGATTACCATTAGGCTCATATGTAAGGTCTTATACACATAGCAGTCTGTATGAAGTTGATGGTTGCTTATGTTTGAACCCATCTAAAAGCACTAAATTTTAACTGCCCCACCACGTTTTATATATATGATGTCACACTTTACATCCTGTTATTTTGTAAATTCCTTGACTAGTCCTTACAGATATAAATGACTTTAATGCTTTTCTGCTTTACCTTGCATACTTCTTTTATAAGTGATTAGTCTGTTTTGTTATATTTGTATTACCTTTGAAATTTCTCCCTTCCATAATTTTCTTACTCCTGATTATGGCCTTTTCTTTCTACTCAAGGATTCCCTTCAACTTTTTTGTAAGGCTGGTTTAATGGTGATGAATTGAACTCTATTAACTCTTATTTCTCTGGGAAACTCTTTAATCTCCTTCTGTTCTGAAAGATGGTCTTGCTGGCTAGAGTATTCTTGGTTGAATGTTTTTTTCCTTTCAGCATTTCGAATATATCATGCCACTCTCTTCTGGCCTGTGAAGTTTCTACTAAAAATCACCGACAACCTTTCCCTTATATGTAATTGTTTCCTTCTGCTGCTTTTAAAATTCTTTGTCATTACTTTTTGCACTTTGAATTATTACATGTCTTGGTGTGGACCTTCTTGAGCTAATTTTGTTGGATGCTCTCTGTGTGTGCCTCTTGGATCTGGATTTGTGTTTTCTTTCCCAGATTTGGAAAGTTTTCAGCTATTATTCCTTCAGATAAAATTTTCTGCCCCCTTTCTCTCTTTTCCTTCCGAAATTGCTATAATGAGAATGTGAATGTACCTGATGATGTTGGTGAGTTCTCTTAACCTGTTACCATTTTTTATTACTTCTTTTCTTTTCTTTTCATCTTGGTTGCTTTCTATTACCCTTCAGCTCACTGATGCATTCTTTTGCTTTCTCTAATCCACTATTGATTCTCTGTAGTTTATTTTTAATTTCAATTACTGAGTTCTTAATCTCTGGTTCTTTTTGTATTTTCTGTCTGTGTTGAAGGTCTTACTGAGATCCTCCACTCTTTTCTCAAGTTTAGTATCTTTATGGCCATTACTTTGAATTCTTTATCAGGCCTATTGTTATGTCCATTTCATTTAGCTCTGTCTTCTTCTTAGTCTGTTTCTATGTATTAGGAATGTCTGTTACATCTCCTGATCTTAAAGTAGTGGCCTGATGAAGAAGAGATCCTGTGGTGCCCTGTAGCCCAGCGTCCGTTGTTCATCAGAACCTGGTGCTTCAACATTGTCTCCTTTGTGTATTGCATGTACCCTGCTATTGTGGCTGAGCCTCATTTGCCTGCAATGACCCACTTTACCTGTTGTGGGCCAGGTTTGGTTCCTGTGCTGTTAAGACCAGTCTGGGGCCATAGTGGTCTTGTTGGTTGGTGTGAGTCAGACCAGATGTCTGCCTTTTGTCTATTTACTGGGGCTACAGTTGCACTGAACTATAGGGTGCTCTCCCTATGTTGTCTTCTGAGAAGCTTTTGTTGATGGCCAGGCTGGTAGTCAGCCAGATGCCTGCTAGGGCTGGAGACGCACTGACTGGCAGGGTACTCTCTGTATGCCAGTTATAAGATTCGGTTGCCAAGACTGTGAATTACTGGTATGTGTGGTTATCTTTCCCTTTCCCCAGGACAAGAATCATTTTGAAGTGGTGCTGGTTCTTGCTGGAGCTGCTTGTGGGATGCAACAGGGCAGAAGACACTTTGGGAGGGACTCCTGCTGAGTGGGGCATGTTGGATGGGACAGATGTGTAGGCAGACATGGGGCGGGGATGCTCTGTGTTAGCAAGGGAGGTGGAGAGTGTGGTTTCCTGCAAGTGTCAGTCTACCTAGGCTGGGGGCAGTGGTGTGAGAGAAACGGTGTCCACCTCTTTTGTTCTTAGAGAAGTCTCCTGAAGTCCCTGCCCCTCCAGTATACATTCTGGGATGAGTAGTAAGTCCCCTATAGGTACTTTCCAAACTGCTACTTCTATGCTCTATCTTAGTGGGATTGTTTGTTATACTGTCTCTTTAAAGGTGGGAATTTAGTTTCCTGGTGCCCTCCAGCTTTCCAGTAGCTGAGCCTGCTGACTTTTGAAGTACCTGGAGTTCAGTCCTGCCAGTTATAAAAACTCTGAAGTTCAGCCCTGCTGGTTTTCAAAGCCAAATGTTGTGGGGACTTGTCCTCCCAGTGCAGGTCCCCCATGTCTTGGGTACTTGCTGTTGGGTCTGCTCCTCTCCCTTCCCTGAGATTGCGGTGTTCCTCCTTTTTATAGTGAGTCTGGCTAGGAGTTTGGTTCCTGACCACGTCTCTACCCCTCCTTTTGGTTTGCCATCTTTCTTCCTCTCTACGGTTAAGTGGAAAGTCTGTTCTGCCAGTCTTCGAGTTCTTTTCTGGGTTGGGATGCATGGATGTGGCTGTTGTGGGACAAGATAACCTGAGGATTCTCCTATTCTGCCATTGTCCCAAAATCCACGATTTTGCACATTTTGAGCTCTGTATGCTTGATCTGTTAGGTTTTACCTGTTGACTACAGAAGATGACTTTTGTTTCTTAAACTAGAATGTTGCAGTCAATTCTGAAAATGACTTTTCCCCCCAAATTTAGTTTTTTTAAATTATAACTGAAATTTGGAAATAGGATGAGATGCATTTGGGAATAAGGTGTCCAAGGAATGGAAAGTAAAAGCAGATATATCTGTGATAGAATGGAAAGGCTGTAACCATTGATAGAGGGACATCAGGAATAGAACATGACTAGGAAAAAGTGAAATGATGGGAATTTACAGTTGTCTAGTGCCTGAGGCTTTTAAGTAAATTTTATAATCAGACTAGTTTGGGGGTGAGAAGCCTGATGGAAACTGTGTTTACTTTTTGTTCAAAACTGTAAAATAGTTTACATTTTGAATTTCTGCTTTCCCTTAATTGATTCAAATTATTATTATCATAGGAACAATTAGTTTTTGAAAGTTTTCTTTGCCTATTAATGACTCACCTGAATTAGTGTTACATGCTTCAGTGGCTCTGTTAATAATTCCTGCTGATGAAAAAGTCTTATGTGAAGGGAGCCTATATGCATGCCAGCTCATACTAATGTCATTCATAGAAACAATTCAACTGAAATGTGCATTCGGCTCTGATAACAGATACTGTGAAAGGATTATGCATATTGAAGTATTGTATACTTGAAATTGATCATAAATTCACCCTTTCTATTACTGTTAGGAGATGAGTTACTGTTTCCACCCACCAGGTAAGAACAATACTTGAGGTAAAATCTGACATTACACTTTTGCCCTTCAACTGCTTTGTGAAGTGTAAATGGCCTATGTTTAGCCAATCTCCTTGTTATGAAATTGAATCATTTTTATGGAATCTAAGCTAGAACTGCTGATGCAGCTATTAACAGACACAGAAGAACTACTCAGTTGAGAGGAGCACTTTAAAGATGGTTGAATTCAGGGAGGAATTTTCTGCTCACTTGTACCCACTGTTGGAGCCGTGTGTGAGCTGCATAAACTGTACTTGTTTTTATCTGTTTGTGTTTGCATAATAGCTATTTGTTTGTATCATCAGCATGAAGATGATGATTACCCATATTTGCTGAGAGCTTACTTTATGCAAGGAGCTATTACCTTGTTCTTACAACCTTTCTTAAAAGGAATATATTGTTACTCTCATTCTAGAGTTGAGAATACTGAAGTACAGAGGCACCTTGGATATCTTGCCCGAGATCACATACCTAGTTATTGGCAGGGTCATGGTTTAGACCTTAGGCAGTCTGTCTGCAGAGCTTGCTACATAGGCCCTCTGCAATGGTGATTCTGTATGTGTGCATGTGGATTGCCTCGTAGTGTTTTAGATCTCTCCTTTGAAGGCTTTCCCAGCCTCTCTCTCTCTCCTCTCTAGGACCACTTTAAACTTGCTCTCATCCTGGTCTGTGAGACCACCACTGTTCTTAGTTGGGAAATAGTATATTAGTTAGGAATGCATTTGGTTATAAGTAATAGAAATGCTAATCCCATAGTAAATTTAATGAGTAGGGTTTTATTTTTCTTAAATAACAAGAGGTCTTGGATGTAGGCGGTTGAAAGCTGATGCAGCCGCTGAATCCTCTTGATGGGGACTCAGACCTGTTCTTTGTGCTTTTCCATTCTTACTTGCTGGCTGTTGACTTCATGCTTGTTAGTCTCATGGACGCAAAATGGTTTTTTGCAACTCTAGGTATTAAAGATACATTCCAAGTAGAAAGAAAAAGATGGAGGGATCTTAAAAGGGAACAGCCAGCCTTGTTCATCCTTTTATATCCAAAAAGAAAAAGCTTTTCCAAAAGATTCATGCAATTGACATTTAGTTTTATGTCCTTTTGGCCAGAACTAGGTCACATGGCCAGTCCTAGAGACCAACTACATGGAATCATGTTATCATGACTGGTTTAGACCAGTCACAATGTGTCGCCTGGAACTACAGGGACATACTACCACCCGCGTGAGTTAAGGTTGTATTGATCAAAGAAAGGTTGGGTGGGGGTGGATTTTGGAGACGGTTGACAAAATTGACCATAGGATGACTTGTAGAAACTTTGGTCCTGTACTCAGGATTTGGAATCATTGTCATTTTGCTTATAATTAGGATCTAAGTGCTCTAGTCCTCATGAAAGTTTCCAGGGTATACTTGTCCTCTTTTATCTCTGATGAAGGGGCTCAATGGCTGCTTTTCCTCAAAAGCTTTTTTATAATACTCAGTCTAGTTTTTTGGATCTGGGAGTTTACCTTTCTCTTTGTTTCTGCTCATTCCAAAGCATCTTAAATATGAGAGTCCTGCCAAATTCCAGTCCAGGAATGAGACCTTGGTATTTGACAACTTTCTCTGATATCTTTTGTCTCAAAGGATTGTCTAGTTCTAAAGTTGAGAGGCCAGGGTCCTCAGATAAAGGAAGTAGGTCAAGGATCACAAGGCAGTATGACTTACTGAGTGGTACTGTAACTGATCTGTATACTGAGTTCTTGGAGGGCAGTGACATGAATTACTCATCTTTATATTTCCTATGCTCAGTGTTCTGCATGTGTTGGAGAAGGAGGTAGGCCATTGAAATTGACTCAGCTCCGAAGCCCTGCTTTTCATGTACCATGGTTTCTTTTCCAATCCTTGATTAGTGGCAAAACCCAAACTAATAAAGAGTCTAATAAGGCCCAGCCTCTGGCTAGACTTGCTCCACTCCTTGTCTTGACCCTTGGCTAACAGCATCTGCTCATGAGTTTGCTATTCTGGCCTTCAATTTCCTCATGTTATCCACCAACACTCACCCCCCACCAACACACACATTTGGGAATTTTCTTCTCTTGTAAGGCCAGCTATGTTTTTAGAGAGCTTATTTATTTACTCTTTTTCATCCAGCATGTTGATGTGTTTATAGTAAGAGGCTTGGTGTAAGTTTAGTCTGCTGTGTTTCTATGTCTTCCTTACCTTTTTTTTTTTTTTTTTCGTTTTTTTTTCTTTTTTTAAGGAGAGTATCTTACATTTAAACCTTTTATGGATAACGCACTATTTTATCTACCATTGTGTTTATTAACCATCAACTTAGTGTCTTAGGACAATAATGGTTCACTTTTTTCCTGACATCTGCAATCTGGGCTATATGAGGGGGTTATCACCTCTTGGACAAGAGTGTCTGAGATGACTTTTTCACTTACATGTAAGGTGCATTTAATGGAATGCATATGGTGAAATGGCTAGACTAGGCCTGGCTGAGTGTCTGTTTCCACATAGTCTCTCTAATGTGGTCCTTGGGCCTCTTTAGCAAGAGCTCCAGGGAAGTACATACCAGGAGAGTAAGAACCAACATAGAAGCAGGAGTCAACATCCTGCTTGTGTTGTGCTTGTTAATGTTATTTTTGCTGAAGCAATCACTTGACTAAGCTCAGTCAGATGTTCAAGAGCTTCACTGTCAGGGTTGTGTTTCATTGGGGACCATCAGTGTAACAGAATGGGCTACTGGGTACCTATACATTATATGTAATCTCATACAATAAATTTTGTAGTGGCTGCATTTTATTCCATTTTTGTTTTGTATGCAATTAATTTTGCTATTAAGTATCCTCTTCCTTTTAAATTACAACTGTATTTTGAGGTAACAGATTTATCCCAAATGTTGCAAGCCTAGAGTTCCCATATGCCTTTCACTCAGCTTCCACTGATGCTAACATACTGCATTAACCACAAAACTAAAAATTAACATTGGCACAATAGAATTCTATTTACTAAACTACAAACTTTATTTGGTGTTTACCAGTTTTAATACTAATACCCATTTTCTGTTATAGAATCTAATCCTGGATCCCACATTGCATTTAGTTGTCATGTCTCCCATCTTTCCAAGTCTTTCATAACCTGGATACTTTAGAAGAGCAATGGTTAGTTAGTTTGTAGAATATCCTTTGATTTGTGCTTGTCTGGTCTATTCTCATAACTAGGTTTAGGTAATGCATATTTTGGCAGACATGCCACAAAAATGATGGGCCCTTCTCAGGGCCTCATATCAGGGGCGTATGATGTCAGTATATCATAATCACTAATGCTGCAAACCTTGTTCACACTTGATTAAAGCAACTTTTCCCAGGTTTTTCTACTAAAAAGGTTGTATCTTTCCCTTTTCAATTAATAACTGTCTTCAAGTAGATACTTTTTTTTTTAAAGATTTTATTTATTTGAGAGAGAGAGAATGAGAGACAGAGAGCACGAGAGGGAAGAGGGCAGAGGGAGAAGCAGACCCCCTGCTGAGCAGGGAGCCCAATATGGGCCTCGATCCCAGGACTCCAGGATCATGACCTGAGCCGAAGGCAGTCGTTTAACCAACTGAGCCACCCAGGCGCCCTTCAAGTAGATACTTTGATGGAAATGACTTTGGCTTACTATTTTTGTATGCACTGGTAAATGTTTGCCTGCCACAGTTATGACTGTGGTGTTCCAATGGTAATTTTCTATTTCTCTTCCTTTTTACATTTATATCAGTATGAACTTGTCTATTTTATTTAATGGATTAGAATCCAACAGTATGATTTTTTTCTTAAATTGTTACAGCCTTGACCATAGAGAGCTCAGATTGATTTCCGAGCCCTTTTGACATATCTCCATCCTTTTTGAGCATTTTTAATTTCTGGCACCATAGCCTTATCTTGTATCTTCCCTGTCCCAGCCCTGGAATCAACCACTTCAAGGAGCCCTGGCTCCTCTTATTGGAGAAAGGTATTTGGAAGCCAAGATCTTGGAACTTGCTGTGCTTATTGCTACTGGTCTATCAATTTCTTCAAGACCCTGTCTGTGGAAAGAGCCAGGGAAGTATGTACACTAACTCATGTATGCATACAGCTATGTTTACTTCCATGTGTCTATATGTGTGCACATTAAAACATCGTGAGTTTATGGGCTACCTCAAATTAAGCCCAATATCCCAGGGTTCATTCCAGCCTTCCTGTGTTCCTTATTTGCAGTTTTTTTTGACAGTGAGAAACCTGGTTCTCATTATCCACAGTATGTTTGTTTAACCCTAGTGTATGTATAATGTGCTTCAGAATTGCTAACCCATTACCCTGTGAGAAACAGATTCACTAACCGGAGCAGAAAATTTGTACATCATTCTTGTCTTGAACCTTACAGTATTTGGTCAAAATAATGTTTTCCAAAGTGCTATTTGACTTTTAATGTGCGATTTAACAAATCAAATAGTTGTTAGTTTGTCAAATATAGGAGAAAATGAAGAAAAATAGGAAAATAGGTAAAAGATAAAGGAATTAGGGCTGTTTTTTGAGGGAAGTGTGTGTTTCTGATTTTTTTTTTTTTACTTCTGACACAGCTGCTAAGAGGTATTCTAGATAATTTTGATTCAGAGTCCAGAGTGCTAACCATTACATGATGGAACCGCCACGATAATTTTGATTCAGCTATCAATTTGTCAGAGAGGTGAAGTAAAACAGTAATACAATATTTCAATTTCTTTCTTGGTATATTTTACTGATATATTAAAACTGTTAAACATAAGTATGAATTTTTGAAAATTCCCTTTTCATATACATGCAAAAAGTTACATTATAGTATGTATAAAAATGGCACACGATATATATTCAGCCTGATGCCATTCACGAATTGTTTTAAAATAAGGTAGCCTACTTTTTTTAAAGGTAGTTTTACTAGAATGCCATAGTATTCTTGCAGAATGTCGGTAGTGCATTAAGTCTCTTAGAGCGATGAAATTATTTTTCTGTTTTCTAGAAGAGGCGAATTTGAGAAAAATTGGGAACAATTGTCTCTTGGTTACATATGGATAGGCGAATTTAAAAAAAAAAAAGGACTATTGGAGCCCAACAGATTTCTTATCTTTAATGGAGCATCTAATTTGAGTAGTATTGTAAATAGAAATGTACTTGAACTGAAAAGTCTTGCAAGAAGAGCTAATGATTATATATTTAAGAGTTTTAAAAACAATATTAACTTAAAAATGTCTCTGTACACTGTGTAATTCTAGTCAACTTAAAAAACAGCCCCAGTATATAGCATCTGGGTAATGCCATATGAATAGCCAGCTTATTGGAAAAAAAAATCCAGAGTATATTACATTTTATATTATGTTAAATACCCTATTAGAGAAAACAATTGCTCAAGTATAATAAAATTGTAAATATATTCATTACTATGTGTTAGTACTATGCCTACCAGAAACAATCAAGTTTGAATGTATATCTTGGGAGGATTGCCAGGTAACAAAATTCAGTGGGTCCTGTAAGGAGTGATTGCTGATTTGAATTAATCAGAGTTAACGCTGTTAAAGACTTCACTTAAAATGTAGAGAACAAAATGGGATCTCAGAAAAGCTATAAAAATTATTTCATTGTTTTTAATGACATGACTAAAAATTAGAAGTGCAACTGCTACCTGCATCTTATAAGTTACAGCAAGTAATATTAAAACAAAAATATGATTATAGGTTCCTGTCCTTTCCTTTTTCTTAGCTTTAAAATCTATTTTTTTTTTTTTTCCCTTTCAAGCCTCTTTTCAATCTGTTCTTGATTTTTGAGTAGTTTGAAAAATAATAGGGAAGTAAAGGAGAACTCAAAACCGATTTTTGAAGTGGACAGAAGGGGCATGTGCCATGCATGTATATAATTTATGTGATTTTGAGAATTTGTTACATGTATAACATACATATAGCACATGCATATAAAATGTAGGTATATAACAAGGTCTCAAAAATCAGTAATATAAATTGTCCTTTTGTCTAAACAACCATCTCCTCTGTTTTAGTTCTGCCTCATCAGTCTTTTATGAATAGACAGGCTTTTTTATGTAGAATTCTGCCAATAAATTATGTATCCCAATATGTTCCCTCTGTTTTTGATAAAACTAGACAGTATTTGAAAACATAGAAACCCTGTCCAGAACTAATTACAGCAAAGTTACCAAATAGGATTGCATGGTAATTGGCTAACTGCTTTATTCTGCCATAGAATGACATGAGGACGAGCAAGGTCTGTGGGTTGTGAGCATTTTGTAAGTTACTGGATATACTTTGAATTTTAGTCAGTGTTTGGGTTTAATGCATAGCTAAGGATATTTGGCTTGGTTTTGTAAAAATTAATGGTGAAGGGTTGAACCTGTGGAGTGTCGGATTTTACCCTGTGAAAGAATATTTTCCTGATTAGCTTTAAATAACAATAACTTTAAATTCATTTAGACAACTAATTTTTATTGATAGTTTTAAACTCAGAATATATTTTTTCATGGAGAAGAAGTTGTAATGTTGGTTAAGGTATCAGACTAGTCTTTGAAAGCCCACTTAATGCATTAATATAGCAAGATTGTCATAATTCTAGTAATGAGATGTTTCTAGCTTCTGAAATTCAGGCAGGAAATGTGAGATCATGAGATCGGGACTCTGGACATGGTTGTGGTGGTAGGTTTGAAGGCAGTGGAGGAAAGGTCCCCTGCTGCTGTGGCATTCAACACTAGAAGTGGTGGCTTTTCCATATCCAGGCCCTAAATCCTGTTGATGAGTACTTACTGCCTGTGTCGTATATTCCAACTCCTTTTTCTTCCCTGGGCCTCATTTTATGTATTAAAGCTCCATTTGCCAAGTAACTCATGGGCTACATTATAATTTAGTTTTCTTCCACATAGTCCTTGCTCATGAGCAATTGTAACTTTCAATTGTGAAAACTAATTATAAAATGAAACTGAAAGCTGAGTGTTCTTGAAAAAGCTTGGAATATATTGACAGCTTTTTCTTTGAAAATTGCTTTAACTTCTTTTATCTTTGTTCAGTATCTTAAGCTTTTAAAATAAGAACTAATTTTCAGGAGAACTGTTCTTCTTTCCCCTAATGTCAGAATCCCACATAGTGATAGCTGGCTAAATTTTCACTGAAGGTTGAAAAGTAATTCTCTTTTTTTAAATGGCAACACTGTCAAACTAGTGGTGGAATGATGCAAATAATTTTTGTGGGCTGTAGCTATTACTGTCCTCACATGTAATTTCAGGTGTATTCAGTCTTAATGCAATCTTGAAATCTAGGCAGTTGATCTGATAGTTTGCACATGCCAAGGTTTTAAAGTTTATTGTGTTTTTATTGAAAGTTCCCACATAAAGTTTCTAAGGGATGACAGAATAAGCTGAGTTACTCTGCAGTTAAAGGTTTTGTGATTTCTCTCTCTCTCTCTCTCTCTCACACGTTTCTCCTCTTCATAAGAACGGTAGAGTGGAGTTTCTTCCAAAGCTATAACCTTCAAAACCCCTTTCTTCAGACTTTCCTTTAAGACTGTTTCAGTAATTCTGGGTAGCCCTTGAGAATTCAAGATTTCTTTGCTATAGAGAGAAATAACAGTCTTGGGATGTGAATGCTATTCAGGAAACTTTAGCTTAGTTTAATAGTGATCCGATAGCTACAGTTGTAGTATATTCGGACTGTAACTTTTGCCTAGGTTCTGAATGACCTGCATTGAAGTGGTCACCTGAGTTCACGTTAGCATTACTGTTGTCTAGATTTTGCCCTATACATATTTATCCTTGTAGGATGGATACTTCTGTCCTTACTCTCTACTTTTACACTTCTTCTGACTATTCTTGAGGTGTTCAAATATAATCTTCATCATGGCCTCTTGGGCGAAACTATAGTCATACTGGATGGGTTGTTGGATTGGATATGTTCACCTTGAACCCAGGAGCCTGTTACCCTGGTCAGCCTTTGCAGGGTACATTGCTTAGTCCCTGGTCAAAGGAGGCAGTTAAGGATTCTGAAGAGCTTGGCTTGGATGATGAAGAAATCAGATGTTTCCTTTCATAAAAGGGCAATGAGAATGAGAAGTATGACAAAGTATGTGGTGGAGAGTGGTTGTTAACTAAAGGAATTCATCCATGGGCTGAATTGATCCTAGGTCACTCAGGGCTTCTGCTCTGACTGAATAGTAAGAAATAGATAATGTGTTGAATAAAGTATTTTTTGGTGAAAAAGTGGTGGGCTTTTCATTTGATATAATTACACACATAGCAGACTACCCTGACATTTATTACTGAACCTTCGAATAGGCCTCCTGGAGAACAGTAACTGAATGTGAAAAGTGACATCATCTTTGAAATAGAGGACCAGAAAAACGCCGTCAGTCTCTGAAATTGTATACAGAGATCGATCGTTAAAGGAAAAGACTTAATAGAAGTTACATGTAGGGCTGGAATTTTTCAGTGACTCGAGGATTCAAAATATTTTGAAATTTTTTAATGTGAAACTTTATAATATAGAGGGGGAAAAAGTAAGTATGTTTCCATTGCTCCTCCAGGGTAAGTAGAGAGGAATGAGTATAATTTGCTATGAAGATATTTGTATTTGGACCTCCAGTGATGTTTGTATGTATTTGTGTGGAATCCATTTTAAGTTTAGTTACATACTTAACTGAGGAACAAATTGTAGAAGGAATAAGGCTCAAATTGTAGAAGGATAAATTATTTTAATAGAATGTCATAACCACAAGAGTAAAGACCAGCTCACCATTTTTTTTTATACTCAATCTTGATTACTATAAAATTTCACTTTAAAAACCTCTTTCATAAATTTAATTGGTTGTTTACTAACCAACAAATACAAAGCATGAACTGGCTCCCCTTGTTGAGGAAACAGAATCTGTGTAGTTACCTAGTCCTTGAATTTCATGATGTTGAGTTGGGATTACTGACCTTTAGTGTGTATAAACATGTATGTTTTTGGATTGCTTTAGAAATATTTCTTGTTAAAATAGAATAATTTTATCCTTGAAAAATGACCCTTAAAGTCTTTTTTTCCATAAATTATTAGAATTGAGGATTTATGTTACATAAAATTATGTTAAATTTGCATCATGCTGATTAGTAGAGGTTGGAAATAAAAATGTAAATTGATTTTTGTGATCAAAAAGACTGGTAAACTACATGGTTCTCCTCCCCCTTAAAAATATAAGCTACAGGGCGCCTGGGTGGCTCAGTTGGTTAAGCGACTGCCTTCGGCTCAGTCCCTTCGGCTGGAGTCCCTGGATCGAGTCCCGCATCGGGCTCCCTGCTCGGCAGGGAGCCTGCTTCTGCCTCTGACCCTCCCCCCTCTCATGTGCTCTCTCTCTCTCATTCTCTCTGTCTCAAATAAATAAATAAAATCTTTAAAAAAAAAATATAAGCTACAAAAATGTTGAAAATGAATACGTTAAAACTTGTAATGAAGGGAGAAGAGCATTTTTTCTTCAGCCCCATATTGTTTAGTAATTTTAGGTTAAATGTTGCGGAATTGATACTCTAGCCAGTCCTATTTTGAAGAGGGAGGAATGTTTGTGGATATGTCTAAAGCTAACTGCAAGCAAGCATTTGGATCTTTTTTGAAAGCTAAAAGGTGATGAAGCTAATGCCCTGTAGTTCTGATAGCTTAGTACTGGCAGCAGGAAATGAGCTGTTTTGTGAAAATGGCATGAAATGTATTTCATGTAATTTAGAGCATCTGTCTAATTTATCAGCAAGAACAAATTGCTCAGGTTTTAAAGTATATCAGTTTCTCTAGGTACCCATTATTGACCTGTTCAACCTGTTCAATGTTTTCTCAAAACTAAGTGTACCAACCTTCTTAAAATAAGCCAAATGAACCTCTTATATTTTAAGTATTAATTAAATTTTGAATTTGTACCCATTCTCCACAAAAAAATAAATAAAAACTTGTTTGAGGTATAATAGCCAGAACCAGGAAAGTGTTTAGCCTGGTCAGTTTTCACATATTGGATGTACCCTATGGCATCAGCCCTCAAATCCTCCTGCTCTGTCGGTAGTGAGGACTGTGGGAGACCTCCATAGGTCTCTAGATTTTGCAGTGTGGAGTCACTGAGGACTGTAATCTGAGCATTTTCATTGGGTGGGCATGAAAGCCTGATAGTGTAGTGAGTTTAAAGAGAATGGGAGAATGGAGAAAATTAGAATTCTCAAAATTTTGAGGGATTTTTGCATTAATGTCGACCAGAGAATTGGAGAGGTAGCATTGGGTGGGTGGGTGTGTGTGTGTTTGAAAGCATGGAGAATTAATAACATTATGTGAGCTGGTTATGTAGAAGAGGGAAGAAGGACAGAAATGATGGGATCTCATGATGAACTATAGTACCAGAGGGAATGGGATCTGGGACATGGGAGGCGTTGGGTGGAGGAGCTTGAACAGTTACTTGTGTAGGAAGGAGAGCAGTAATGATGTAAGTGGGCGGATGTATTTGTGTGACTTTGTGGAAGTTTTCTGACTCACATCGCTGAAAATTGGCGAAAATAAGGTAAGAGTGAAAAGGAGGTTGGAGGGGAGAGAAGTGAAATAACTGGTCTAGATGAGTATGGGAGCATATTGACCTTGTATAGACCTGTGTCCAGTCATTCAGCTTGGGCCATCTCCCTGTCCCTGAGAAGCACATCATGACTTTGAATATTTTTTCATTTGGTTTGAGATTCGTTATTCCCATTAGTCACCAAATAACTCAATCTCCATGTATAAATCAAAGGTATTTAAAATGACCCCAAGCTCTGTAGCTCTGCTGTTGTAAAAAATTGGAAAAAGGGTCTTTCAGTCAGTGTCCCCCAAGTATTCAGTCCAAGAATGTGCAGGATTTAATATAGGGCAGTGCTTAGGAGTGGGAAACTCTGGGGCCAGACTCCCCACTGTTAGTTCTGGGATTCTGGCCATCTGAACTATCCTGTTCAGTTTTCTCATCTTAAAAACTGGAGAGGGAAAGAGTACTTACCTGCAGTGCTGTGTGCCTATTCAACAAAGCGCTTAGAACAGTTAGGGCTCAGGTAATGCCAGTTATAAATAACAATTGTTCATACCTTTCTGCTTCCACATTGTAACAGAAGGAGCTTTTTAAAAAATTTTCTCTGTGGAAGCAGGCGGCCTCTTTTGGGTCAGATTTCTTTTGGTCACTCCAGTTTATCTGCAATATGTACAAATGCAAAACTCAAATTCAAGTTTCCTTTTTTCCATTTAGTAAGGTGGGTCCAGATCAAATCTGCTCTAATAGTAACTGGCACCTTTCTTCTGATTGACTGGTGCCCTGCAGTAAAGATCTCTTCCTCGTGGTGTGGGAGAGGTTCAGGTGACACAAACACCTCTTGGATGTTTCTTTGTGGATCTGCAATAAATTAGCTAAACACCAAGAACTGGTTGAATAAAGGAGAACTGAAGCATGAATGTAATTCTTTTTTTTTTTTTTTTTTTTTTTTTTTAAAGATTTTATTTATTTATTTGAGACAGAGAGAATGAGAGACAGAGCATGAGAGGGAGGAGGGTCAGAGGGAGAAGCAGGCTCCCCGCCGAGCAGGGAGCCCGACGCGGGACTCGATCCCGGGACTCCAGGATCATGACCTGAGCCGAAGGCAGTCGCCCAACCAACTGAGCCACCCAGGCGCCCTGTAATTCTTTATATTATGATTAAAACACCTCATGAACTAGGGAATGGGGGTGGGAAAGCCTTACCATCTCTTAATATTTATACTGGAAATTTCATCTAAACTGATGATTTTCTATATTTAAAAAAACTCAATTTATAGATATTCAGAGAAAATAGAACATTTTTGGGTTTCACCAGAGGAATAAAACGTGCTGTCTTACTGAGAATAGAAGTGCTTGTTAAAAGGAAACATTTTTGTAAAATAGTTCATTATAATTGAGTCTCAGTGAACCACGGGGCCATGACAGACATGGGAGCTAATGGAGATATTTTATGAAAGCAGGAAAGCACTGGACATTGGACCTGGTTCTTACCTATTTTGTTAAGTGTTGATCATGTGAGTGCAGAGCCCTGTCTAGGGTGCTACAGGGGAGACCAAGCTTTCTGCCTTTGAGGTATGGGGTGGAGATGGTATAAAATTTCAGGATTTATAAAAAACAAATTTAGTCGGTCTCCCCCTTTTACATGCATGCAGCCAGAGTATGCACATGCAGCTTCATACTCTGTGGTGGTTATTAACTGATGCCATGGTTTGTTAGCGGAAAGGTAGGCTTGCAGGAGGCTCACGTCTGCATGTAACTTGTTATAGGATCACTGCTTAAACGTTTTAACCAACTGATTGCACAGCAGTTACCACATAGTTACGTTTTCAAGTTACAGAACATTTAATCAACTTAGGAATTTTATTTTGGGGGGGGGGGGGGGGAGGATACATGGCCAATTCAGAAAACTCCACTTACCACCAAGCAGGCTTCAATATTTGATCTTTTCTCAAGCCAGTATTTTTATACATGCCTTATTGGTTACATATAATTTCTTGGATGCTGTTCTTCCTCAAATAATTAGTCATCCTTTTTATAATTGCCTTTTTATGGATTATCATTCCATTTTTGATAATATGAAATTTCAAGTATTGAATTTTGTTTTCTACTTATTTGTAAATGAATTTTGTTATGGCTGTAAGAAAATTGCATGCTTGATTTAAGATAGCATATACTTACAAAGTGAATATAATCTGTAAAATTATCCTTAAAGTGATATCCAGAATATTTTATCATTTAGTATGGCAGAGTTGTCAAAATAAGGATTTTTTGGGTAACATTTAATACTTAACAAAAATGAATAATAGTAAAGTCAGTAAAAATAAAATACCTGATTCAGTGATCACTAGGAATACTGAGTGAAAGTTAAACTAGAGTAGAATAGCAGTATTATATTTAATTGCTTCTTGGGTAGACACAGCCTAACTAGAAAAAACTAGCTCTTACTCAGAAAGGTGGTATCAAGTTTTAGGTACAAATTTTGATTTCAGTGTAAGGTTTTGTTGTTTGTATGTCAAATATATTGTCTTGTAAGTGAACTTATTTTTTTTTTACATGAGAATTACTTTTTTCTATATTTTGAAGTAAAGGATATGCTGCTATCAAACTTTGAGCTCTGGTGGAGGCCTAGTGATGAATATTTTATTTTTTAAAAAATTTTGTCAGAGAAGGAGCACAAGCAGGGGGAGGGGCAGAGGGAGAAGCACGCTCCCTGCGAGATCAGGACCTGAGCTGAAGGCAGATGCTTAACTGACTGAGCCACCCAGGCGTCCCCCAGTGATGAATATTTTAGCAAGCTGACCTAACACTGGCATTGTAGGAAATTCTAGTACTTGCCATTCCATCAATCAATAGTGTTTGAGTTACCTACTCTTGATCCCAAACCCTGTTAGGCATTTTAAGGATTATGGCTCTATAATCAGTATTTGGCATGTATTTCCCTAGTAATCTGTTTTTGAGGGATGGTACCAAGTTGACAAAATAGATCTGAAATTAGTAATTTTAACAAGGTAGTTGAGATGAAGTCTGTTATTAATATAACTGCATTAGTTACCTTTGGTTAATACTTTCCTACTTCTGTATGTTGTTTTTTTTTTTCTATTTTCATACTTTTAGATTTATGGGTCCTTACATTTTAGCTCCTATAAATAGCATACAGCTGGTTTTCAGTTTTATATAGTCTATCTTTAAGAAACTAGAAGTACTACTTTACTTCTTGACTATAATTACTGATAATTTGTACTTATTCATCCAGTTTTTTTAGAAAGTTTTTGTGTGAATGTGTTTTAATTTTTTACTTTGAAATAAGTATAGATTTACAGAAAGTTGCTAAGAAAATATATATATGGAGGTCCTATGTACACCTCACCCAATTTACCCTAATGGTAACATCTTGCATAAATATAGTAGATGTAAAAACAGTATCAAAACTAGGAAATAGACATTAGTACTTCTCACAAAGCTTATGCACATTTCACCAGTCTTACATGTATTTGTGTGTGTGTATGTATGCATATGTGGGCATGTACTTAAGTCTACAGAGTTTTCTCTTGTAACTGCCACTAAATTCGAAATACAGAACTATTCCATAATCACAGGCTCTCTTGTGCCACCTCCTTATAACCTCACCTACTTCTCTCTCTCTCTCTCTCTCCCCCTTCTCTAGCCTTAACTCTTGGCATCTGCTCTTCTGTTGTTCCAATTTTATCTTAAGAATTTTATTTAAGTGGAACCATACTATATGTAATTCTGAAATTCTTTTTCTCACTGTAATTCCCTTGATCCGTTTGAGTTTTTGAGTGTATCAAGAACTAATTCCCTTTTACTGCAGAATAGTACTATGGTAGAAATGAAACTTTTTTAACCATTTACTCCATTGGGTTGTTTCCAGTTTTTGGCTATTTCAAATAAAGCTGCTGTAAACACTCATGTATTGGTTTTTATGTGAATAGGTCTTAATTTCTTTGGGATAACAGTTGCCCAGGAGTGCAATTGCTGGATTATGGTAGTTGCAGGTTTAGTTTAAGAAACTGACAATTGATTGTTGATTGTTCTTACTAGCAGTGTATGAGTGATCCACTTTCTCTGCAGCTTCCCAAACATTTGGTATTGTCACTCTTTGTATTCCAGATATTCTGGTAGGTGTGTAATGATGATCATTTTAGTTTTAATTTGCATCTCCCTAATAGCTAATGGTGAACATCTATTTATGTACTTATTTCCTATCGGTATATCTTTTAGTGAAATGTCTATTCGTGTTTTTGCCCAGTTTCTAACTGGATTGTCTATTTTTTTGTAATTGTTGAATTTTGAGTTATTTCTATATTTTAGATATAAATCCTTAGTGAGATATGTGGTTTTCAAATATTTACTCCCAGTCTGTAGCTTGTCTTTTTATCCTCTTAACAGGGTCATTTGTGGAGCAAAAATTCTTAATTTTGATGAGGTTCTTACCAGTTTTTCTTGTCAAGCGTCATGCTTTTGGTGTCAAATGTGACTTTCTTTGTTCTTGTCTAGGCATTTTGTTGTTTTTATAATTATTTTCTGGTAGATAAAGGAAAAGCCAAATGTTTGTTCTGCCATTCTTAAACAGGGTAAACCAATAATTCATGTGAGAAAGTTTCTCTTTAGAGAAATATTCCGGGTAATAAGTAAGAGTAATGATAGAATTAGAATCTCACCAACCCCTAAGAAGCAATGATAGAATTTAAATAGCAATAGAATTAGAATTTCAACCCCTAACAAAATAATGGATGTAGACTGTGACAGTACCAAAAAGAGAGATGTCTTAGTCCATTTGTCTACTGTAACACAGTACCACAGACTGGATAGCTTATAAACAATAGAACTTTATTTCTCACAGTTCTAGAGGCTGAGAAGTCCAAGATGAAGGTGCCAACATAGTCACCTTCTGGTGAGGGCCCCCTTTCTAGTTCATAGCAGGCGCCTTCTCTTTGTGTCCTCACTTGGTGGAAGGGCTGAAGGATCTGTGGGATCCCTTCTATAAGGCACTAATCTCATTTATGAGGGCTCTAACCTCATGACCTAATCACCTCTCAGAGGTCCCACCTACTACTAATGTCCTCACCTTTGGGGGAGGCTATCTAAAGGGAAGTGGTAGCTGCTGGTACTGTATTGATATATAATTTGTGGCTTTAAAAAGGTTAAAATAGCAACCAAGAATAGTCAATTCTAAAGAATAACTGGGTGATGGACATTAAGGAGGGCATGTGATGAGCACTGGTTATTATACAAGACTGATGAATCCCTGAACTCTGCCTCTGAAGCTAGTAATATATGTTAATAATTGAATTTAATTAAAAAAATAGATTGGATAGTTAAGGTATTCTTAAATCCTAGAATTTGCTTTGGAGGTAGATAAATGTTAACTTTATATTTTAAGTTAAACATACCAGTTAGAAATTTTAAGGTAAGTACAAAAAACATACATGGGGTATATAACTTTTACTGACAAAGCCTAACATTGGGTCAGTTAGAAATAATGTACCATGTTCAGCCCCACTGTCACAGAGCAGGCAAGAGGAGTAGATTTGGGGTTAGGGATGTGGGGAGGAGGCAAAAAATTAACTGACACAAACTACCAGATTACAAGAAATTTAAACAAGAGGAGTATTCTATGTGATACTACTAGATAAAATCAGCAAAATCCAGAATATGGGATGAACAACCTAGTTCCTTCAGCAAATAAATTGCAAGGAAAACAGACATGGAAGGGAAATGTGGATTAAAACAGACTTATGTGTGGACCTTATTTAAATTGTCATTTGAAGGAACCAAATATAAAAAGGATATATATATGTGTACATATATATACACATTTTTTTGATGCAAGAGGAAATTTGAATACAGTGTAATTGATACTAAGCAATCATTTTTCCCTTTGGTCTTTTATTTATTTTTTGGATGTGACAATGGTATTGTGGATAGGTCTTAGGAAAAAAAAAAAAAAAAAAAAAAAAAAAAAAAAAAAAAAAGAAACTCCTCTTTTATTAGAGATGCTTACTGAAATATTTACAGATGAAATGATACCATGTCTAGGATTTACTTCAGTATTGTTTTTGTTGCCTTTGTGTTGAATAAACTGAAAGAATGTGAACACCATTTTTTCTTATAGTATAAAAGTTACTACTCTCCAGTAGCCCCCTGCCTTAGCTGTGTACAGAAGTCATCAATCATGAATGAGGACCTGTCTTTAAAAATAATGTGATTTTGAATCTTGTTCCCGGATTTTGCTTATAATGAACTGTTAGAAATTTATGATGAAGATAACTGTCATTTACTGAGTCATGTTCCATGGTTACATTCATATGCACGTATTTTGACTTGGAAGTTTATGATGTGAACAAAAGTGTCTTGTGCTTTATAGGATAGTTAATATTGTCTTATGGAAGGAAAGTCAGTGATCATTTTCAGCAGTTTAGTTGATGTAGACATATGTTTTCCACCCATAAGCCCGAATATGTATTCTTTTGGCATATTTACTGTTTCTATAAACAGTGGTATTCTTAAACATTTCAAAAGTATGACTTCTATAGTATTTATCTTCTGATATATTATTTACAGCATAAACTAGAGTTATAAATTCTGAGAAGAATTCATATTAAAACAACTAGAAATTCCCAAGGGACAGTATTTTAGATCAGTGCTTTCATTCCTGAAAAATTTTGAAATAACGGTCTTTTCTAGTCAGTTTTCTAGTGTTCCTCAGACCTGTATGATTTCAGTCTTGTTCATTTCAGCTAAAAGTAAAGTATTGGAAATTTATGAAGTTCAAATGGCATGATATAGGTAATAAAATTCAGTGCTTTCAAGTATTGATACTTATGGTGGCGGAAGGGCTGAGCAGAGGGTCATAGGGTGCATTTTTTGTTAAATTTAATAACATTTTATTTAACTTTTAGGAGCTTCATAAATGGGCATATGCAGCTCATTCTTTTGCCTAAAACTATGGTAATTTACTTTTTTTGATGCTGTAAGTATCAAGAATTGTGAACTACCGCAGATTTTAGTCCACTTGGAAGCTAACAAGTCAGCTAGCCCCAGTTTCGTGGACACTAGTAAAAGACATGAGACCCTTAGATCAGAAATGGACAGTTTATTACAGCAGTAGCAGTAGTCAGATGATTAGTGATTTTTTTTTTTTTTTTATGCCAGTTTCCTGGACCTCATTTACTCACAAGATGATGTGAAGAGGGTCAGTTTACAGAGTATAAACAGACACCTGTTTATGCTGTGGATTGCATCACAGACTGTAACCCAGAGCTTAGGAATCTCAAATTTTTTATAATGAGAAGTACATGCCCTGGAAGGAGATACTGCCTTTATTTTACTGGAGAGTAAGTATATCTTGCACTTTGCTCCAGAGGTGACACCATCTCTGTCTTCCAAACTATTCTTGAAAAGATAGTCTGGAATAAAAACAGTTGACATCTCACAGGCAAGACAGGTAGAAACATGAGAGGCCTGTGGAGATGTGCTCTCAACAGTATCTGCCTTCTGTACTGTCTTGGCTTCTGATGAATTTTCACATGAACTACCCCACTCTGTCAAACAGTCTTATGATCTGAGTGTTGATCTGATTAATATCTGTTCAATTTGTCTCCTATATAACTTAACCAAGAGCACTGTCAATAACACTTAAAGCAGTAGGAGGAGGCCAACCTGAGCTAGACCCACAGGTAATACCCCAAGGGTCAGTAAAAATACAGTTTATCAAGGCCATATTGCCCAGAGCTCTAAGAGTAGCCTCGAGTTTGGCCTGTGGAACAGACGCCTTTTCCACTTTGCTTCTGCACGGTTGGTGCTGAGATGGAACAGCTGCAGCAGTCTGGTGGACACTGGGTCTCTGCTTAGCCAAGAGCTCCGGGAGCCAGTGACTTGACGTCAAGTGGCAGGGTTGGGAGTAGTTTCTCCCTGGAGGGAGAGCTGCCACCTTTTCATGGAAATCTGAGATGTCAACTGGGAAGCAGTCTAGCTCACTTATGTTTGTCACAGGACACTTAATGGGCCCTTCCCACCTTGATAGTCATTGAGTTCAAGTTGAGCCATCCTCAATGGTAATATCTGGCCAGAGAGTCACAGGGCTTCTGTGGGTCAGGCAGGTAGTTTCAAAGAGAGCCCAGCAGCATGCTCATAGCTGTTCTTTTTTTTTTTTGCCATTTGTTTTTTAAAGGGATGCACTTGGTAACCATGGCATAGAGATGAGGAGTCAAAAACCCCAAGGCAGGTCTCTGGTTGGAGGCTGCTCCCTGCCTTGCTCGATGCTCCAGTTGGTAAAATCATTAGTCACAGAGACCTGTCACTCAGAGGTCATTTGGGCTGTGGAGCCTCCAACGTTGAGAGCATGCCATAGATTGTCAGATGATTTCCCACAAAGCCCCTTCGTTCAGGCTGATCTCAATGGCTGCTGGTTTGCAGATTAGCGGGCTCGAAGTATCAAGAATGCTCAAGTGAGGCATGTATGGTATTGGGCCCCCCTTGTGGTGGTGGTAGAGGGAACTGAAGAGCCAGTGGATTTCCTTGACTGCCAGAGGGATTGGCCCATTTAATCCCAAGAAATGTGACTAGAGAAAGCTCTGGTATCTTGTGAGAGCTACTAGTCCCCTTCACAGGCAGAGGTGTGATAACACCACAGTCAGGACTGTTGAGAGTGAGGCTTCACTTTCTCATAACCAACGGGATCTCCTTTATATTGAAAACTTTGGATGTCAGAGGACCCTAAATCCCAACCCACCTACTCGTAGCAAATAGGCTGAGGAGTTTAGATTTCCCTAGGGGTATACTTGGAAACCTTGTACCTGACTGCACATCGCCCTTGGGCTTCAGGTGCCTTTGGGAAAGAAATTACTGGTAATGCCCAAGACAGTGACCAAGTGGCATCAGTCTGTAGTGGGTTCAGTTACAGTCACAGCATTAGAATAATCTAGAGCAACAGCTGAATTTAGTAAGTGTTGATTCCACTCTAAGCCTCCAGCTCCTGTTAGCCTTTTTCATTGGCCACGTGTGGCTGTTAATTGTGTTGAGATATTGTTTCCCTTCCTGCCCCTGCTTCCTTTAAGTCCTTAACCAAGGATATGATTTTGCTTTCCCTCCTGGGACTCCTGTTTTTAAAGATTTTACCTATTTTGGGGGGGGAGAGAGAAAACACATACAGGAGCGTGTGGGGGTGAGAGAGGCAGAGCGAGAATTTCAAGCAGACTCCACTATGAGCATGGAGCCCAACATGAAGCTCAGTCCCACGACCCTGAGATCATGATCTGAGCTGAGATCAAGAGTCAGACGCTTAACCAACTGAGACACCCAGGTGCCCCAGCCTGGGACTCTATTTTCTTTCAGTTGGTCCACTACAGGGAAAAGGGAGTGGGAGGAATTTACATGTTTGATAGTTAATTACATGATGTTTTTCCTCATCTGGATAAATCTCCTCTAGCACTTAGGGAAATATAAGCCTTTCACATGTAATTCCTAGTACACATTCAGATCTGGAAGCAATAACTACAGTATATAGGAGAGCCCCCTATAAGGTCACTTACTTTGCTCCAGAGGGAGACATTCTGTTTCCCAAGTGTCTTGACTATACAAATATCCTTGAAAAGATTGTCCAAAACAAAGGCAGTCAGTGCTTCGCTTGAGGGTGGACAAAGATGTAAGCAACTTGTGGAGAATTGTCTCCTAACAGTAAATACTATTTTGACACGCTGTAGCCTTCTACTGTGCTTATGGTTTGGAGTTCTGTCTGTTTTATGGGAATATGATCGTGTCTTTTTTATGTATTTTCAAAATTTCCAAAGTTTTGATTCAGTTGATGATGTTGTTTCAATTTTTATACTTCAGTAGTATTACCTCAAAGTGATTCTGAGAAAGGAGCTGCCAGTTTTGCTTGCTCTGATTGATACATATTCATATTTCCTTCCCTTTTGCTTTCAGGAATCCCCTGGCTTCAGATTTCCCTTTTTACTCCCTGTGTCTTAATTTTTCCCCACTCCTTTTAATGTCTCATCATAATTTTAGTTACTCAGTAAGATTTTCTGTTGATACTTGTTCTCTTATCAAACATGACTGAACATTAATATATGGCAGTCACCTTCTATGCCCTGAGGCCATAGCAATGAACAGAAGAGGTAAGATTCCCTATCCTCGTGGTTCTTCGTACTTTGGTAGACTTTGTGCTAAGTGTTCATTATTTAATCCTCACCAGCTTAATGGGAATGGCATTATCTCCCTCCCCCCACCTCCCTGAGCTCTGACATCCCATGGTGGGTTGCCCTCTTCACCTCTGACCCCCTCACCCCCCCACACACATTCTTGCATGTGTTCTCACCTGCCGTGTTCAAGCTTACCTGAAGTGTTCACGAAGAGAAGAGGAAGAAGTCATAAATTTCTATTTTCTTAAAGTTTCTTCCCAAATTTGTATGCATATTTTCTGTGTATGAGCATTTATTTTTTTTAAGGGACATAATCCACGGTGTTCTTGAGAAATCAGTGACTCAATGACCTTATTTGGAGGACACAATCAAGTAAAAACTTTGAGTAAAAGTTACAGCTAGGTAGCTTTTCTTGGTGTAAGAAAGGTGTTTTTCCCCCTTCTACTAATTAAACCAACACATTTGGTAGATCTTCATATTTTACTTAAGACAAAGTGTGACCATCGTCCTGGGATCTTACAGAAGGAATTTTGCAGTGTGTTAGTGATTCTGGGCCAGGCCAACAATATTGCATGAGGTGGCATCCACTCAGACACCACATGTTGCCTATAAACAATGAATGGTTATACATATGTGCCCTTGAGATAAAGTCATTTAAATGTTATGAGTACATGGCATTCTCTGATTATGGTATTCTCAGTGAAAACATACTAGCCATATTTAATATTCAAAAAGGAGTTCTGAGAAATTCGTAAAATTGTTCACGCTAGAGAGGGGTAACGGTTGGTAGGAGATGGGAAAGAAAGACTTATTTTTCACTCTATAGTATATCATAACTTTTGACCTTGATTCTAAGTGCATTAATTATTCAGTAAAAAAAATTGGAAAAATATCCCTACAATTTTGATGAATTGCAAACAACTCTAGTTTGTTTCTAGAAACTGTTGTTCTTAAGAACTTTAGTAATTTGTTCCTGTCCAAAGGAAAGGAAAACACACATATGGCTATAGAGTGGGAACTTGCCATAAGATTCAGTATTAAAGTGCCAAGAAACTTACTACATTTCAGACCTCACATTGTTCTTGGAAAATCTTGAGTATTTAAATATCTTGCTATTTAAAATTTGTTATTCCAGATTTCTACAAGTTTGGCCCACAAAAGACAAAGCAAACAAAAAATATTCAGCAAAAGAACAATTTTTTATACCACCCAGTGGAAGAAACTAGCACTAGACCTTCTAGTTTGTGATATTTCATGGATTCACATTGTAACTTTGTCTTAAAAGAACAAAGCTAAATCTTATTGGTTCTAATCTCTTCACCAAAAGTAATACTACAGGTGTTCAGTATTAAATGCCAACCACTTAATGAACTTTGAACTAAAGGATGAATGAAATATAAAAGCAAACCAGTCGACTGGAAAATTTGGAACAGAGTAACTTACAAATTGAGTAAATACTTGCTTTCAAAAAAGGTGTTAGAGACACGTTACCAGATGCTAAGAAAAAACTTAATTTTTGCTTAAGGAACTAAATTTCATTTTTTTTTTTTTGGTAATAGTTTCCTTAAGAGGAAAACCTTGAATTGTGTTTTCTCTTAATTTTATTTGCTAATGGATTTCCTTATACCTTTTTTCTCTTGTAAGTATTCTCTGTAATTTTTCCTTTTATTTTAGATTTCCTTAATGTATCTTTTATATCTATAACGTCTTTTTTCAGTGACTATGCTATTTACTGCTTGTGTTGATTTTCATTATAATTATAATTTCTCTTTGTCCTTCCCCACTCCTCCCTTCCTGCATTCCCTTCCTGCATTCCCTTCCTGCATTCCCTTCC
>NC_058414.1:95228564-95229979 GCF_002201575.2 Neomonachus schauinslandi | reverse complement strand
CATTCCCTTCCTGCATTCCCTTCCTGCATTCCCTTCCTGCATTCCCTCTCATAATATCCTCAGATCTCTGAAGATCATTCTTAAGGAAGTTCTCCTTTGATCCCTGTGATCATCTGGAGGTGGTAGTTCTGTAATTCCTTGCTCTTCTTCTTTCATATTCTTACTTATCCTTAGGTATCTCTGAACTTTTTCATTTAGCAGTGAAAAATCATGATTGGTTTAGGCAGATGTGGATTTCCTTTATAGTTGTATGGGTTTATATATCCATATGTATTCTTCCCTGAAGGAAATCTTCAGAAATGCAGGCCTCGTGATTAGAAATAATACCTTCTATTTATTATTTTTTTAAAAAAGATTTTATTGATTTGAGAGAGCTACAGAGAGCACAGGCAGGGGGAGAGGCAGAGGTAGAAGCAGACTCCCCACTGAGCCAACATGGGGCTCGATCCCAGGACCTGGAGATCATGATCTGGGCCAACTAGGTACCCCAGAAATTAATACATTTAGAGGACACGAGTTGTTATTGCTAACAGTGGGGTATTAGAGCCCTGGATGTGATTCAAATACATGGGATTTTCCCCTTTTCTCTATTTCAAATAACATAGTTTTAAATTTGAATGAATCAGTTTTATAATTTCATGCAGATATAATTTTAAATTCCAGTTAGGTTGAGAAATGGATACGAATTATTTAATTCTTTAGATCAATACTTTTGGTGAAAATTTTCAGAATAACCTTGGCCCTGAGTCCACATATGCTAATCCTAGGTTTATTCTTATACTTTATTTTATTTCTCTCACTTAACCTTATGTTAATCCTCTGTCTCCTGCTAAATTCTGGTATATTTGAGAGCAGATACAATGTTTCTATCTGTAGTACCTTTGTGTCAAGCTCGTAAAAATGCCAACCACAAGAAAGTATGGTTGTATAAATAGATATGAGAAAATTGAGGCCCAGAAACGGACTTTTAAAAAGCTACAGGTACATATTGAGTTTATTATTTGTTGAATGCTGCAGGTAGAATTGTCTTCCGGACCTTATGGAGCCCATGTTCAGCTAATGATGGTGAAATTGAACTCATGCAGTATTACCTCTTGGTCTACTTCACCTTGCTCTACCAAGAATAATGAGAAGTGTAGGAGGGTTATAACAGGTGAATCCATTATATTGTTTGGGGTCAGAATTCATTTGTGCTTGTGAGACTTTCCTATTTGGTAGCAAAGATAGAGATTAGGTCTATTACTGGGACGCCTGGGTGGCGCAGTTAGTTAAGTGTCCTGACTCTTGGTTTTGGCTCAGGTCATGAGGTCAAGCCCCACGTCAGGCTCCAAGCTCACGGTAGAGTCTGCTTGAGACTTTCTCCCTCATCCTTCTGCCCCTTTTCCCTTCTGCCCCTTTTCCCTTCTGCCCCTTTT
>NC_058414.1:95176210-95228554 GCF_002201575.2 Neomonachus schauinslandi | reverse complement strand
CTGCCCCTTTTCCCTTCTGCCCCTTTTCCCTTCTGCCCCTTTTCCCTGCCTCCCAATAAATAAATCTGTAAAAGAAAGGTTAGGTCTGTGATTTATTTTATCTTGCTTCCTGGGTCCTAATATAGATGTTTATCAGTTCCTGTTTTTCTCCTCTCCCTGGCCTGCCCCACTGTGCTGCGAAATAGGGGATAGGCCTGCACATAGTTTTTCTTTCTGTTCTCTTTAGTCTGTTTGCCATTTAGCCTGTGTGTGTCTGACTGCTCTCCCATATATTCCCCCAAATTTATTCAGACTCACTTCAGCTTTCTTTATATATAGTTTTATCAAGGTCTTTTGTAGGTATTCCCCATTTTTTTCAGGCTAAAAAAAATCTGACCACAAACTTCTGTGTTTTCTTGTGCTTGATTCTTGGTTTTACTACTTTTTGTTTCTCCCTCTATAAAAAGTTGTATAGAAAAATGAGGAAGTCTTCCCATGTATAACAATGCCACTATTTTAGGATTTTTTATTTTTTATATATTTTTAAAGACTTTATTATTCGACAGAGTGAGAGAGCACAAGCAGGGGAGCAGCAGAGGGCGAGGAAGAAGCAGACCCCCCCACGAGCAGGGAGCCTGATGCGAGGCTCGATCCCAGAATCCTGGGATCATGACCCGAGCTGAAGGCAGACACTTAACCAGCCATCCAGGCGCCCCTCGGATTTTTTACTTTTACTTTCTTCCTCATATCTAATAGGTGTTGAAGAAAAGAAATATTCAAACTAATAAAGGAAAAAATTATTCAGTGACATTCATTAAAGCACAGTAAGTCTTTATTCAAGGGAGGGGCCATGGCTGTTGCTGCAGGGACCACTTTAATGGGATCTTAGTATGACAGAGATTTGATGCAGCTCTGAATACAGCAGGGGTGGCTGGGAACCTGTAGATGAGGAGCAGGGTAGGGATCAATGGATGGGAAATTATTGAGAGGAAATATCAGGGGTAGGAAGATTGTGGCTTAAATGATCTAAGAGGATTCTTGCCGAAGGCAGGCCAAGATGATCACCCAGGGGATGCAGGGGGATAAAAGGATCCGATCTGATCTAGAGGGTGATTAGATACTGGGAGTGTGGTGGGGCTGGTGGTGGGGGCAGTTCTGTTTAAACGGAGTCAGAATCCTTTCTTGCTAAAATTGGACAGTGTGGAAAGAACATGGAAGTCCAAAAGTCTGGTGTAGTCAAAAAAAGAGGTAGTCTGAGTTTGGTCAGTGAGAGAATCTTTGTCATAGGCAGTGTACCATTTCCATCTGGAGACTATTTTTTTTTCCTTGTTTGACAACTTAAAGTTCTTTTAAGCTCAACTTCACTTTGATTTGATACTCTATTATATATATAATTGCGTTTGAAGAAAACCAAGTTTGACTTAGAGCTTTGTATTAGCTATGTCTTGTTCACTGCTTGTTTTAGATCCAATGTGCATTAAGATTAATTTGACCATGTATGTGATATAGTACTAAGTCAACTATAATATGAAAAATCAACAATAACCATGACAATTATAGTTACCTACAGTGAGTGCTCAATTCTCTTTGCAAGTAAAATTATTTTTTGTTTTCTTGCAAACCGTTCAGCATCTGTAGGAGCCTCTGCACTAAGTCACATCTTTGTGTGATATAATCCTTACGTCCCATGCATTCTTTCCAGCTGGTTTTCTTTTTTTTTTTAACTTTAAATATGCAGTCTCTCATGAAATGTTAGCAAACCCAGGGGTTCAGAAAGGATCCATTTTTCCAGTTTATCTGTTCTTTTGTTTAAAAAAAAAATGTTTTAGTGTACACCTTTCTATTGAAAGTTTACCTTAGATATTATTTTACCTTATTTATTGGGGGGGGGGAGAGAATACCAAGCAGACTCATGCTAAGTGCAGAACTGACACAGAGCTCAGTCTCCTGGTGCTGAGATCATGACCAGAGCCCAAATCAAGTTGGACGCTTAACCGACTGAGCCACCCAGTGGCCCTAGATTTTTTTTTTTTTTAAAGAAGTCCTTTACATACACAGAATTTCAAAGTAAACCACTAATTGTTCTATGTATTTTTAGTTATTTATTGAACTACTTTTTGTATCATTTTGTGTTAAGGCTCTTGGGAGGAAGCGTAAGATTCTTTTGTTAAGAAACTTTCCTGCTTGCATGCTCTCTAGCTGTTTCTGGTTTTCGATGGATTCTAAAGAGACTTACTTTTTGTCACATTTTAACATTCCTAACATTGGAATGGTATCTTGCAGTCAGTGTCAGCCAAGTGACAGTCATGACCTAGTTGTATGAAAAATCATTCTGGGAAACATTCTGGTAAGCTCTGGCTTAGATTTGACAAAATAGATATTACTTAAAAAATCAATACATTCATTATATATAATTTGGGAAACAAAAAAACTTTTTTTTAAATTAATCTCTTTGCCCAATATGGGGCTTGAAGTAATGACCCTGAGATCAAGCATTGAATTCTCTCCCAAATGAGCCAGCCAGGCACTCCTGGGAAACAATTATAAAAGAATGATAGAAGGAAGAATAGTAGTATAATATAAAAAAGAAACTTGACTTACATTAGTATTCAGGAAGATTTCAGACATTCAAACAACAGGACTTTCAAATGCTGAAATCTCCACCAAAATTGTCCTTCATCCTTGGGATTCCCTTAATTTTTCTCGTCTGTTGTCTGCTGCTTTGAAAGTTCTTAGGCGGCCTCTTACCCTGCTGGAAACTCAGTGGTTGTTGATGGGTTACTGAGAATCTTCCACTTAGCCTTTCCTGAGTTGTTTTGTTTTTTTCCTAAATCAAACTCTGGGCTTCAGACCACTTGGGATATGTATGAAGTATAGTCACAAGTAGGAAATCAACATAGGTATGGAAGGGACAGCTTAGAGGTTAACCACTGTGGTTTTGGTGTGAAAGGCAGGCCTTATTCTGCCATTTGGCAAGTTACTTTCTTTTTCAACTCTTAGTTTTTCCTTTGACAAAATAGGAAAAGTAATAGAATTTTCCCCATAATTTGCAGGGATTAAGTGGTACATATGCAATATTTTGATTTTCAACTTGTGTTTTCCTTTTTATTCTGTAGTCAGTGAATACTTATGAAGTATGTTCTCTGTGCCAGGTACTATGGATATAGCAATGACCAATTAGAAATTCATGTCCTCCTAGAGCTCCTTTGCTAGTTGGGGAGAATCTCTAGTACTTGATACATAGTAAGGATTCAGTAAATATTACCTTATTGCAGGAGAAGTTATTGTATAACAGTCTGTGTAACAGTATAACTTGCTATATAATAAAATAATAGCACCTTATTATTCTTTTGAGGCTGACAATCCCTGGGGAAAGGAGAGCTCTAATTATCTCCTCATACAGCCCTGCCTTATGGCTCCTGCTGTATCAGTGCTCAAAGGGAGGAACTGCCAAGAGTTCCAGATGACAGTTTGCTGTGTTAGCACCTATTATTCAGATGCTGATGGGATAAATTCTTGGGTTTTTATATACTTGGGAGCAGATTTAACCTGTCTTTAGATTTCATTCATAATCTTACTCACATTCTTTTTAGTTTTTTGAGCAGTCTGTAATTTTAGAAGCCCTACCTGCTGAATCATAATGGTGAAGAACATGAGTTGATTAGCAAAAATAATGTTAAGAGCTATTTCATTTTAATTTTAGTGTGTCAAGTCTAAAGAAGACATTCACAGGCTTACAGCTATCTGGAACATCTTGACATTGCTCCAAGCAGTAAGGCCAATAATAGCCATATCAGAATGGAGCTTTTTAAAAATATCAATTATTTGAGTCTCCAGAATCTTCAACTGAAATTAATGGTGAGGGGAAGGTGGTGATCATTACTTAAAATGGCCTAAAATATATTTTACTATGTGGCTACCAACTCTGTCTGAGTTTTTCTATGGCTATTACCTTTGTTAAAAGATAAACTGAGGCACATTAACATTTTCAAAAGTTAATTGAAGCAAATATCTCCTTGAATCGGGCAGCCACAAACTGAAGTAGTTAGCAGTGTTCAGCTGCCAGGAGCTAGGGGCGAAGCTTTTAGAGGGCAGCCATGGAAGCAAGGCAAGGACATTATTTGATTCGCCTTACATAGGAAAGCCTGGTTAGGTGTTTATGATTAGTTGTTCTTAACATTTACTCAGATGCCAGTGCATTTACAATCAAGTCTGGCTTAGGTTCCCATTTCCTTACAGAGGCTACGAAGGCATTAGAGCCTCCCGAGTCTAATGACCTTCTTAAACTCCTCTTTTCCCCATTCGTAGTATTGCTGATTTTTTGTGTGTTTGACCCTTTTTGCATATGGTATTTTCTCTGCGTGGAATGCCATATCTCTTCCACCTGGGCACTGTTGCTTACCCTTCCTGAGTGCTAGAACAAGTTTTCTGTGACTAACACCCCTGCCTCAGGGCAGGGAGGGGTTAAGATTCCCCTTAAATGTGGGATCTCATTGTACTTGGCAAGTTGGTTTGTTTTATTTAATCTGTTGTTCTTCACGTTGTTTGAGACTTAATTTCTTCATTCAATGCAAAACATTAATAACCATCTTAATATCCTCAGCCCCTTATGGCATCACAGGGAAAAATGGCTTTTAAATATAAAGATTAGTTTCTGTTAGAAAAGCAGAGAATATTATGATCGTTGTTGGTTAATACCTAGTATGTTTTATTCTGGCATCTTAATTCCACAAACTTTAATTGATTTATTTAGAAGCCTTATTACATTCACAACTATTCATGATACTGGTATAAAGAAATAGCAAGACTAGCTTAAATGCTGGTTTTGATTGCATTGGTGATGTCATTATGATAAATTGTTTTATTGACAATTAAAGAAGGAAAAAAATGCCAGTTAAACTCTGACACAGTGCTAAGATACCACCGATTCTACAATACATTCTGTTGCCTCCTAAAATGAATTTTAGAGATGTTAAAATATGCAAAAATGTTTATTTTAAAATCAGTGAAATAAGGTAATGCCATCTATACATTCTAAGAAAGATTTAAGACCTTTGTCAAGGAACAAAATGAGAGATTGGTTTCCATTTCCTTTCCTTTCCTTCATTTGCCTTTTGGTAGAGGTGTGCAAGTGAGCAGTGAGGTCCACAAATGCCAGATAGCCGGGAGATGGGGGTGTAAGCCTCAAAATGAGAACAGTGAGAGAAGCAAATGAGGGTTTATTTGGGATTGGAGAATTGCAATTCAGGGAGCACAGAATCCGGTAGATACCTATCCTGTGTTCCTGCTTTAGAGTGAAAGCAAGAGGTTTTTATGAGGGAAAGGAAGGGGGAGCAATTACATGAAATAAGAGAAGTTTTCTGTGGGTGTTGTAACAAGCTAAGCTGCTCGGGGTTGTGTTGAGTGGCTGCTGATTTTATCTTCACAAAGTCCTTAACCATCAGTCTTGCGATTATGTGTCTGTTTTGCTGACTTCTCAAACCGTTGTCATTTTGCCCATTCCACAGGTTTTGGCCCAGTTCAAACAAAGGCGGGTAAGGTGGTTTCTCTCCAGTGGCCCCTCCACTCCATTTGAGAATGGCTCTAGTCATGTCAGTTTTTCACAGAGGACTAGATGAAGGATCTGAGAACCCACCAGATAATATAATCTGCTTTTGTAATGCTAAACATAACCTACAAATAAGAGAATTAAAATGGATAATTGATTAGTCATATTTCTCATTAAAATTATGGATAAGTGACTCATCATGTTTGACCAACTTTGTATTATAGGACATTTTATGGGAAATAGTGCAGGCCCCTCTCTGTAGCAGTTTGGAACTAAAAATAACATTGGATGCATATTGAGATATTAGTTGACTTCAGAACCTCACATGAGGGGCGCCTGGGTGGCTCAGTCGGTTAAGCGTCTCTTGATTTCAGCTCAGGTCGTGATCTCAGGGTTGTGAGATCAAGCCCTACACTGGGCTCCATGTTCAGCACAGAATCTGCTTGAGATTCTCTCCCTCTGAACTTCCATTTAATTGCTTTATTTTTTAAGATTTTATTTGAGAGAGTGAGAGAGAGACAGCACAAGCGTGCGCACACAAGCTGGGGGGAGGGAGAGGGAGAAGCAGACTCCCCACTGAGCAGGGAGCCCGACGTGGGGCTCGATCCCAGGACCCTGGGATCATGACCTGAGCCAAGGGCAGTCGCTTAACCGACTGAGCCACCCAGGCGCCCCGTTTAATTGCTTTAAATTAAAAAAAAAAAAAAAGTGTAAATAATGAGAAGGTCAGAAACCTACGTTTCAAACCCCAGATTAACTTATGTTTGTGTCCTTATTTATACTACTGCTCCTCTTTCTTATTTAGCTAGGCCAAATTCACTTTGCCCATCTTTCTCTGAGGATTCAGGGCAAGCAGTGGCCTTTTCTTTTCCCACAGGGAGCCTTGGGCCCATCTCTCACTTCCTATTTACAGATCACCTCCTCGGAGTCTAGATATTCTGTAGTTACCTACCCTCTCCTTTTCTACTTCGCTGATTTATTTTTCTCCTTAGTGTTCACTGTTGTCTAACGTCCTATGTATTTTACTTATTTTGTATTTTTTCTGTCTTCTTGCGAGGAGCATAAACTCCCTGAGGCAGGATTTTCATTGCTGTATCCCTTAAACCTAGAATAGTTCTAGGCATGTAGAAAGTGTTTAGTAATACTCGGTGAATAAATAACCACAAATGCCACTGTAGTTTTATTTTTCTTGTATAAGAGAGGTTGAATTACAAAGGGTTGTGTGTTATGATAAATTGTTTTCTGTATAGATCACGGATAGTTGTGCTTTAAAATTTAAATCATTGATTAGATAAAACAGTGAAAGATTCCAGATATACTACAAAAGTTAGTCACTGGGATTAGGTGTCACAACTGAATGCAGTCAGTAGAGATTTTTCTGGCAAGTAACAAAAAACAGTTGTTCCCCCCCCCCCCCCCCCCCCCACCTTTGGTACAGATCACTTTGTATTTACTTAAACATTTCCTTCTGTGTCTCTGTATGATAGAGGAATTATTAAACTCATCAGGTATTAAAATACCTTCCAGGTTAAATGTAAGACAGTCAAACTTTTTCTACTAGATGTTTAAAAGTAAAATGATTATTAAATTTTACTTATTTACAGTTGAGAAATAGGGAACTTTACTTTTTTGGGTTTTTTTTCCTATTTGGAAGGTTGTATTCATGCTGAGACTCAGATGAGGTAATACGAAGCTGTTGATGACTGCAGTTCATTGAGTTTATATAAAGCTGACTCGACATACTTTGTCTTTTAAGGTTACCAGAAATCTAGGGATTCAAAGCATCATTCTTTTTCGAGAGCGGTGATTGCAAGAGAGGGTCTCCAGCTGCTTACTAAATACACAGGAAATTTGCAAGGCACTTGTTAGGTTGTAAATGGCCAGGGCCATTTGCAGCATGGAAATTGGCAAGTGCTAGAAATCAGGGTTTCGTCCTCCTCTAGCTATCTGGGCTAGTAGTTCACAGTGTAAGTTTGCTGATGTGTATCAGCTTATAATGTCACTGGTACTCCCTTCGATTCTGATGGACTTGTTTTAAAGTCCTAGAAAGAAGAAAAGTGACAACCAGGTTCATGGACATTGCTCAGGATGTAAAACCATTCTTTTTATGTGTTCTGGCAGGGCCGGGGGAAGGTACATTTCCTCCCTTTGGCCCACATCACTCCCAGATAAACGTGTGGGTGTGGAGCAGTTGTGGGGTGTAGTTTACATGGAACCTTCTTGGCTTTGGAAGCTTGACTATGAACGCTACTAATTATTGACTGGCGTGTAACTCTTTGGAGGTTGGAGCACCAGTGTCTTATGTTATAATGAGTGCCATCAGTTTGTAGCTGATTTAGAACTGGAACATGGGGTTCATTAAGGGAGGGACACCTACATTGAGCCTCTCGTGGTTTGTTCTTCACATTAAAAAAAACCTGTATGAACAGGTTATGATGTTATTAGAAGCAATTTTATAAGACCTAGGAAGTCTTAAAGATTAACTGGAAAGTTAGAACACTCTAAAATTATGATGGGTAAGTTTGTGAGCATGTGTGCGTGTGTTCAGTTCTGGGGGCAACTCTTTAGTGATACAGGAAATAACGCAATGAGTGGTTTTTTAAGTTCATATTATAGAACACTTATTTCAAGACTTCTTTGTGCCAGGGTCTATGCTCAGTTTTGAAAACAAAAGGGATAAGTAAATTTTTTTCTTCATGCCTAAAGTATATAACCTGTTACTGAAAGAAATGTGTAACTATTAGTAAAAAGAATTAAATACTACGGTTTATAGATGAGATTAGTGGGGAAAAGAGAGCAAGAGGTAGGGAAAAGGAGTATGGAAAAGGAGTAAAGTATTTTCTCTAAGTTTTGAAAAATAAGTAGGTTTTTTTTTCCAGAGTAGACAGCTATGTTTGAGTATTTATTTTGTTCAGACACCATACTACGCTCTTCATATATATATATATATATATATATTTTTTTTTTTTTTTTTTCACTGAATCTCCCATTATTATAGCCCACACTTTATGGACTCAGACATGTTAAATTTCTCAAATATCTCAAAGTCACACAGGTAAAAAATGACAAAACTGGGATTTGAACTATGTCTGTGGGATTCTAAAGTTGATGTTCTTAACCATTGTGTTATTCTGAAGAGCATTTAAGGCAAAAGGAAAACCACGAACAAAGACATGAGATCTATGAAGGTGCCTGGCATGTCCACAGAATAGGGAACCAGTCTGGACCAGGCCAGTAGACTAGAACCCAGGAGTTGAGATGGTAACTGGAAAACCTAGGGCCTGACACAGCCACTGCCAGAACAGGATATGCTCTTCAGTCACTTACATATTTGGTCAATGTTATTGAACACCTCTGTGTGCCAGGCATTTTGCTTGGTGCAGGCTATATGGAAATGAGCACAGAGCCTGGCCTTCAAAACCTGAGCCTAGTAATGATACCAGTATTTTTGGTTAACTTCTTTCTTTCTTTCCTTTTCTTTTTTTTTTTTTTTTTTCTTTTAAGATTTATTTATTTGAAAGAGAGTCCTAAGCAGACTCCGTGCTGAGCATGGAGCCCGACATGGGCCCAATCTCATGACCCTGAGATCACACTTGAGCCAAAACCAAGAGTTGGACAGTTGGACACTTAAGCGACCGTGCCACCCAGGCGTCCCTCGGTATGATTTCTTGCTTTGCACACTGACCTAGAAAATTTTTCTTCACTTGATCTTTAAATTTCTTCAGTTTTATATTAGTTTTATAGTTTCATAACTATGTAAGTTTCATAACTATAAGTGTGTATATATATCATATAGATGTATATACCATGTATAGTTAGATACCATAAAATGGTATAGTTATCCCATAAAATTACTGTGTATATGGTATACACTCTTCTAGAATTAATTTAACCATACGGTGTGAGGCAGGACATTGATTACCATCTGTATCTTCAATTTTCATCTAAGTGGGAAACCCCTTTGTTTTCCCTGTTGAACCACTAGGTGGTTCTAATTTAAGTGCTGCAGCTCTTTACTTAAAAAGTGGATTGTGCATGCTGTTAAAATCCTTTATAAAGTTTGGTAAACAAATACTAAATGAATTTGTGAATAAATGAATCAAAATGCAAAGATTGCTTTCTTCTAACTAGCATGTGGTTGGTGCTACACCCCACCTGCCTTTGTCAACTTCTTTTCTAATAGAACAGAACTATCATTTTGAGGTGTATCCCAGCCTGTTTTCAGTTTCTAATCTGATTTAATCTGCTAGTTTTGCTCACAAATTCCCCCTCCCAACCTCCTCCTTAAAGAGCTTTTGAATGGAGTGCAGAGTTGGTTTCAGCATTTATATGATATAAAGGCAAATACAGAAAAAGTTAATGACTTCTCTCTCCCCTTTTGATTCTCATTCTCCTAAGATAATTGGTTTTTAGCTTATTACACCTTTTTCTATGTTCATTTCTGGCAAATGTCAACCTTAAAAATAAAATAGCCAGTTACTTTACCAGCAAAATGAGTTTATCAGCGAATGGCAGAGAAATTGCAATTGGGGACAAGTAAACTATGGTGAACTATGGGCAAGTCTGAAGAGACAAAGGCAAGGTCAGCTTTTACTAGGTTTAAGGAGAAAATTGGGGAGAGTTACTTTGAATGGAATTTCACTGGAGAAGAACAAGAGTTCGAAGTTTTGGTTTCTCGCTGGCTGCAGGAGGTGGTTAGTGCCTTGTTGCTGGGGCAGGGAGGGATCTTCCCTTCTTTTTCTAAAAGGCAGGAAATAAAATTCCTATGTGAAAAGTGCCCTCCCTTGTCAAAATAATTCTTAACCTTCCGTCTTTCTGCTGGAATTGCAGGCCCAGTGTGAGAGAGGAGCGGGGGCGGGGACCGCGAGCACACATGCGCTAGAGCGCCCCCTGCAGAGCTCCCCACTCCATTTTCAATGAGGTTTCCTTTACTGGTTTTGTGTAACCATTGAAGAGAAAAGTTCTTTGTGAGAACAGTAGGAAAATACTAACAGAGTTAGGACTTGGGTGTATTCTTAAATGTAACACTGATACATAAAAATCTTACCCTAAGCTTTGAAGAACAAATATTTCCCGAGTTTTCTATGACATATTTCAGTGCTGGGGGAAAAAAAAACCCTACGTTCTGTTCTATAAAGTAGAGTGAGTTGCATCTTTATTTGCGGTCCTGAGAATCTGGTTGTAAGTCACCTTCCCCAGCTTCTTAACAAACACTTAAAACCCTCACTTTAAATAGTGTAATTTACTTGTTAGTTTTGGGAGGAAAGATTGCTAGATAGTCCACAAATAATCTTTTAATTTTTACTCTAAAACTCAAATAATGCACTATTTTAGTAATTCTGTTCTATTCCAGTGTGGTAGTCATGATTGTTGGCCAACATCTTTTGGGGAGGGGGATTTTGCCTGGCATGTTCTTCTCTTTCCATGGGTTAAAATTTTATTTCCCTTTTTAATAAAAATCCTATTTAAGCACAAGGTGCTAGATTTATAAGACATAAAAGATTAACAGATAAAATTAATGCTCCCTTCTATTTTTGTGTTCTAACACCTTTCCTCTTTGATAGATATGCTTGGCATTTGCAAAAATATATGTATATATTTTCTTAATGTTCACACAAATGGTTGTATAACGTATTCATTTAGCGCCTTTTTCTACTTTTATCTTGGAGATTGATATTGAAGGATATAGAGCTGTCCTACTCTGTGGGACACAGCATAAATCTATGCTAATGCATTGTTTCTCTTCTTTCTCTATTAAAAACAAAAGCAAACCTTTAGATAGCTTTGCTTATAGATTCTTTTGTGTATATATCATTTCTATGAAAAAGAAAAGCCAGAAGTTGAGAAATCTGACCTGTTTACTTTACTTGGACCTGCGTAAAGGCCACTGAGGTGTTAGTTGTTAGCATGTGAGAATGTTTACCCTTGTCCTAGTGCAGGTCATTTGTTGTCAAAGCTCTGCCTACTGATAGAAGTTCCTCTTGAATTCTTTAAAAGCCCACAGTGTTCATAAGCTAAAAGTGTGTATTTATCTTGAGTTCAGTAAGATTTCTTCCACTGTGGTTTTGCCTCCTGATATGATGGACTGTGTGTGTGTCATCAGAATTACTTCATGGTACATGATTCTCTGGAATTAAAATCTGTATTTCTTTTTATTTATTTTATTAAAGAGTGAACAAAAAGACTTATTCAGAGTGCTTTGATGACCTGATTGTGTGCTATGTAATCAGTGTCCATTTGAGAAGGACATTGAATCCGTGCCTAGGAAACTCTCGAACTCCAAATAAACGTCACTTGTTTTCTCTGCAACTAGAGGCCTCAGAGAATATCAGACTGTGGTTTGAATATATCCCAATTTAGCTTAATTTGGACTTATTTTGATTATAAATATTGGTATTCCTTTGAGTCAAAAATCCTGTGTAAGGAATATTAAAAGTTCTCTATACTGTCGTTATTTATAATATTGCTACATATGAAGCCCCCCCCCCCCACCGCCCCAACCTCCAGGTAGTTCTCATGGTACCTAATCAAGCCCAAATAGAAAATCTAGAGAAGGTATTAAGAAAGGGAGTATTTATTGGCATGTTGAACCTTGTTGGCCTTCACTGATGGCCAGTTAAAGGGATTCTGTGCTTTTTGAGGTAATTAGAAATAGTTGAGGTTGCAGGAGGGATAAAATGTAGGCCTTCTGTTTTAGAAGCTTGTGCCAAACTTAAATGGATTCTGCCTTCAGAAAATGTTATGAACTGACTTTTCAGGTGTGAGTACTGTTGTGAACCTAGCTGTCAACATGTCAAAACCAATGTGAGGGACTATAATTTTTTAGTATTTCATGATGAACCCTTAAGGTTATGACACTACATCTACAGTTTGCTAGGCAGTGATTGATTTATTGATTGACAGGGAAACACAGTTTATTGTAGCCCAGGTCAGCAGGGCAAAGGGCAGTTGATGGAGCAGCTTTGAATTCTGTCAGCAACTTGAAAGGTGTCAGTGTTCCAACATGAAGAATTCAGCTTTCTTCATTTGGGTTATAGTGAGAATGTTTTTTAGGAACAAGTATATTTAGGCTAACCTTCGCAAAAGTGGGGGGAAAAAAAAATATTTCTTGGTGTGGCCTTTTATGTCCAGAAAGACTTAAAGATTTTTAGACTTCCCTTTCCTATTCCCCCTACTTACACAACAGAAGCTTACTGGGTGTAAAATGCATTTCTGGCATAGTGGATTCCTGTGAGAATTTATCAGGAGCATTTTGTTTTCAGGGACAGTTTTTGTACTATGAGGAGCATCAAACTTGGACAGAACCATTATGGTTGCATTGTGGGAGGCCATGCTCTTCACAGAAACTGATTTAAACCTTTCAGAATCTAAATATACTTTTAACCTGAAGGTTGAAAGATAATAACTAGATATAGAACAAGGTTTGTAGGGCTCTCTGGTGTAATATGTGGATTTTTTAATTCCCTAAATAGGTACTAAATAGAAACCTCCATTTAACTTGAAAAGCCTTAATCTCATACAAAATATTTCCAAACTATTTAGTTGCACTTCTGCAGAGTATTTCCAGTTTCTTTAGATTTTTCTTAATTTATAATTATCAAGATACCATTTACTCAACATAGTATTGGAAGTGCTAGCCAGAGCAATTAGGCAAGAAAAATATATAAAAGGCATCCAAATTGGAGAGGCAGCTGTCAAACTGTCACAATTTCCAAATGACATATTATGTATATAAAAGTCTAAAGACTCCATCAAAAAACTGTTAGAACTAATAAATTCAGTAAAGTTGTAGGATACAAAATCAATACACAAAAATCTGTTTTTCCCCCTAATAATGAACTATCAGAGACATTAGGAAACCATTCCATTTACAGTTGCATCAAGAGGAATAAAAAGCCTAGGAATAAATTTAACCAAGGTGGTAAAAGACATGTGCACTGAAAACCATAGTACTGTGATGAAAGTGGAGAAGACACAAATGAATAGAAAGAAATTCCATGCTCATGGATTAGAAGAATTAATTTTAAAATTCCTATTCTATCCAGGGGAACATACAGATTTAATGTAATCCCTATCAAAATTCCAATGCCATTTTTCACAGAAATAGAACGAACAAACCAAAACTTGTATGGAACCATGAAAGACCCTCAAGAGTGAAAGTAATCTTAAGAAAAAGCTCAAGGCATCACATTCCCTGATTTCAAATTATATTAGAAAGCTGTCATAATCAAAATGATATGGTATTAGCATAAAAACAGACAAAAGGGTCAGTGGAAAGAATAAGGAGCCCAGAAATAAACCCATGCTTATGTAGTCAATTAATTCATGACAAAGAAGACATGAATATAAAATGGGGGAAGGCCAGTCTCTTCAATAAATAATGTTGGGAAAACTGGACAGCCACATGCAAAAGAATAAAAAGGGACTACTATCTTACATCATATACAAAAAATAAACTCAAAACGGATTAGACTTAAACGTAAGACCTGAAACCATAAAACTCCTGAAGAAAACATAGGCAGTAAGCTCCCTGACATTGGTCTTGGTGATGATTTTTTTGAATCTGAAAGCAAAGCATTATTTGGGACATCAAACTAAAAAGCTGTACAGTGAAGGATAGCATCACCAAAATGAAAAGACAACCTACTGAATGGGAGAAAACAGTTGCAAATCTATGGAGAAAAGGGAACCCTTATGTACTGTTGGTGGCAATATAAATTGGTGCAGCCACTATTGAAAACAGTATGGAGGTTCCTTGCAAAATTAAGAATAGAATTACCAGATGACCTAGCAATCCAATTTCTGGGTATTTATTCAAAAACAAAAATACTAATTCAGAAAAACATAAACACCTCCACATTTGTTGCAGCATTATTTATAATACCCAAGATATGGAAGTAACTTAAGTGTCTATTGATGGATGAATTGATAAAGAATTATGGTGTATATATTTACATATATGTATATATATACACACACACAATGGAATAACTGTATTTAGCTGTTGAATTTTAGAATAGAAGGTCACTGATGACTGAGACAATAGTTCTTTCCAAGAGGTGGTGGGTTGAAAACTTCATTGAAGTGAGTTTTGCTGAAGACTGAAATAAAGAGATGGGGTAGAAGTGAAGGTAGATGGCAGAAAGACCATCTAACTTATTCCTTAAACCAGGGCCCTTTGCTCATGGAAGGGGGCACAATTTATTATTATTCTAGTGTAACTGGGGCATATTGACTGGTCACTCTTGGTGGGTAGAGCAAGGAATTTCTCAGGGAAGTATCTGTTTATGTCTACTCCTTACTTTCTCTGAAGCAGTTTCTTATATATGACTTACCAATGCTTAGTTCATTGCTAATTTGATGATTTTAATATACTGGTATGAAATATTTGTTCAGAGCATTTTAACAGTTCTGCTTTTTCCACATGCAATTTATTTCCTCAAAGAATGAATTGACTTGACAGTTTTGATTTCCCTGTGCACACTTGGAAAAAAAATCTTGCTCTTAAATATAGAAGTTTGTACAATATGAAAATAAAATTCAGTACCTTAGAGTTTTTATCATTTAACTGAAATACTTTGAGGGATAAGATTTGTAATAGTGGTCCTGGGTCCTCTGACAACATAGCTGTTACATTTAATGACTGGCATATGTTTTGTCTAATACTCAATTTTATCTGAATTCCAGTAAATTTTTTTAAACAGATCTATCATTAAACACTTAATAACTTGCTAATGCATTTCAGTAATTTTTTTTCTATTGCAAATTGTGTTTTATGTCAATGTATTTTAGAGTGCTGGTCTTCAATTCTTTTTTGATCTCCTACCATATTGGTTAAAGAAAAACCCAATTTATATTAATAAAGTTACAAATAATCATTGTGATACATAAAAATTTTAGAAAACAGCAATTAATATTATAAATACGAAATAAACAGTATTTAAAAATAATGATGCTATTCGAGGCTGTCATTTGAGTGTCCGACTGTTGATCTCAGCTCAGGTCTTGATCTTAGGGTCATGAGTTAAATCCCATATTGGCCTAGCATGCAGCTTACTTAAAAGAAAAATGCTATTAATTATGGCTTTCTACTACCATTAGTTAATATCTCAAGGCACCATACAAGTGGTTCTCAACTTTGATTACCTGTTAGACTCTCTTATGGTGGTTTTGAAAAAATCATGATATCATGCACAGGCCCAACTGCCAGCATGTTGAATCAGAATTTCTAGGGAAGGAGATTGTTTTTTTTAAAAAAATCTGTGATGCTGATATACAATGAAGTTGATATCTACTACTTTATATACTTAAGAGTAGATTTATTCATTTGTGGTAATTGATGTAAATCCACAGTTTATATCTTACTATCCTTTTTTCCTTCTCTCCTTTCTTCCTTTTCCTATCATTCTTTCCCTCTTTCCCCTTTTTCCTCCCTCCCTCCATCCACCAGGGCCTTCTCAGAACTTGTAAGATTGTATTTGAAGCTTAAGAGCTAGTTTTAGGGGGTAAGAATGATTAATTCTCTCATCTTCACATACAATTATGCTTTTGCAGAATTTGTATTCTCTTCAGTATGTGTTGAGGAATATTTTTAAGCTAGTCAGCCATTTGTGAAGATTAGTTCATGTAAAAATGTGTCATTTTACTTTACTGGGCACAGGTAAACTGCATCATTCATAATATATTGAGAGAGCAGTGAGTAAGAGTGCACTGCTTATGCCTTTGTGTGGAGCTAACACTTCTTCCTTAGGAAATCTCATTTATAATAGATAACTCATGATCATCTACTGCAAGGACAACTGAAGTACTAGTGCTCCTCTACATGTTAAATATCATTAAGTCTTAGTTTCTTTTTCAATGAAAAAAAGAAAACAAACAAACAAACATAAACCTTTTACCACCTGAGCTGTAAGACTACATTTTTGAAATAATTGATTTAGAGATGTGAATAGGATCTACCTCTGTATGTATATTAACAGACCCAAAGTGAAAAATAGCAATATGATAGAGTTGGGGGATTTAGTACCCCACTTATATCAATGGATAGATCATCCAGACAGAAAATCAATAAGGAAACATTGGCTTTGAAGGACATGTTAGTTGTACTTATATGTATAGAATGTTTTATGGAAAAACAACAATACACATTTTCCTCAAATGTACATGGAGCATTTTCCAAGATAAATCATATGTTAGGTCACAAAACAAGTTTTAATAAATTTAAAATGATTGAAATTATATCAAGTTGCTTTTCTGACCACAATGGTGTCAAACTAGAAATTACATGAAGAAAACTGAAAAATTCACAATGCATAGAGATTAAGTAACATGCTACTGAACAATGAGCCAAAGAAGAAATCAAAAGAGAGAAACCTTGAGATATATGAAAATGGAAATGTAACATAACAAAATTTATGGGATGTAGGAAAAGCAGTTCAAAGAGGGAAGTTCATAATGATGAATGCCTACCTTAAGGAACAAAGTCTCAAGCAACCTAACTACATCTCAAAAAACTAGAAAAAGAAAAAGTGAAGCCCAAGGTTAGTAGAAGGAAGGAATTAACTAAGACTAAAACAGAAATAAATGAAATAGAGACTAAAAAAGACAAAAGAAAAGATCAATGAAAGAGCTCATTCTTTGAGAAGATAAACACAATTGATAAGCCTTTAGACTCACCAAGAAAAAAAAAAGGACTCAAATAAAATCAGAAATGAAAGAAGATGTTGCAGCTGGTACCACAAATACAGAGGATAAGAGACTACTATGAACAACTATATGCCAGCGAATCGGACAACCTAAAAGAAATAGGTCAATTCCTAGAAACAAAATCTACCAAGACTGAATAATGATGAAATACAAAATGTGAACCAATCAATTACTAGTAAGAAGATTGACTCAGGACTCAAAAACCTCCCGACAAAAGTCCAGGACCAGAATGGCTTCACAGTTAAACAATCAAAGAAAGTTAATACCAATCCTTCTAGAAATCTTAGAAAAAATAGAGGAGGGAGTTCCTCCAAACTCATTTTACAAGGCCAACATAACCCTAATACCAAAACCAGACAAGGATTACAGGCTAATATCCCTGATAGACATAGATGTAAAAATCCTCAATAAAATATTAGCACGTCGAATTCAACTATATATTAAAGGATCATACGCGGTGATCAAGTGGGATTTATTCCAGAAATGGAAGGATGGTTCATCCATAGATCAGTTAACATGGCACAACACATTAACAAAATGAAGGATAAAAATCCGAAGATCATCTCAATAAGATGAAGAAAAAGGATTTGACAAAATTTAACATACATTTATATAAAAACTCAAGAAAGTGGGGATAGAGGAAACACTTCAACATAATAAAGGCCATATATGACAAGTAACACCACCCTCAACTGTGAAAAGCTGAAAGCTTTTCTTCTAAGGTCAGGAACAAGACAGGGATGCTCATTCTTGCCACTTACATTCAACATAATACTGGAAGTTCTAGACATGGCAGTTAGGCTTCTTGAAAAAGAAATAAAGGCATCCAAGTTGGAAAGGAAGAAGTAAAATTACCAAAATTTGCAAATGATGTGATATTATATATAGAAAACCATAAAGACTCTACCAAAAAACTGTTAGGACTAATAAACAAATTCAGTAAAAGTTGCAGGATTAAAAATCAGTACACAAAAATTACTTCATTTCTATACATTGATAATGAACTATCAGAGAAATTCAGAGAATAATCCCATTCACAATTTCATCAAAAAGAATAAAGTTACCTAGGAATAAATTCAACCAAGAAGGTGAAAGATCTGTATATTGGAAACTGTAAGACATTGATGAAAGAAACTGAAGAAGACCCAAATGGAAAGATATTCCGTGCTCATGGACTAGAAGAGTTAATATTGTTAAAAGGTCCATACTACTCAAAACAATGTACAGATTTAATTCAATCCCTATCAAAATTCCAAAGGCATTTTTCACAGAAATAGAACAGACTATCCTAAATTTTGCAGAAGCACAAAAGACCCCGCATAGCCAAAGCAATTTTGATAAAGAACAAAGCTGGATACATCACAATCTCTGATTTCAAAATATATTACAGAGCTATGGTAATTAAAACAGTATCATATTGGCATAAAAACAGACACATAAATCAATAGAACACATTAGAGAGCTCAGAAATAAATCCATACATACATGGTCATTAATTGATGACAAAGGAGCCATGAATATACAGATGGGGAAAATGCAGTCTCTTCAATAAATGGTGTAAGGAAAATGGACATCCACAAGCAAAGGAATAAAACTGGACCACTATCTTACACTATACAAAAAAAATTAAAAAGGATTAGAGATTTGAACATAAGACCTGAAACCATAAAACTCCTAGAAGAAAACATAGGCAGTAAGCTCCTTGACATAGGTCTTGGTGCTGAGTTTTGAATCTGATACCAAAAGCATGAGTTGGGACATCAGTCTAAAAAGCTGTACAGCAAAGGATAGCATCACCAAAATGAAAAGACAGCCTACTGAATGGGAGAAAACAATTGCAAATCTTATATCTGATAAGGGACTAATATCCAAAATATACAAAGAATTTGTACAACTCAATAGCAAAAAAAAAATCCAATGAAGAAATGGGTAGAAGACCTTTTTCTTTTCTTTTTTTTTTTTTTTTTTAGAGTTTATATTTTAAGTAAACTCTACACCCAACATGGGGCTCAAACTTAGAATCCTGAGATCAAGGTCACATGTTCTACCAACTGAGCCAACTAGGTACCCTTGAATAGACCTTTTCAAGAGAAGACTCATGGATGACCAACAGGTACATGAAAAGATGGTAAATGTCAATAATCATCAGGGAAATGCAAATCAAAACTACCGTAAGATGATGACCTTGTGCCTGTTAGAATGGCTATTATCAAAGAGACAAGAAATAACAAGTGGTGTTGAGGATGTGGAGAAAAGGGACTCTCTTGCATGTTGGTCACAATATAAACTGGTGCAGCCATTGTGGAAAATGGTATGGAGATTCCTCAGAAAATTAAGAATAGAGCTACAATAGGCCCAGCAATTCCACTTCTGGGTATCTATCCAAAGACAACTAAAGCACTGATTTATAATTTAAACAGCTATAAACATCTCCATTTTTATTGCAGCATTATTTACAATAGCCAAGATGGGGAAGCAACCTAAGTGTCCATTGATGGATGAATGGATAAAGAAATTTTGGTGTGTATGCATACATATGTATATTATATATGTGTATATGTATATATTATATATCTATAATGTAATTATTCAGCTATAAAATAGAATGAAATCTTGTCATTTGCTGAACATGGATGGACCTTGAGGTCATTATGCTAAATTAAATAAGCAAAAGAAAAATCCCGTATGAGGTCTTCTATATATGAAATATAAAACAAAACAAAACCTATAGATACAGAGAACAGATTGGTGGTTGCCAGAGGTGGGTATGGTGGGGAGGGAAATTGGTGAAATGTTTTCTTTTTCTGTTTAAATAAATTGGATTTAAATTTTGGAATTCTGAAATAAAAAGAAATTGGATTTCTTGGTATTTGCTGTTCTATTGTCCTTGCACTTCTTAACTAAAAGAAAATCTTGATATAATACGGTTCTCCAAGATGAAATAGAATTATCTTTGCCTTCTTTTGCAGTGGGCTTTTTTCTTGGCTTTATACCTGAAGTCCAAACAGACTTTTGGGCTCTAATAACCCTTGTTGGAGTAATTGCCATATCATTACTTTATGGAATAGTTTTTAGTTCTCTTTTCCTTGCTCCAGGACTTAAAAAAATTTATAGACTTTTTTTTTTAAAACAGCTTTATATTTACAGAAAATTGAAATAGTAAAGAGAATTCCCATATAATTAATGAATCAATATTAATACATTATTATTAATTTATTATTAGTTGCATCATTTATTCAAATTTCCTTAGTTTTTTACCTAATGTTAATTTTCTTTTCCTGGGTCCCTTTCATGTACCGTGCTGTATTTAATTATCCTATCTTCTTAGGATCCTGTTTGTATCAATTTCTCTTCGTACTTAACTTCAGGATTTCCAGGTACCTTTGGAGCACTTGGGTTTCATATATCCAGGATCAGGCATCTTCCATCTTCTGCCATAATTGAAACCCTTTTGAAAAAGCAATTCTAGTACTACTGATTTAATGTTGGAAGAGTTGAGACCAGTCTATGTTGTTCTCTGTTCTTTAAAATGGAAGGTATTATATATTTTTGTAAAGAAAAAGTTCTCTTGCATTTGAAATCGTGTTCTCTATTCTTACATTTCTCTTTGAGATTGCCTTAGCATATTTGATTTAAAAATTTGTTGTCTTTATAGTATAACAAGGAAGTTCTTCACAGCCTTTTCTTAAATCTGTTTGTGTATCCCAGAACTACAGCAGTGTCATAGCTTGAGAAATACTTGAGGTAATACTATTCATTTCCTTATTTCCACGTTCCTGACTTTCTCTTTTTATATAAATTTCTGTAAATTAGAGCCAAAGGCAGTGTCCCATGATTTAGTACCCCATAGTGTTGTGGAGTTCCAATAACTAAACTGTTTAGTTACAATAGGTAGTTTGTTCTCCTTTTTCTGCAACCTATGGATTAGTAATCATGAGGGCTTTGAGTTGAATATCAAACTGACTTCATCGAGTTAAAATGCCATAGGAGATTGGATGAGAAAAGGAAAGAGTATCAGTTCCTAGTACCTAAGTATTTGTAGATAGAACGAGGTTAATATATATATGTTATATATAGAAATTGCTAAGGTAAATTTTTTATTATTAATAACTTAATTGTACTATACGTTTTCATACTGCATCATTCTTTTCAAAAATGCCTTCATAGATATTACCTTAGTGAAAGTATTGGTTTAGAGGAGCAGTAATGTGGATAATAAAGCCTTTCCCTCTCATCACACTGCTCTTTGAGCCACAAAAATGCTGAGTTTACATATCAAAAAATCTGTGCTGGAAGGTGGTTTCATTCATTCATTTAAATATACGTATCACATTGTTGAATACCTTTTTTAGCAGTGTAGATCTTGTCAAATCTTAAAGGACTATTGGTTTATTCAAATTACTATCATCCTTAACGTCATATTGAGCCCTTACCATGTGTCAGGCTATGAATTTTTTTTAAAAAAGATTTATTTGAGAGAAAGAGGCAAGTGGGAGGGGAGGGGGGAGAGGGACAGAATCTCAAGCAGACACCCCCCGACCCCCCAGTGAGGAGTCCCATGGGGGGAGGTGGGGAGAGGGGGGTTTTATGTCACCACCCTGAGATCATGACCTGAGCCAAAATCAAGAGTGGGATGCTTAACGTACTGAGCCACCCAAGCGCCCCCCAGGCTATGAATTTCTTATATTGATGTTCCATCCGTGTTGAATGAATGAATGAATGGGCAAAAGTTTTACTTCCTGCATTTTGATGTATGCCTGTTCCTCTTTAAAATCCTCTTCTAATTCCTATCTAGATTGTCTCAGCCAGCCTGATCATTAATTAAAATTTAGTTTCTCTCTATAGGATAGGGAAACCCCAAATAATAGTGATGTAAAATGGAAGTTTTCTTCACATAAAAGAAGTCTGTAAGCAGGCAATGAAGTGGTAGAATGGGAGGCTTGCTTCATGGAGTCATGGGAGACCCAGCCTCCTTCAGGCTGTTGATCTTGTTTTGATGATCCTAGGTGGCTGCTAAAATTTTATTCAGCAGTTCCTCAGTTGATCCAGATGGCAGGATGGAGAAAGACAAGAAGCAGAGGATCGAGCCCCTTCTGTTTTAAGGAGACTCCCTACAAGTAACTTATAAAGGTCTAATACACATCTCCTTGGCCAGACTTAATCTTAAAACCACATTTTGCTGCAAAGGAGTCTGGGATATATAGTTTTTCACCTGGACAGTAATGGGCCCAGTAAAACAAAAAACAGAAAGCAAAACAAAGTAAAAACCAAAAATGAAACAAGATGAAACCCTCCCCCCACCGCTCAGGATTCTGTTGTTAAGAAGAGAAAGAATATTCTGAGGCAGTTATGGTCTCTGCCACAATCGTTCACAGTAATGCGGCCCAAAGGAGCATCCTGGATTCCCTTTACCTCTTGATAAGTGATTTTGCCAATTCTCAAACCTCCTGTCATCACCGTCTTAACTTGTTTAATGCCTCCTCCTGCTTCCCCTCTCCAGAATTAGTGGGAAAAGTCCTGAAATTAGAGATGGACCAGATGATGTCCTCTGATTGCTAGTGAACTCCAAATGAATTTGTAGTTTTAAAATTGTGGACTGTCACCTTCCGTAATCCACTTCTTACAGTGGTTGTTTTGAAATGGCTCACATTGTACTCTTAATTCCATATTCTCACTTTGGTTTTGTTTACTTACAAATAAATCAGCCATACTCCACCTCTGCCTCGGTGCTGTGTGTCTCTATATGTCTTCATGTACCTCCATCTCAATTGATTTTCATCCATAGGATGTAAGTCTGAGGAGGGCCGCAAGCTCAGCGGTGCCTGAACAGGAGTATTTTGTGCTCTATAAATGCCTGCTAAATGAATGAATGAATCCCAGCCTTTCTTCCTCTTCTCTTCAGAATATAAGATTGTTTCTATATTTAAAGAATCTTCTCTTGACTTAGCTGCCATTTTCCCTTCATTTCTCACAGTTCACTTTTTATTTTTTAACAAGCGGCATTCTCCTCCTGGTTTACTAACTCCTTGTTCTCTTCCCTGTCTTGAGGCTCCCTCTGTGACTTTTCAGATTTTGCTTTGAGATTTCCCCCCCTCAATGGCCTTTTCTGGTTGTTCAGGCTCTATGACCTCTCTAGAGCACGCTGTGTTATTGACAGAGCGTTCTGGGAAATACCCTCTTCCTTCTTGTGCCTTTCTTGTTTTTCCTTCTGCATTTCCTTTGTTGATGTCCTTCAGCTCTGTAGTGGTGAGCCAAACAGTATGATGTTGCTTTCCTCCTTTATTCTTTTGTGTCTGCCCCTTCTTTGCAATATCTCAGCTGCTAGGCTGCTCTTTGACCTTGGCTATTATTTCTGTATGCATGATTACCAAATAGATACAAATTGCTTTTAGTACTCATTTCTACATCCCTTTTAAATACTTCCTGGGTGCCTCAACTTAAACTCCTCTATTTAAACAGTATGTCTGAAATCTGGGATGCTGGTCCCTGTCTTGGTTTCCTGTCATTAGGGCATTGCTTCTGAAACTGCATGCTGGTAACCCTAATGGTGAAGGATAGCAATTTCCTGTGTGGTGTTTTCCTTGTCTGGACTGCCCCTCCCTTTATTCTTTCCACCTTCTTTTTTTTCCTTTTGAGATCAAGTTCAGAAATCTGCATTTCACAAAGATTTCTAGGGTGACATGAGACCTTACTGACCCTCTGGGCTTTGAACTCCTGCCACACTCATCTGTGTATTACCTGGTCCTCTTCATGTACTTGTGTTGTGTTGTATTGTAGAATAAATCCTCTTTATTATAACTGTTTCATCTCACCGATACTCTGTAATCTTATTCCTCTTTGTACTCTCAGTGCCTGCTATGTAATCAGCACTTAAGAGTGTGTGCTGTGGATGATGGCATCCCCTTTTCATTTCCTTATCTTGTTCCATTTCTAACACTGAGATTGCTTAAAAAATTAATTTTTCTTATCACCAAACAAATATTTCTCTTCCATAAATGAAATGGAGTGCTTGGACTGAGCTGAAAGACATGTTTTCAACAGCCTGATTGCATTTTGCTTTGCACTATTTTTAGTACATTATAAAGGGCTTACAATGACTGTTGGAGAAGTAACTTTTCTCTGTCTTTTGAGTGTCTTCATCTTTTGAGTGCCATCTAAAAACTTGGAGTAAAAGAGTCATGAAAAGAGCTAGTGGGATTCTGTGCATACCAAAGTTTGTATGGGGAGGAAAGAGATATGGAGTAGGAGAGAAAAAAATGAATAAATGAGAATGAGTGTGAAAACATGTGCCCTCCAGGCCCCACTACTTGCTAAATAATGTCAGGATGATGTTGGACCAGCCAGATGGAAGACTAGTTGTGTCAAAGGGGTGGATATCTCATAAGGATGAGAATTCATTTTAAGAACATTTTTGCTCCTCATCCCCTACAAAAAGAAGCTTACCCAATTGTTTTTATGATAAATTGTTTTTGTAATCAATTCCTCAGCAATATAGTAATTTGGACAGACATATTGGATGAAGTAGATCAGTTAAAATATGTTGTCCTTTAAAATTTAAGTATGAGAAATTAGTTGTAGTTGAAATTTAGCTCTGTGGAGATTGAAAATCTGGATTAGTGGAGTGTGATTCCAGACTCAAATGAGGGGAACAGAGGACTCTGTTCACCTACTTACTTTACTTCTTTTATTTCCATAGGGAAGTTGAAATACTGCCTTGTGGTTCTGAATCAGCCTCTGGACAAATGTGTTCGTCATCTTTGGAGCAAAGGTAATCTTAATTAGCATTTATATTTCTTTACTTTCTTAATCTATTTAGGACTAATATGACTATTAAATATTCCAGAATATAACTACAATACCAAAAAGTGGAACTTATAATGAAGTGATATAATTATTGAATTATCAGAAGAATGGATCTGCTCTGTTAAGTAGTTTCTATGGGTGGTTTCCACAGGATGGATCCCCCAAGGACAATTACAATGTAGCATCACTAAGCGTTATTTCATCTATCAGCTATGGGGATGTTAATCCTGAGTACTCACTAAGTGTTTGTTGAAGTGTAAATAGTTTTGGCACCAGCAACAATAAAAAGCATCCTCAAGCCTCACTCATCCTAGTATCCAGCAATAAGATATCTGCAGGGTGACCAGATTTACAAAAAAAAAAAAAAAAAAAAAGACAGTATATTAGAATCTCAAGGGATGCTGAAAAATGTAAACATGCAGTAGTTTTGCAGAATTAATACTTTTGTGAGTTTTCCTGTAAGAAACAGACTTTATTAACTTTTTTACATTATTCTTTGATTTTTATACCATTAGCTCTAGGCAAGAAAATAGTATTAAATATCATTTACTGTTTTGAACCTCTGCTCTTCCATGAAATCTTGAGCTTTTTTCAAAGGGATACTTCTTTTAAGGTTAGCAATGTAAGTTTTAAGCCAAATTAGATAGGCAGAAGAATGTGATTCTTGATATATTGATGCATATTCCAGATGATTCTCTCTTATTGCAGAATTCTTTTGTATCCTCAGCATCAAGGCTATATGTCTTAGAATGCAAATCTGTTATGTCAGTAAGCTCACATCTGTGGACAGAGGTAGTTGTGATACTAGGGGGAATAGATCATTATGGATGATTTTGTATAATGAATTTTTCTTGTCCTATGGGTGATTACCATGAAAACACTTTATTCTAAATTTAGCTATCTTTATGTTAGCCAACTGAAAATGTCACGTTATTATTGCACTGAAAGTTGGAGAGCTATTTAACCAGTAACTTCTAGAACTTCTCACTTGCTTGTAATTAGGTGGTTATTCAGGTGCCATCAGAAAGGTCATTTTGTTGTCACGTCAGTGCCTAGTGCTGTGTCTAGCACATAATTGCTTAGAAATTACAACCAGTGAAAGTGAATTTAATATGATTCACATTCCTAAAAAACACCAAAATAAACTTAGGCACATCCTTTTTATCTGAACTTATTACCAGGTTTTATTATATTTTTAGGATAGTGTGTGAACAGCTGTGTTTTATTGCACATCTTAAAAATAGAATAATCATTAATGGGAACGACTGGAAACCTTGGGTAGGGAAAACTACATCTAGGAAGTCTCATTTTGGAGGGTGAAGGATCCCATTTTGTCCATAGTGTGAAATAATGTAGATTTTTGAGCTGACTGAAGTTTCTGATTGCATTTGTTTCCTGCAGTGAATTGGATTTGAAAAAGTTTCATACCGGACATACACCAACTATTTATTTGATTTGCATAAAAAAATGAACAGTAGGCCAGTCTGTATACATAGAACTAAAAATATTTAAATGTGACATGGACTGCAATGGTTAGATAAATCTCGTTTCCAAAATAACTTTTCTTTAGGTTCTTGAAATGTACTTTCATATATACGTTCAGGATAATTCTTGGCTCTCTGGAGCCATTAACCATTATAAAAAGTGGATCTGTTCATAAGTACTGAGGAAGGGTAGAATAGGAGTTTTGTGATTCTCACAACAGAAGCTGTGATTTTTTTGTTGTTGTTTGTATTGTCCTGTTTTGTGTTGTTCTTCTTCCAAATAAAACTTAAAAAAGAAGAAGAAGAAGAAGGTATTGGGCAACTGAATGGCTCAGTCGGTTAAGTGTCCAACTTTTGGTTTAGGCTCAGGTCATGATCTCAGGGTTGTGAGATTGAGCCCTGGGCGGAGCTCCACACTCCTCGGGAAGTCGGCTTGAGAGTCTCTCTCCGTCTCCCTCTGCCTCTCCCCTCATGTGTATGCATGCACCCTGTCTCTCTAAAATAAACCTTTTAAAAAAAAAAAACTGGATATTAAGGAGGGCACTTGTTATGATGAGCACTGGGTGTTGTATGAATCACTGAATTCTACTCCTGAAACCGATATTGCACCATATATTAACTAACTAGAATTTAAATAAAAATTTGAAAAGAGAAAACAAAAACAACCCAACAAATAAAAGTAAAAAAAGAAATATAGGGAGACTTTGAGCTTGAGTTGCCGATGTTAACAAAAGAGAGAGGCCTAGAAAAAACTGTAGGGCAGCGTGGAGGGCCTGGGACGGAAGACAGGGTTGCAGCTTGGGATTTCAGCAAGTAAGTGCTGGAAGCAGCCTTGCTGGCTACTCTTTGTCCTGTATATGTGTCATTTTCTGTAAGTTTCTGTAACAAGTCTGAAGATTTGTGAAGAATGGAAAACAAGGGGTGAAATCCAGACTATTCTATCAAAACAAAGACAAAATTTGGAGTCTGCTGCACAGTGTCAGTGTTTTATATAATATCAATTATTTAACTTCAATCTATGCTAAGGACTTCTGGCAAGTAGGGATTTCCTGAGATTCCCTTAAGGGGAAAGACTATTTTGAAGGTTTATTTATTAGTTTTGCCCTGCAACGTTTATATGACATATTATGCAATTTATTTTAAATGACTAAAGAAGGGATTCAAGGGAGATTAAAAGAAGAGAAGTTTTTAAATGTATTTTTTCTTTAATACCTCATGAAGTTTCAGTGATTTTCTTGGTCCTTTTATTTTTTTTAAGATTTTTAAAAATTTATTTATTTGAAAGAGAGGTAGCACAAATAGGCAGAGCAGCAGGCAGAGGGAAAGGGAGACGCAGGCTCTCTGCTGAGCAGGGAGCCCGATGCGGGGCTTTCTTGGTCCTTTTTTTTTTTAAAGATTTTATTTATTTATTCATGAGAGACAGAGAGAGAGAGAGGCAGAGGGAGAAGCAGGCTCCCAAGGAGCAGAGAGCCCGATACGGGACTCGATCCCAGGACCCTGGGATCATGACCTGAGCCGAAGGCAGACGCTTAACCATCTGAGCCACCCAGGCGCCCTTTCTTGGTCCTTTTAATCCCTACCTGTCCCAGCAGTTTGTATGCTCGATTTAATCTGGAGATATAAAATAATTATAGAGGGAGGTAGATAGATGAAAAGCCAGAACTCTAGCTAGTATCTAACTTTTCTGTAACTGTCAGAGGTTACTGGCATTTGTAAATGGATATTGCCTTCAGATTTCTTAACTATTTTTTTTTTTTGAATCCGACTTTCTCTTTCAGTAAATGTCTTTCTCATCCTGAAATATGTGATAAGTGAAGAAAAATAGGGAAGTCTGTGTTTGAAGAATTCTGCTTATTTCTTTTGTAGATCAGTTATTCTCCACTTGGGGTCACCATGCTTACCAGGATCTCCAAAGGTAGTAGGAGAGATCTGAGTTACATAAAAAAATAAAAATAAAAAATAAAAAAAATCTGACATTCACTTACCTGGGGTGAGGTTTTAGATGGACCATATATCAGGTTTCTAGGAGTTTGACTTATTAAAGTGTATCTTCATTTTTAATGTGAGTTCACGGCTTTTCTCTGTCTTTTCCATTTGATCCGTAGAACATGGTGACCATGCAAATTAGATTATGAATAGATTATCAGATTACAGTGATGCCAGGTGCTTATCTACAGTGTGACACTCTTTTCCTCTAAAAGGAGTTTTCTTCACTTGATTTCTTTCTTTTTCAGTTCTCTGGTAAAAAACCTTCAGATCATGCCAGGGTGTGGGCACCATACTCTGGTTCATTGCCAATGAGGCTTTAAGACATAAAACATCTGACAAATCGGGCAGGTCTTTGAGGTTAAAAGGACACCCATGCAGCATACGTGAATCAAAATAGAAACAAGGTCTTTGAATTTATAACATCAGTGTTTTCCCTTCTGGTTCATTGGTAATTAATGCTTGCTGAGGCCATTCTAGGTCAGGCATTGGGTCCAAAGCTGGGGATGTAATGGTCAGCTCTTAGTTGTGGCTGCAGTTAAGTTAGGGGAGCACAGACGTAGGTGCTTCCTCACAAAGGCAGGTCAGAGGCCTGGGAGCCACAGGTCCTTAAAATGAACTTGCTCATCCATGTCTGTTTGTTTGTTTGTTTGTTTATTTTGCGAGAGAGAGCGTGTGCACGAGAAGGGGGAGGGTTAGAGGGAGCAGCAGATTCCCAGCTGAGCAGGGAGCTGGACTTGGGACTAGATCCCGGGTCTCCAGGATCATGACCTGAGCCAAAGGCAGTCGCTTAACCAACTGAGCCACCAGGCGCTCTCATCCATGTTTCTTAAGTAGCTGAAATTACCATAGTATTTGATTGACTATACTTTGATCATGTCTGTATGCCTTTTACTTCCTTTTTTAAATAAAAACACCTTACATAAATCAGTTTTTAATAGATTCCTGACTTGCTCTTCTAATCAACTGATCTTGTGCTAGTAATTAGTACTGCCATCAGATTTAACTTTTAAATGATGTAGGAATCTGCTGTAAGGCACCTTGCTTCGAAAGTAGTTTTGTTGTATCAACCCTTTCCTTTATAAGTTGTGTACTCCAGGACTCGGTAAGCTTCTTTTTACCTGGTTATTTGAGGTTAAGCTCAGCCAAAGTTAGCATATTTATATAAGATTCGTTTTTTTCTTTTTCTATTCCCATTTTTTTTTTCAGTGGGACCTCTACCTCATTTCTGGTATCTGGTGTGATTATTCTCCTTAAAATAAGAGAAATTGAATACATGCCATTTTTAGGGTATAGGTTGGTTGAATTGATTGGTTTGCTTTAGTATAACTTGGTATCACTGTTTTAATCTTATTACATCTGTTTGTATATTTTATCCCCGTTAGAGGGATTTCCGGGAAAACATGTTTTTTGATAATCATCTTAAAATTTTGAAATCACCTTAATGCTACTCTGACAGCTGACTCTGGAAGGGCCAGTCCTGGTCCATCTTTTTTTTTTAAAGGAGTGTGTTTCTACATACACTACAGTTTTTTTTTTTCTCTCGGGCCTCCTCTCTCACAGCTATTTCTTCTCACATGTTTAATGATTGATATGATAAAAACTGATATTTGTTATTTTCTCTTTTTTTTGGATGACATAGATTTTTATTTATTTTTTTTGCCAACTTTCTTTCATGCTGTAAAGTTCAACGCCAGTGCTGTCTTGTGAAGGAAGCTCCCTTAGCTAGCCTCCATAGAGAGATCTTCTAGTATTTGTATTGTTTTTCTATTACTTTTAAATGTCACCTTATCCATCCTTGAGGATAAGCTCCTTGAAAATTGATACAAAATGCTTTGCTTGATGGTGTTTCCTCTTCTGCCCGTGAGACTACCCTGGGGGTAGTGATTGTAAGTCATGTTGGCAATTGCTGGAGACCACTTTGATGCTATCTAGATCCTGGAAATACTCTTGCCCTGATGTGAACCCATTAGCAGGTGCATGCATATGGGATCTCTCTTGTTCTCTCTTTTGATTCATCTTCAGTCCTCAGCCTTGGTTGGATCCCTTTTCTACTTCTGCTAAACTTGAGCACTATCATTCCTTTTTTTTTTTTTTTTTTAAAGATTTTATTTATTTATTTGAGACAGAGAGAATGAGAGACAGAGAGCATGAGAGGGAGGAGGGTCAGAGGGAGAAGCAGACTCCCTGCCGAGCAGGGAGCCCGATGCGGGACTCGATCCCGGGACTCCAGGATCATGACCTGAGCCGAAGGCAGTCGCTTAACCAACTGAGCCACCCAGGCGCCCCACTATCATTCCTTTTTTTCCCCTCTACTCTGACTCCCAGATGCTTATTTGGTATTTCCTTGTACAATGAGTTAGAACTCATATTTTTATTAATCTCTTGTTCTTTCCACATTGCTCATGTGCAAATGTATTCCTTTTTTGCCTCTATGATTTTATGCCTTTGATGGTGGAGGTGCTAACAAATGTGTCATTGACTATATTGTCTTTGTTCATTAAGTTATTATGGTAAGGTGCCTCTTCTATTATATACAAAGATAGAAAATTATGCAGTTCAGCAGTACTCCTATCTTTTGACATTAGTGTCTAAAGAGATTTATCATATATTCTTATTTGTAATACTCATAAAGCTCCTTTAAAATAATTTTGTTGTGAGAACTGTAGATTAGCTTTATTTTTGTGAATTATAAATGATTGTTTTTCTCTAGATTTCCATCTTTAATTATAGAGCTATGTGTGCATTATAAAAATTTAAAGCCTCACAGTTTGTAATGAAAAAATCAGTCCTTATAAGTATTTACTATTCTCTTTATTATTTGTTTTGTGCTTTATTTTTTCCTTTTTAATTATTTCCTAAGAAATGATTTTCATAAGTATTTTGAAATACTCAGGGTAATAGATGAAATGTTACTAATAAAAAGGAAAATACCCCTGAAATGACAAGTGCTAGGCCATGTGACTCTGTATGGTTCATGGCAGGTAATGTAGGCATTTTAACTGCCTGTTTTATTGTTTATGCCATTTAGTTCTGTGTCCTAACAGGTCAGTTTTTTGGTGTTTTTTTTTGTTTTTGTTTTTAAGATTTATCTATTTGAGAGAAAGAGTGTGCATGCACAGAGGGGAGGGGCAGAGGGAGAGGGGGAGAGAGAAAGTCTTTAAGCAGACTCTGTGCTCAGCGGGGAGCCCCATGCTGGGCTCTATCCCAGGACCCTGAGATCACAACCTGAGCCTAAACCAAGAGTTGGTCGCTTAACTGACTGAGCCACCCAGGTGCCCCTAGTATGTCAGTTTTTAATATGACCAGAAAATGGCTTCCAGGTTAGCATGGCTACTTATGGTTTATATATAGAGAGAGAGCTATTGATGTATGCTCCATGTTTAATTTAATACATACTTTTTTTGCCTGATGTTAAGCCTCACTGGAGTGATCCTGAAGTGTAGTTAAAGAGAGGAGTAAGAGCACCTTATTGATAGTTACCTTTCTCAGGAGCCTGAGCGGCAGCCTTTGTGCTGTGCTATCCTTAGTGAAACAGTCACAGGGAAAAAAAAGTCCCAACAGATTCTAATTCTACACTAACTAGATGGTGGGCTCCCACCTAAAACCTAGAAAACATCAGTAGAACATCCTGTCTACATAGCTCTCCAGGGGCAAATGCGACATGTCGCGTTTCTTTTCTTTCGGTTCTTTAGATCAAAGTACTCAGGAGTTAGATGGCCTTCCCTGAAATGCAGACATTGTTCTGTTCAACAGCTCTTCCTAGCAATTTGTAATGAGAAATGAAGGTTTCTCTACGGTGGTTTTTCCTCTATTTCAGTTCAGTTTACAGCTAATCCATTTAGTGTGAAAGACTTCTGGAAGAACAGGCTGGGGAAGCAACCAGAGAAACATGATGAAGTTCACATTTTCTCCCACATTGTATTGTGTTGTGCCCTTCAGAATCTAGAAGCATTTATTTTTACCTGGGTTCTATTTTAAACCCTGTATACTGTTATGTGTTAGGTAAGTACTAGTGTTTCTGTGTGTATTAAATGTCCAACTTTGTTTAGTGGCTTCTCCCTTGTAATAGGGTGTTTCAAAGCCAGCTACATCTGGAGGTTTATTTAATCGACTGTAGATGAGTTGAACATTTCCACTGGTTAGTATTTGTGTACAATGGTGGATTAAAAAATAACTTGAACTTTTCTGTAGTATTAGTCTTTGGGGGAAGCTGAAGTTCTCTGAGCTTTTAGTTTTACAAGAGTATCTGCTTGGAGTCTTTGGAAATAAGCCGCTACTGGGAGGCAGAAAAGATAGAGGGTGTAACCAATGGGTTCTTTACCTCACTAGGAGACAAATGTCTGAGAGAAAATCTGGTCCACATTCTTTGTATGTCTAGAGTTCACTTGTGATGTTTAGTCAACCTGAATGGGTAACAGAGGAGAAAACCTTAGGGCAAAACACTTGTTTAAGCTACTAGAAGAGGAACAGTATTGGGAGGAAATACTCTATTTTTGAACATGTTTAGTGGAACTGAACAGTGTGAATTGTTTGATTCATCTCATGGCAGAATCTCGATGGAAATGAAACAGTGATACCTTCTAGTAAGGCTTCCTTGCGATCTAAATAGTTACCATGAATTTAGTTTTTAGGAATAAGCTGGATAAGACTACCTGGATGGGTAGAATAGCATGTACATTTTTGTCATTTGAGTATATCGAGGCAAAGACCTAGCAGATATGTTATCTGGGAAAATGCTAGGCTTTAGGGTATTTGGATTTTAGTTAGGATGATCTGGGAGGCATCTGTTCTAGTAATGAGTAGCTTAGTCATTAGACCTAAGAATCCTGTAATAGTTCAGCTTATCACAGTTTATTGAACTACCAAGTTGACACCATTTGTGTCATTTTCTGTGCTTAGTGTTTCGCAGAACTTATGCTTCGAGCACATTTAAGCGAATATTGAGCCAAAGATCCGATGAGCAATTTGCATACTTTGTTCAGGTCCATTAAGTAAAACAGTTATGTACAAGCTGTGGTCCCTGTAAATAAGGCTGGCAGAAAAGATCTGTCCCAGTCATACAGAAACATTTGGGAGACTACAAAAAGATTATTTAATATAGAAGACATTTTGGTATATTAGTGGCACAAAACAAAGTTAAGTTTGTTTGATAGGAGACCAGAGACCTATTTTACCATTCCCATCCCCAAGATGATGGTCCATTTCTATTCAATGAGATCTTTTATCATTCTGGTTATTATAATACAAATATTATCATATACTTAAGACTTCTGTGTTATTTTCATTCCCAGGATTCCTTCTTATGCCTTTGTGTTGTTTTTATAACCATAATATCATAGAGAGTGTAGGGAATTTGTACCACAGTTTCAGTACTTAATATTTGAAATACATTTGGAGCGCTCTGGGTGGCTCAGTCGGTTAAGCGTCTGACTCATGATTTCGGCTCAGGTCATGATCTCACCGGTTGTGAGATGGAGCCTCACCTTGGGCTCTACAATCAGCGGGGAGTCTGCTTGAGATTCTCTCCCTCTCTCCCTCCCAACACTCGTGATCCCTCTCTCTGTCTAAAATAAATAAATCTTTAAGAAAATATTTGGAATACATTTATAAATCTTCTGCTATACATCCTAATTCCGTGGTACTTTATATAAACTGCTGCACTTGATATTCTAAAGAAAGGTCATTTTTAAATATCAACTTTCACAGCATAACATTTTCTAATATGTTTACTGAAAGGCAAAAAACCCCCTCCATTACTTTGTTGTTTAATCATATTTTTTTTAGCATGGTATGTGTCAAGCAATATACAAGGACTGGGATACCAGTGAGAAAGACACAGGCCCTTTTCTTAAAGTGCTTACAAGCTAGTGTCTGATATACCCATTCCCAATGTATATTCCAAATAGTCACTGTAAAGTGTATTATTGTGAGGGACTGATTTATTTTCCCCAAAATCATATGTTGAAGCCCCAGTGAGATATTTGGAGATAATGCCTTTAAAGAGGTAACTAAGATTAAATGAGGTCTTAGGTGGGGTCCTAATGCAATAGGAGTGGTGTCCTTAGAAGAAGAAGAGACACCAGGGCTGGTGCTCTGAGAATAGGCCTTCGTGAGGACACAGTGAGAAAAGGTGCCCGTCTGCAAGCTGTGGGGAGAGGCCTCAGGACAAACCAGCGCTGCTCACACCTTAACTTTAGACCTCTAGTCTCCAGAACTGTGAGAAAATAAATTTCTGTTGTTTAAGTCATCCAGTCTATGGTGTTTTGCTCTGGAAGCCCTAGCAATCTAATGCAGTTGTATTCAAGGCTTCTTGGCAAGTGGAGAATTGTTTTATCTCTTTGTTTTCTATAAAATAGCATTGATCTCAAAGGTCATTTTTATTTGTGAGCCTGGTGCCAGGTGTTCTTATAGGCAGTCTTCATCTTACTGTAGTATGTTGTAGCTTCAATCCATTACTGGTAGGCATTGAAATTCAATGCTGAATAGCCTCAGACTGACATTGGTCCTCCTTGTTTACAGAAAACATTTCAGTGACTTCAGAAACACAGTGGAAATATCATATATATTAGATATGAATTTGATGGATATAAATAGATTTGGGAAATAAATTTTGGACACCTTAAACACAGGACAAAATATAGATCAAATACAGCAAAACACAAATTTAAATAACTCAATTATCAATGATTATTTTGGGCATTAATTTATTACCCTGTATATATGTATTTGCTTTTCTTATTAAACATCAATTAGAAAGTTTCTTTGCATTACTTTGGGACCATTATAAACCTCAGTCTGGATATTTTGTAGGTCATTTGACCTCAAGGCCAACCTTAAATGGATTTTTTTTCCCTCCTCCTTCATCAGATGTAGTTTTTATAAGATGTGGCCTGTTTGCGGTATGGTGGCCAGCCCTTTTGCAATAGATTTGTTCATTGAGTAGTAAATAAGGAATTAAAAATCCCACCATGGGACTCTTGGTGAAACTGTTGGTATTAGGTAAGATCATCTAGGGATGGAAGGATGTTCTAGGTGAGGGAGACAGTAGTTTTTAAACAAAGACTTAAATGTGTTTATAAAGAAGGGTTGTTCCTGTGCATGCTTTATTTTGTTTTTATAGTTTTGTGTTTCTGACTTGATAACAGACATGTAATTAAGATTTTAAGTAATCTCTACAACCTATGCGGGGCCCAAACTCATAACCCCAAGATCAAGAGTTTCATGTTCCACTGACTGAGCCAGACAGGTGCTCCCAGACATATAAATGTTTAAGATATGTTATTTGCTTTTTAATATGTACATTAGAAAAATACCTCCCCTTTCTTCACCCTCAATTCCTGCCACGTTAATAATATATATATAACACTTAGGTGGTTTTTATGAAGTGAGTAGACTCACTGATGTGGCCATACTGGAAAAACGATTCAGCAGACTGTCCAAGGATGGTGAATGAAGTGGGTTAGTGAAATCAGCCGATATATTTGCCAAACTTTTATCTTTTAAAAGTTACCTGCCTCTTTCTTCTTTCTATGCAACTTAATAGTGAAAACGGGAAAAATACCAGTGATGGTTATTTCCTCCCAGTAAGTAATAAATGAATAACTGTAAGAATTGAGCATTATATAAAGTAGTTTATTTTAAATTCTTTCACCCTGCAGTTGAGACTTATTCTATATGTAAGTGGTCAATGTGTAAAACATATTTCAAGGTAGTGGATGTTAATGGAAGAATAATAGAATCATCCAGAATATTTGTTTCTGAGACTTTGATTCTGCCATTAAATAAAAGTGTCTAAAAATGCACCTTCCCCTCCTGTACTCCATCATTTCCTTTAAGAACACAGGAGTATTTTGCTTGCTCACTAATGTGATTATGTCTTTGGGATGTTCTTGGAAGTTCAAAACAAACGGTAGTGGATAAATAAGGTACATTGAATTTTTTTCAGCTGTCGGCAGCTTTTGGTTAGGTTAAAAAATAGATTGGTAATATTATGTTTCAGATGTACTTAACATTACCAGCCTGGATCATCCATTAGATATTTATTGAATGTATACCTTATTACTGGTTACAAACCCAATCTTTTTGCTTAATCATTAGTTTATACATCTTGTTTATAATGATGCATTTGGTAATTTTGGTCCTTTTCTTGGGGTTCCACTGGCACTCATTCATGATTCACAGGTTGTGCATTCTTCCTGTTCAGTAGTGTATAGACTATTGCAGAAATAAGAAAAGGGGCAATATCTTTGTACTGGCTGGAAATAGGCTGGATTTGTCACCTTGGAGGGAGGGAAAAAATATAGACTAAAATGTGTATGGATATGAATATGCATAGAAACTTTAGGGATCTTTTTTTTTTTTTTTAAGTATTTATTTGACAGAGAGAGAGAGCAAGAGAGGGGACACAAGCAGGGGGAGTGGGAGAGGGAGAAGCAGGCTTCCAGCTGAGCAAGGAGCCCGATGCGGGGCTCGATCCCGGGACCCTGGGATCATGACCTGAGCTGAAGGCAGATGCTTAACAACTGAGCCACCCAGGTGCCCCGAAAATTTAGGGATCTTGAGAAATAAAAATATGCCTTCAACAACTATGTATTTATTTAACTCAACAGATTTAATTGTTTTCTCTTATCCATATGGCTTATCCATGTCCATATGCTTAAATTCACCAGATTATCCTTTGCTTTGGTTATGTAGACAAGACTATTAGTTTTGTTTTTCCTTACCTTTTATTTTTATTAATATCACTTATTACTAAATCAAAGATGTCCTTGAGAAAATACACTTTTAATCATAACATTCAATAGGCCTTTGAGTACTATGTTCCAAAACTCTCACTGGGTGATAGGAATATTATCAGTTGTCATGATGTTACACGTGGAACACTGTTGATAGTTTTTAAGGGACATTTTTTAGCAGAGACTTCCATAATAACTTGCATTCCGTGTGAGCCCTTTTTTATCTTGTCTTAGATAACCAAGCAAAAATATAACATGTGAGTGTTACAAGTTAGTCTAAAACTAGCATTTTTTCCTAACCAAAACAGAATTGTAAGCATGTTTTAATAACTTCCTAATATTTTCTTGGAGAGGGGGTGAATTGTTTATGTTCTCAGAGTATAACAAATCAAGATATATCTGCTTTCTATGTTTTAAATAAACAACACTCCTGGGGGCACCTGGGTGACTTAGTTGGTTAAGCATCTGCCTTCAGCTCAGGTCATGATCTCAGGGTCCTGGGATCCAGCCCTGCGCCTGGCTCCCGGCTCAGTGGGGAGTCTGCTTCTCCCTCCCTCTACCTCTTCCCTGGCTTGTGTGCACTCTCTGGCTCTCTCAAAATAAAATCTTAAAAAAGAAAAGAAAAGAAAAACAGCATTCCTTTCCTGCACAGGAGAAAAATAAATAGAAAACATATGCAAACTTTTTTTTTTTTTTTTGTAAATAGAGCGTGATTCTTTCATACTTAATAACGTTAAAGACATTACATATGTTTAGTTAAATGTGGTATAGAAATGGTTTGGAGGTTCTGCTTGCAGAAAATGGTTTTTCTATCATGTCTATGACATCTGCTAATTCTCCATAAACACACAGCTATGAACTATTTTAGCTAAGTATAATCCTGAGGCCTTCTATGGTAATTGGGGGCATTAATATTCATTCAGTTAACAAAACACTGAGGTTGTGGTATGAATGTGTATGTTTTATTCTTTATTAGCCTCAACTGACATTTAAGTTTCTGGAAGGAAGGTGGAGCCATGTAATATCTGTATTCCTTGTCAAGAAAACAAAAACAAAAACAAAAATTAACTCTAGTTATGGCAAATTTTGATGAACTGTGAACCTCAGCAAACTAGAAATTTTTTCTGCTAACCTTTGAGAAGTTGTGAATCCTAAATGTCAAACTCCCAATCAGTATGAAAACAACTTGGTAAAGATTCTGTCCATTCTCCTATTTCTTTTATCTCTCCACTAATGAGATTCCATATCTTGAATGTTGTTGGTCTTGGTACTTGGAGATCTTTTGCCATTAAAGTGGGTTTCAATTATATTTACTGTATGGTACTTATTATGTCAGGAACAGTCACTAATTATTTTATAAAGATTTTTAATACTTGTTAAACACTGGTACAAACTGGAAATGTTTATGTATTACTTAATGAATATTTCTACTTCAGTGTAGTATAGATAACAGCTTTATTAGCGTTTCAACTTTAGAATTAATGTAAAATTTACTAGTGCCTACTGAGCGTTTTGGGTTTCTCCTAAACAATTTTATACTACCATACAGTTGTTGATGGTGTCTATTTTTCTTTTTAAATTTTGAAGTGAACTAATTGTAATTTCACCTTGTTTTGTTTTGAATCAAAAGTAAAAGACAATGTATTCCTTGTGGTACATGGATGGTGTCACTTCAGTAAATTTAAGTAGTATTTTAAGCAAAAGTAAAAATTATTAATTGCATTTGTTTTTTCAGTTTAATGAATGATACCAACATAGTTCTGTAACTTAAGGCAAACCAATAAATATGTCAGCACAGTAATTGAAGAAACATTACAGAGATAAATATAACAAGTTATTTACAACTATGGAATAAAAAATTTTAAAATTGAATGAACTTAAAAATGTATATAGGAGAGCGTGTATCGGTGAACTTTTGGTTAATTACTTGTATTCTTTCTTTCTTGGATGTATCAAGACAGCCTTAACCTGATGTCTGATTGATGTTTGCTTCATCATACTAGGAGGTTATTTTATTTGCTTGGTTAATTGGTTGCTGTCACCATCTTTATTTCGTTTGGCTTTTCCAAACTGCATTTTTAGCTTTGGTATCATAAGTAAAAATGAGGAAACACTGCTCCAAAACAAACTAATCCATGTTTACTACTTGTTTTCATCTTCTCATTACATCAGTAAAAAGATGTGTTTTTTAAAATTAATAAAATTGTTTGTTTTCTAATTGGCTTCAAATTTGCATGATTCTTGCCCATTTTTATTTCCTACCCTTGTTACTCGGAATGATTGAGATCTTTGGCACCTTTGATATAATAGATGATAGTACTTTAATTTTTTAAGCAGCTATTGGAAACTTTTTTCAAAACATCATGTCAGTACTACTGAAGGAAACTAAAGAATTGGAAGACCTATTTTTACCCAGGATTATTTAGTAATTAGGTCTGTAGATAACCGATACTGTAAAGGGAGAAATGCAAAAAATCAAAATTCCTGTGTCTGGATGAGTTGGAGAACATTTTTCAATTTCAAAAATTCCTTTATTTCTCTTTGTTTTATTTTCTCAGGGAAATGGCAACTTTCCTGAACAGATTTTACAAGGATGAGTGAACAAATGTTCCTTTGAGCTTTTGGAGATAAGCATTATATAGAAGCAAATAAAGTCCAGGGACTTTTCCTGAGATTTAAATTCATTAGCACAGCACAGACAGTGACCGTAAGAAAGAGTCAAGGTTTTAAGTGGAAAAATTAATGTCAGAAATGGAGGCTGTATTTATTTTTCCCTTCAGTATTTCTCTGCTTCCGACTCCTTTGCCACCTCCAGCCGACACATAAAGCAATGCTTTTTAACTGTATCATCTCCTCCCCAATTTTGCTTTACAACTATGCTTGTGGAACAGCAATAGATAATTTTAATTAAATGGTATAGATGTTTTTTCGAGGGGAAACTACATGTAATAGGATTGTTTTAGCTGCTAACTTTCACTATTGGATTAAGATTTGTTTTCTATAGCTAACCTGATGCTAGCTCTATTATTCTTGGCCTGAAATACACTTTCCACTGGAAATTTCTGTATTTGTCTCTTAGCACATTTGGAACCACCTCATCTTTCTCTTAAAATCAGAACTCTGGGGGCGCCTGGGTGGCTCAGTGGGTTGGGCATCAGCCTTCAGCTCAGGTCATGATCCTGGTGTCCTGGGATGGAGCCCCGCATCGGGCTCCGTGCTCAGCGGGGAGTCTGCTTCTCCCCCCTCCTGCTCCCCCTGCTTGTGCTCTCTCTCTGAAATAAACAAACAAAAATCTTTAAAAAAAAAAAAAAAAGAACTGTGGTTTTCACTCACTCTTAGAAGCCATCCTTAACCCAGCCCCTTCTTTTTATCAACCTTGGAGATGCATGTCAGGTGATGCTGGCTTCCTTTATAGTGTTGTCTTATTCTCAGCCATTCCTCTTTCTTGCCCCCAACTAATCTCTGGTAGGTACTAGTCCTGTCCTGCTTAGTTGCAGTTGGTCTGGGAATTAGCTGCCTACCTGTGATGATTTTCAATTTCCCTCTCTCCTGTATACCATCTTCAGATGCATTTATTCTCCCTTTGCAGAAGCTTTGCAGATGGTACCATTGCCCACAGGATCAAGTTCCTATTCCTTAGGCTTGTAGGCTTCTGTATTTAATGTCTCTTTACTATCCTCACCCTTAGGTGTGCTGTCTTTACAAGTAGACTTTTAACTTTTTGACGGTAAGGTCTTTGACTTTTACCTCTTGAAAGTGTTCATGTAGCACCTTGCATGTTGTGGCCCATTAGAGATGATAGAATCTCTGTTATTTGTCCCTCTGTCTGTCTGCTTGCCTTCCTGTCAGTCTGTCAGCCTGCCTCTGCTTCTCTGTCTATGCCTGTTTGTTTATTGGTGTCACAGGTCCTACATTTCCCATTTGAGGAAAATGAGTCTGATGTCCCCTATCTATTTTATCTGACATCTTCCCCTACTTTTTTTTTTTTTTTTTGTAGGCACATAAACTCAGTTTCTAGTCTTTTTCTACATTTTCAAGATCTAACAACCAGTGTTTTCATATGATATCACGATGTTGCCTTTCTGGGTCCTTGATAACATGAGAGCTCTATATATTGTATGCCAACCAAGGAAAATTATCCTTGTAGAGTATACAGTATTTTAAAGAATTTAAAAAGTGGAAAGCAGAGGAGTTCTTCATTATGTATATCGTTCTATTTCTGATGACCTTACATACAGTGAAAGTGATAAGTTAATACTACAAGTGATAGCAAAGTTGACCTAGAGCCATTGCTTTTTACGTTTAAACAACTAATCCACATATGATTTTGGCAGCTCACATAGGTTACTTCCGCCACCTGGAAGCATGTCCGGTCTCCGTAGACACAGTGCAGTCACTTCAGAAGATACTGTTAGTTCATCCGACACTTACACATAGGGTGGCCGTTTGACCCAGTAGTTCCCCTCTGAGGTGTATCACGCATGTCCACACAGAACCTGATATGACTGTTCATAGCACCATTATTCAAACTAGCCAAAAGGTGGAAACAATCCTAATGCTCATTAACAGGTGAATGGAGAAAAAAAAAGTGCTCTGCCCGTACCCTGGAAAAACGTAGAGCCATAAAAAGGAAGAAAATACTGATATCTGCTACAACATGGATGAACCTTGAAAGCAGTAAGCTAAATGAAAGAATCCAGAAACAAGAGACCATATATTACAGAGTTTCATTCATATAAAATGTCCAGAACAGGTAAATCTACAGAAACTGAAAATATATTAGTGGATGCTTAGGGCTGAGGTATGGGAATTTAGGGAAGAATTACTTAAAAGGAATGGGGTTTCTTTTTAGAGGGATGAAAATATTCTAAAATTGATGGCAATGATGGTTACACAACTCTCTGTATATTCTAAAACCATTGAATTCTTTTTTTTAAAAAAAGATTTTATTTATTTATTTGACAGAGAGATAGAGAACACAAGTAGGCAGAGAGGCAGGCAGAGGGAGAGGGAGCAGCAGGCTTCCCGCTGAGCAAGGAGCCTGACGTGGGGCTCGATCCCAGGACCCTGGGATCATGACCCGAGCCGAAGGCAGCCGTTTAACTGACTGAGCCACCCAGGCGCCCCCTATTGAATTCTTTAACAGTGTTGCCTTGGTAGGGGAATTAAATCTCAGTGGTTACAAAAAATAATAGACATTAAGGTATAATTTAATATCTTCTAATCTTTATTATTCTAATAACTTTTAATATTTGTCTTGATTAGGATGTTCCCTTTTCTTATGAGCTTTAATTATGCCAAAATTTGTCTCACACTTCATCCTCACTTCTGGATATATTCATGCAGTTTGGGCTGGTGGTTCTGAAATTTAACATGCATCAGAGTTACTTGGCGGGTCCCAACTCCAGCATTTCGGATTAATTACATCGGAGGTTGGCCTCAAGAATTTGCTTGACAGTTTTTAGGTCTTACAACAACTTTTTTTTTTTTTTTTTTTGCACTTTTATTAGCTTCTGAGCTAATGGCCTTGGTAGAACTTAGGTTTTAGCTCTGCATGATGTCTCTTGTTCTGCTGTACTCTTACAGCATCTCTCTTTTACCAGTGAGAACATAGTGCTTTAGTGTTCTATTTGGTTTCCTTCTGTGAGCATGACTCTCCCCTCGTCTGCCTAATGGGCTTGATGTTTGAGTGAAAGGTTCTTATTTACTATCCAGCTTTTTAATCTTGATTTTCTTTAACGTTTGTAGCACTATTTTCTTTGCACGTCTGCCTTAGAAAGTTCAGAACCTTTATGCTGCACAAAATAAAATGTTTTGAATGGAAAAAAATGAAACTGTGACAAAGTGATACACTGAAGAAGCTAGACACAAATGTCACTTAACATTTTTTGGTGTACTTTACTATTCTTAGTATTTGTTTTAATTCCCAGATTAAAGGCCGACTTCAGTTTGTTTTAATTAGAACATTCTCATTTGAAATGTTTTCAGTAGGTAAGCTTTATGTGGAAAAGTGTGACAAAGCATTCATTATTAGCAAATTCTTGATAAGGAAACTGCTTTCGGAGGAAATTTATCTTCTTGATTTAAAACAAGCAAATAAAACATTTTCTGGAAAGGAAGTATTCTTAGAATCTGTCATCATAAAGTCCTTAAGCCTCTTGTCCAATGTTGAGAATTAGTAATGGTTCAAAATACTTATTAAACTAATAAATGAATGAGCCATCAGCTGGGAATTTGGCAGATTGCTGGGATTACAGATACGATGAGACCCTTGCCTTGAAGGGATTTAAAGTCTGGTAGTGTGCATTGTAAATCAATCAGGGAGGATTTACTTAGCATCTGAGATTTACCAGGGCTGTGTAAGATGCTTGAAGGGGGTCTGAGAGGCATAGAAGGAAGCCCTGCCTTGGAGAGTTTTTAACCTGTATTGAGATGAAACCCAGCACAAGAAATAACCGCCTGATCTATGTAGTATATTGTGTGGTGGTGACTATGCACGCTGTTGAAATTCAAAAAGGGACCTTGGGGATTGAGCTGGAGATGTGTGTGGATGCACACACATCAGGAGTTCATTGAAAAACAGCTGCAGGCAAAAATGTCATCTCTGATAATAAACTGCAAGGAGATCAAAAGTGATGTTTCAAAAAGGAAAAAAAACCCAGCTAGGTTGTAGAATTCTTTATTGTGCTGGCGTGGAATGAGCAGCTGTTAGCTATCAAACTGAGGAATCATGATGATTGGCGGCCAGTGCAATGCCCCTCTCCTGCCTACTGTGTTGTTAGAGGCCATTTTACACTGGGCTTTGGCTCGCACCACAGAGTTTAGGGAACCGTCTGGAAGAGCAGAGAAACCTGGAACCCAAAAAACGGACAGCTTACTTAGAGTGTTTACAATGTTGGAATAAGTAATGCAGAATTTTATTTTATGAGCAAAGGTAGGAATATAATGAAAAATATAGTAATATAGAGAATATTAGAAGCAACCTAATACCTTGGGCTTATTTGCCACATTTGAGCATTAGAAAAAAATCTCAAGTCATTATGACTTTGGAAAACTTTCTTTTTTTTTTATGTTATGTTATGTTAATCACCATACATTACATCATTAGTTTTTGATGTAGTGTTCCATGATTCATTGTTTGCGTGTAACACCCAGTGCTCCATGCAGAACGTGCCCTCCTTAATACCCATCACCAGGCTAACCCATCCCCCACCTCCCTCCCCTCTAGAACCCTCAGTTTGTTTCTCAGAGTCCATAGTCTCTCATGGTTCGTCTACCCCTCCAATTTCCCCCCCTTCATTTTTCCCTTCCTGCTATCTTCTTTATTTTTTTAACATATAATGTATGATTTGTTTCAGAGGTACAGGTCTGTGATTCAACAGTCTTACCCAATTCATAGCACTCACCATAGCATATACCCTTCCCAGTGTCTATCACCCAGCCACCCCATCCCTCCCACCCCCTACCACTCCAGCAACCCTCAATTTGTTTCCTGAGATTAAGAATTCCTCATATCAGTGAGGTCATATGATACATGTCTTTCTCTAATTGACTTATTTCACTCAACATAATACCCTCCAGTTCCATCCACATCTATTTCTTTTTTTTTTTTTCTTTAATTTATTTGACACACAGAGAGAGACAATGAGAGAGGGAACACAAGCGGGGGGAGTAGGAGAGGGAGAAGCAGGCTCCCCGCCGAGCAGGGAGCCCGACGCGGGGCTCGATCCCAGGACCCTGAGATCATGACCTGAGCCGAAGGCAGATGCTTAATCAACTGAGCCACCCAGGTGCCCCCACATCTATTTCTAATAGCCGTTCTGAGCCAAAATACTGGATTGTCTCTCTTTTATATAATGGTAACGGTAACCTAGACCTGTTCAGGGAATGCTGTGTGCCAAAGATGGGCATTATATGCTTAAAACTCTTTGAATTTAATTTAAAAATTCCTTTTACCTTATAGGTGTTCTGTGTATGTGTATTGAATTGTTAAATTTTTGTTGATAGTTTTATTGCACTAGCAATGGTCTTGTGACTTCAAATTTATGAGAACATGCCACTTAATTTAGGCAGATTTTTAAGTGGAGGCCATATGTTTGCTGAAGTGAATTAGTCAATAATTTATAAGTATGATGAGTATGTACATAATATATATTTGCCTTTTTTTACCTTATTCCAAAAATGATTTAATAAGGAAATTTAAACTTAACCTACTTTCCAACACTGATTGATTATGTATAAAATATTTCTTACCCATAAAGACGGTATAATAATATTGGACCCTTATATCACATGCGGTAATATTTCCAAATGTATAAAAGACAAAAATGAATAAAAATCTCTGAAGACAATCAGGATATATGTGATTGTAGGGTGAGGGGAAAGTCCATCTTAACTAGGGATTGGAAACCCAGGGATTTAACAGATGGGCATTTTGACCATGTCAAAAACCTAGTAAATTTCTATGGTTGGAGATATCATAAACAGTGTTAAAAGAAAAACAGATTTGGAATAATAAGTATAAAGAGATGATAAAAGGTTTTATCTATAATATAAAGAGAACTCTTATGTAAATGAGTAAAGATAAATAAAAACCAAATTTGTCAAAAAAAAATTTGCCAAGCTAAAAATAAGCGTTTTGGAAGAGAATGAATTCCAGTAAACCCCAAATATATGAAAAGGTGCTCAAATTCACTGTAGTTGAGGAATGCATGTTAACATAATGAGATGCCATATTCTTACTAGAGTGGCAAAAATGAGAACAGTAGCTATTGTTGTTGGATACATAGGAAATGGGATAATCTGATATTAGCAGAGATGGGAACCATTATATGTTTTCTTTGGAAAGTAATCTCGTAATCTCTTAACATAAAAAGTACATGTCTCTTTAATTCTGCAGTTCCAACTATGACTCTCTCCCATAGAAACATGAACTATATATATGTAAAATATATATGTGAAAAATGTGTGTATGTACACATACGTAGACATTTAATGCAGCATCTAATAGAGGCAGAAAGCTGGAACACAAAGTGAATGCCTGTCCATAGTTGAATAGTATCATATATTATGATGTATCTGTGTCATAGAATATTTTGCCACTTTGGAAAAAAAAAATTGTTAGTTGCCTTGGAATTTCAGTGAGGTATAATTGAGAGAGAAGTAAAGCAAGATGCAAAAAAGTTCCAATTACATAATTGTATTTTTGTAGAAGTTAGAAAAGTCTCTATATTCATATTTTAGTGTGTGTGTGAAAATTTACATCTGTTGGTAAACATGGAGAAACATAGCCCTAGTATGTTTCTTGGACAGGGATTAAAGGAAGGGTATAAGGTGATATTTATGAGCAAAGAGAAAAGGAGAGACAGAAAACAAAAAATGAAAAGTGTAAAAATAGCATAAATAAAACAGGATAGGAACAAATTTATGTGTGTAAGTTTTGAGACATTTATATAAATAGCATAAATGTATTCAAAAATAAAATTTTTAAAAAGTTGAGAACAATCTGAAAGAGGAAGGGTGCTGATATGTGTGCCAAAAGAATTGACCATAGCCATCTCTTAGGGCTGGAAGTTATTGGCAGAACTATAATGCTGTTGTGAAAAATACCATTTGACAACTACAGAAAGCTTATCTTTAGTCTTAGAAAAAAAAATTTTTTTGAGATTGATATGCCCTTTTATATTGCAACTCTACATCTTCAGTTTATTGAATAGGAAAAAAACATTCAAAAATGGTTAATATACATTACTGGATTACTTCAGTAAAGAAAAAGATAATGATAACACTGGAGTATGATACAGATACGTTCTGGATATAATGGCACACTGTATGAGGTGAGGTGTGTAATTTGAGAGAGGTCACAGAAGGCTTCCTGTAGGAAGCAGAGGAAGGATGATGTGTTCTAGGCAGAAAGGCATCAGAGAAGAAAGTGAGGAGTATGGATTTCTGTGTTAACTGCAATGGAGCAAACCAATCAGCTAAGCAATAGATGGTAAATGGAAATTGCTCCATTTTATTGACTCTAAGACTCCATCGATTGTAAGGTGCTTTATAATTATTTTATGTTCCACTCAGGAAGACCTGCTTATTAAACTAGTTATACATACAAACATTTATATCTCATGGTTTCTCTGGGTCCAGAATTTAGGAGCAATTGAGGCAGGTGGTTCTGGCTTAGGATCTCTTATGAGGGTTACACTCAGATATTGGCCAGGAGGACAGTCATCTGAAGGCTTGACTGGGGCTGGGAAACCCACTTCCATGATGGCTCCCTTACATGGCTGACAGGAGAATCCCACATGCCTCATGGAGATGTTTGTGTGTCTTTACAACATGAAAGTTACCTTTTCACAGAGTAATCCATGAACATGAGTGAGGAAGATTCTGTACTATCTTTTATGACCTAGTTTCAGAAATCACCTACCATTACTTCTGTATTATTCATTAGAAGTAGTCACTAGATCCAGCCTACTTTCAATGGGAGAGAAATTAGACTCTACCTAGGAGCCTAACGGGGGGCTCGATCCCAGAATGCTGAGATCATGACCTGAGCCGAAGCCAGACGTTTAACTCACTGAGTCACCCGGGTGCCCTCTGACCATTAAAGATTTGTAAATTATAATTTCTTTATCTTTGTTTAGTGTTCCATCTTTACAGTAAAACATAAATATCACATCTCAACCATAGAAGCAGTTGTGCTTTTTGCTTATGAATTTAATTGTAACCAATCCTATTTTTCTCATTAGCTTTTGAGTTCTATAACTGAAGATTCTTATACTCTTGTGGTTTTCAGGAATGTTACCCTTGTAGTTGGGAAAGAAAGAGCTTCTTTATCAATAATAGAACTTTTATATACACCATCTTGTAGATCCAGTTTTTGATATGTAGCTATTAAGGGAAGGTAGACATAAAACTGTTAGACATCTGAATTTGTCTTCCGAGTAAATAATAGAGATTTTAAGGATTGCTTACTGGTTGGTCATCTGGTTTACATTTGATTTTTACCAACTTGTTTAAGAGGAAGAATCATTTTGGAATAAAGAAAATTACAGTTTTAGCAATACCAGAAATCTGAAGTGTAGAGCACCCCAGTTTACAAACAGGACATTTGTTATGCCAGCCTTCAAGCTACGCAGATGATTGCTCAGGAGAATAAATAGTCACATTAGATGTGAATTTTAATAGTAATATTTATATACTGTTCAAACAGAATTTACCTGAACATTAATAACTAGACCCTACTAAAAAATGCCTTTTATTATTTGTCACCTTTGATTTCTTTCATCAGCATTTTGTAATTTTTACCATGCAGAACCTTTCCATGTATTTTTGCACTTATACCTAAGTATTTTGATGTTTTTGAGGTGTTTATAAGTGATAATTTATTTTAAATTTGAGTTTCTACATGTTTGTTGTCAGTATATGGAAATGTGATTGGATTTTATGTAGGGTTGAAATAGTCCTCGTGTGAAAAATGACACTGTTTGTTCCCAAAGGAAATAATGAACCACACAAATGACTTTGTTTTTATTTAGGCAAAATCTTCAAGATTTTTTTGGATAATTTTTGATATTTTTCTATAATTTTCAATCACATTATATAAAGCACTTTAAATATAACTTTATTTTTTGGGGAAAACTTTACAAAGAAAGTATTTGCCCAGAGAAAATATTTTTCTAAGGAAATGAGTGATCCATGATACTTACTGATTTTGAAATACACTTAGAGCATAATATATGCAGAAACAATAACTGAAGCTTAATTTTTCTGTCAGCTCTTTTTTAGAAAACTGGTTCTGATTATTTGCTTGGTTTTGAAAAAGTCAGCTTCATCAGACTTGCCTCTAAAATCGCTCAGTATATTCCCTTCTAAATAGACACTTATATTACACATAATGATTTGGATAGCTAGTTAATGACATTTAAAATGAACTTACACATATTGATTTGCTTATTCAATCATCTGTTTAAAAGCATATATTAGGTAAATTCAGGAGTCGGCACACACAGATTCATATCTGAAGTCTTGTAGTGGATTTATGTGTTACTTTCTCAGTAACCTCTGGTTTGCTAGTAATTCTTTATTCTCTGATAAGACCTACCTTTATTGGTTCATGTTGACTTCGCTGCCTTCACACAGTATTCGCTACCACTCTTTATTGGTTACAGAGTTACAACCACCATAAATAAATAAAGCATGAGGAGAAGGAAGAGACAGAATAGTCCATTTATTTTCATGCATTTTTGGTTACCGCCTAAATCACAATTGTCAGAGGAAAGTGGAGTTTAATGGTCATCCTTAACAAGTTTAGGAAATGTTCAGTTTTACTCTTTCCATGTTGTGTTTTATGGATATATCACATTTGGTTCAGAATCATGATGATCTAATAATGACACTTTATTATCCAAGCTTGATGAATAGGATTGGGAAGGGTTGTTTATTTTATCCTTCCATTTCACGATAACTAACACTTTGACAAGAGTGAGAGACGCTGACTGATGTTATACAGAGACTGTGTTTAATGTTTTTTAATGAAGTGCTCGAGTTAAAATAGAAATATCTCTGGCCTAATTCAGACCCTGGCAGGTAAGGCTTATTCTGTGTGGTCTGCTTGTTGGTTGGAGCTCTGTCAAGCTTCATTTCAAATATATGTGCTGAGGATTATAATACAAATACATAGGATTACAAATGGATATAGTGAATAATCTTTTACAGTGTTTTAATCTTGTTTTACCTGCCAAATCCTTTTATTTGAGTGAAATCCTATATGAGAAATCTTCTGGGAGTCCCCAGGCCAGGAAACAGATGCAAGTGGAGCCCTCTGGCTGAGGTGGGCTCAGTAACTCTGGCTACCAGGCTGCCCCCTCTGCCTCCATGTCTCTGCACTGGTCTGTTGAGCTAGAAAACTAAAGGGATTCTTGTTCATCTCTTCTTTGCGGTTTCTTAGGCTTTTTTCTTCTCATGGTAGGTAAGTCAGTAACTATCTTTGATTATAAGGAAGTTTAAAATGATTGAATGATGTATTTTAACTACTTTGGATGGAATAGATCCAAAGTTGCTTTATTTTGTTTTTCTTCATGAGCTGATATAACTGTAGGCAACATGACTGTTTGGAGAGGGAGGTAATTTTTAGAGAATTGAATGTTTTAATACGTAACCGTAGAGATAGAATCAATCCAAAGTAAATAGAATTCCATTATGCTTTCATCATTCTGGTATCTATTAACCAGTTTCCTTGTGTTGGCTTTGTAAGAGAATAGTGAAGAAGGAAATAGATTCTTGAAATGTTTTGTAAATTTAACATATTTTATATTTTCAGTTATGTGAGGTTTGAACCAGTATTCTTTGATAAAAACATTTAAAAGGTTTTTTTTAAAGACAATTAAGGTTGTGTTATTTGCCCTTTGACGGCTGGAGTACAGTGTTTGTCACTTGGAATGACCTGATAATGTGGCTTGTCCTTTAGCCAAAACAAGATTTATTGAAGCAGGCTAGGTTGCTTCAAGACTAAAGGACTGTCCGTGGTATTTTGGAAAACTGACTTCCAGATCTGTCCATCATTATTCTGGAGGAGCCATCATGGCATTCTTGAAGCATGTTAACAGTGAATGTTCTTTATATATGATTTTTAATCATTTGAACAAAGTTTTATTCTGGGATCATAAAAGTTCATTATTTTCCTTTTAAGTATTATAGGAAGATTTAGTCATTATTACCGTAATGTAAGTGGGATTTCCAGACACAGCATTGGTGTGTAGCTTGGCATAAAATTTGAGTTTATGACTGAAAGAAATATATGATTATTTAAAAAGCAGTTAAAAGTTAAAAAAGGAGTTAAATGGTAGTGAGGGTTTTTTAATGAAATTTTTCAAATATTGAGAGAATGGCATAACATCCCCACTGCAAATCCAGTGAGTGAGTGAGTGTGTGTGTGTGTGTCTCCTAGTTGTCTACAATGAAGTCCCTGTATTTTTTATTTTATAAATAGAAACAATAAAATCTACCTTATTGGATTACTATGAGGATAAAGTGAGAATATCTAATTCTGGAAGACTAAATACTTGATAAATTATAGTCATTATTAGGATTGTTATTTTTAAAAACATTGTACAGTTTCTACCCTTTTAGCTTTTTTGGAGTTTCATGAATGTAATATATCTATGGTCTAGTGATGATGATTGCCAAATCTTATTCTCCTTATTCTGTTTAAGAACTATATTAGATTATTTCTTTAACTGGATTCAGTATTCAATTTGTTCTTTCTTTTTTTTTTTCTTTTTAAAGATTTTATTTATTTATTTGGCAGAGAGAGACCCAGTGAGAGAGGGAACACAAGCAGGGGGAGTGGGGAAGGGAGAAGCAGGCTTCCCACGGAGCAGGGAGCCTGATGCGGGGCTCGATCCCAGGACCCTGGGATCATGACCTGAGCTGAAGGCAGATGCTTAACGACTGAGCCACCCAGGCACCCCTCCATTTGTTCTTAAGAACAAAAACAAATGGAAAATGTAAAAGACAAAAGGCAGCCCATCTTACCAACTCCAGTATTTTTATCAAAATTGTAAATGTAATTTAAGATTTTAGACAAAGTTAAAAACAAATGAACAAAAGCGGGCACCAGATTTTGGTGTATTGATTTAGTATCCTGCAATTTTACTGATTTCATTTATTCCAACATTTTCTGATGGAGTCTTTAGGATTTTCTATATATAATGTCATCTGTAAATAGTGACAGTTTTACTTTTTTCCAATTTGGATGCCTTTTATTTCTTTTTCTTGACTAATTGCTCTGGCTAGGACTGCCAATACCATGTTGAATAAAAGTAGTGAGAGTGAACATCTTTGACTTATTCCTGATCGTAGAGGACAAGCTTTTAGCTTTTCTCCCTTGAGTATGATATTAGCCATGGGCTTGTCATATATGGCCTTTATTATGTTGATATATGTTTTCTCTGTAACTGCCTTGTGGTGTTTTTATCATAAATGGATGTTGTATTTTGTCAAAAGCCTTTTCTGTATCCGTTAAGATGATCATGTGATTTTTATTCATTTTGTTAATGTGGTGTATCACACTGACTGTGGATGTTGAACCATCCTTGTA
>NC_058414.1:95135121-95176200 GCF_002201575.2 Neomonachus schauinslandi | reverse complement strand
TTAATGTGGTGTATCACACTGACTGTGGATGTTGAACCATCCTTGTATCCAGGAATCAATCCTACTTATCATGGTGTATGATCTTTTTAATGTTGATGAATTCGGTGTGCTAATATTTTGTTGAGAATTTTTACATCTATGTTTGTCAGAGATATTTGCCTGTAATTTTCTTTGCTTGTGGCATCCTAGTCTGGTTTTGGTATCAGGCTATTGCTGGCCTTGTAAAATCAGTTTGAAAGTATTCCCTCATCTTCTATTTTTTGGAAGAGTTTAGGAAGGATTGGTATTAATTCTTTAAATATTTGGTAAAATCTACCAGTGAAGGCATCTAGTTCTGGACTTTTGTTTGAATTGATAAAGAAAATCCTCCCAACAAAATCCTTCCTAAAAATCGGCCTGTTCTTATTTTCTGTTTCATTATGATTTAGTCTTCATAGGATGTATATTTCTAGGAATTTATCCATTTCTTCCAGGTTGTCCAATTTATTGGCATGTAGTTGTTCATAGCAGTCTGTTAACGATCCTTTGTATTTCTTTCATGTCAGTTGTAATATCTCCTCTTAAATTTCTGATTTTGAGTCCTCCCCCCCCCCCCCCCAATGAGCCTGTCTACACGTTGTCAGTTTTCTCTTTTTAAAGTACCAGCTCTTTCATTGATCTTTTCTATTGTCTTTTTAGTTTCCATTTCATTTTTTTTTTCTGTTCTGATCTTTCCTTCCTGTTCCTAACTTTGGGCTTTGTTTATTCTTTTTCTAGTCTTCTGAGGTGTAAAGTTAGGTTGTTCATTTGACTTTTGTGGTTTCTTGAGGTAGGCATTTATCACCATGAACTTCCCTCTTAGAACTGCTTTTGCTGTGTTCCAAAAACTTTGGTATGTTCCATTTACATTTTTATTTGTCTCAAGGTATTTTTTTGATTTCTTTTGATTTCTTTTATCCATATCCACCCATCTTTTGTCCATTTCAGTAGCTTGTTGTTTAATCTCCACGTAATTGTGAATTTTCCAGTTTTCCTTGTGTGATTACTTTCTAGTTTTATACCATTATGGTTGGAAAAGATGCTTGATATGATTTCAAGCCTCTTAAATTTATTAAGACTTGTTTTGTGACCTAATGTGATCTATCTTTGAAAATGTTCCATGTGTACTTGAAAAGAATGTGTATTCTGTTGCTTTTGGATGAAATGTTCTGTAAATATTTGTTAAGCCCATCTGGTCTAACATGTCATTTAAGCCCAAATTCATTAAAGTTCCAGGATACAAAATCAGTACACAAAAATATGTGGTATTTCTTTACACTAATAATGCACTATCAGCAAGAGAATTTAAGAAAACAATCCCATTTACAATTGCATCAAATAGAATAAAGTACCTAGGAATATATTTAACTGAGGAGCTTAAAGACCTGTATATTGAAAACTATAAGACATTGATGAAAGAAATTAAAGAAGACATAAAGAAATGGAAAAACATTCCATGCTCATGGATTGGAAGAGCAAATATTGTTAAAATGTCTATACTACCCAAACCAATCTACAGATTCAGTGCTATCCCTATCAAAATTCCAATGGCATTTTTTTCACAGAAATAGAACAAAAAAATTCTAGAATTTGTGTGGAACCATAAGAGATCCTGACAGCCAAAGCAATCTTGAGAAAGAAGAACAAAGCTGGAGGCATGATGCTCCCTGATTTCAAACTGTATTGTAAAGCGATAGGAGTTAAAACAATATGGTATTGACATAAAAACAGACACACATGCCAGTGGAACAGAAAGAGAGCCCAGAAGTAAACCACACATCCATGGTCAATTAATTGATGACAGAGGAACCAGGAATGTGCAATGGAGAAAGGACAATCTCTTCAGTAAATGGTGTTGGGAAAATTGGACAGCTACATACAAAAAATAAAACTGGATCACTATCTTACACTGTACCCAAAAATTAACTCAAAATATATTAAAGACATAAACATAAGACTTGAAACCCCTAGAAGCAAACATAGGCAGTAAGCTACTTGACATGGGTTTTGGTGATGGTTTTTTTCAATCTGACAGCTAAAGCAACAAAGATGAAAACAAAGTAGAACTACATCAAAATTCTAAAGGCGGACACAGGCAGCAATCTCTTCGCCTCAGCTGCAGCGACTTCTTCCTAGAAACATCGCCAAAGGCAAGGGAAGCAAAGGCAAAAATGAACTATTGGGATTTCATCAAGATAAAAAGCTTTTGCACAGCAAAAGAAACAGTCAACAAAACCAAAAGACAACTGACAGAATGGGAGAAGATATTTGCAAATGACATATCAGATAAAGGGCTAGTATCCAAAATCTATAAAGAACTTATCAAACTCAACACCCAAAGAACAAAGAATCCAATCAAGAAATGGGCAGAAGACATGAACAGACATTTTTGCAAAGAAGACATCCAAATGGCCGACAGACACATGAAAAAGTGCTCAACATTACTCGGCATCAGGGAAATCCAAATCAAAACCTCAATGAGGTACCACCTCACACCAGTCAGAATGGCTAAAATTAACAAATCAGGAAACGACAGATGTTGGTGGGGATGTGGAGAAAGAGGAACCCTCCTACACCGTTGGTGGGAATGCAAGCTGGTGTAGCCACTCTGGAAAACAGTGGGGAGGTTCCTCAAAAAGTTGAAAATAGAGCTACCATATGACCCAGCAATTGCATTACTGGGTATTTACCCCAAAGATACAAATGTAGCGATCCGAAGGGGTACGTGCACCCCAATGTTTATAGCAGCAATATCCACAAGGGCCAAACTATGGAAAGAGCCAAGATGTCCATTGACAGATGAATGGATAAAGAAGTGGTAGTATATATATATACAATGGAATATTATGCAGCCATCAAAAGGAATGAAATCTTGCCATTTGCAATGACGTGGATGGAACTGGAGGGTATTATGCTGAGCAAAATAAGTCAGATAAAGACATGTATCATATGACTTCACTGATATGAGGAATTCTTAATCTCAGGAAACAAACTGAGGGTTGCTGGAGTGGTGGGGGGTGGGAGGGATGGGGTGGCTGGGTGATAGACATTGGGGAGGGTGTGTGCTATGGTGAGTGCTGTGAATTGTGCAAGACTGTTGAATCACAGACCTGTACCTCTGACACAAATAATACATTATATGTTAAAAAAAAGAAAGAAAGAATGAATGAAGGGGGGAAATTGGAGGGGGAGACGAACCATGAGAGACTATGGACTCTGAGAAACAAACTGAGGGTTCTAGAGGGGAGGGAGGTGGGGGATGGGTTAGCCTGGTGATGGGTATTAAGGAGGGCACGTTCTGCATGGAGCACTGGGTGTTACACGCAAACAATGAATCATGGAACACTACATCAAAAACTAATGATGTAATGTATGGTGATTAACATAGTAAAAAAAAAAAAAGAACTACATCAAACTAAAAAGCTTGTGCACAGCAAATGAAACCACCCGTAAAATGAAAAAGTAACCTACAGAAGGGAAGAAAACAATTGCAAATCATATATCTTATAACGGGCTATTACTCAAAATATCTAAAGAACTTGTAGCACTCAGTAGCAAAACAAAACAGAACCAATCCAGTTAAAAATGGGTAGAAAATCTGAATAGACATTTTTCAAAAGAAGACATCCAGATGGCCAACAGACCCATGAAAAGATGCTCAGTATCCCTCATCATCAGGGAAATGCAAATCAAAACTACAAGGAGGTATCACCTTACACCTGTTAGAATGACTTTTATCAAAAGACTAGAAATAATAGATGTTGGCAAGGATGTGGAGAAAAGGGAACCCTCATGCACTGTTGGTGGGAGTGCAAACTGGTGCAGCCACTGTGGAAAAAGAGTATGGAGGTTCCTCATAAAATTAAGAATAGAACTATGGTATGACCCAAGAATTCTACATCTGGGTATTAGAAAAAAATGAAAGCACTTACTCAAAAAGACGTGCACCCCCAGCATTATTTACAATAGCTAAGGTATGAGAACAACCTCAGTGTCTATCAGTGGATGAGTGGTGAAAGAAATTGTGGTGTATATATATATGGTGGACTGTTACTCAGGCATGAGCAGGTGGAAATCTTGCCACTTAAGATAATAGGACGTACCTCGGGGACATTATGCTAAGTGAGATATGTCAGTGAAAGACAAATACAATATGATGTCACTTACAAGTGGAATCTAAATGAGTCATCATGTATCATGGATACATTCATACATACATCATACAAAAAACTAAGCTTAATGATACAGAGAATAGCTTGGTGGTTGTGGGGGTAGGAGAAATGAGTGAACCTTTTTTTCTTTTTGGGGGGGGTTTGTTAAATAGATTGGGGAAAAAAAGGAAAGAAAAGGACACCAAGGGGAAAAATGATATATAATAAAAATATCTGTAATTATATCATCCAAAAATATCCTGATAACACCTGGGAGTATTTCTTTCTAATTTTGTGTGTATCTGCATGTGTGAGATTGTATTTACTATAATAGGATATATTCTTTGAAAATTAATTCTTTGCTTATTGAGGTATCATAATTTCAGCAGTCCTTTTGCTCTTTTCTGCAGAGTAAATGAAGTAGTATATTTTTTTTTTGCCTCTAAAAAAGCACCCCTTTAGCAGAAGCACTGCTGCCCAGTTTCTGCTTGTATGTTTTTTCCCCTTGCACTGATATGCCTCCCCATATTTTTTTCCCGTCATGTGCTAAACTAATTCATAAGAGCTCTCCCCTCACCCCCAAAAAGGTAAGTTTATTAGTAGCCTCTGACTCAAAATGTAGCTTAGAGATACTGAAAGTCTATAGGTCCTAATCTCTTCAAGGACAAAAATTGGCATTCTAATAAGTACTGAATCTGAAAAATATTTTCAAGTAATAAAGAACAAACAGTACTAATGGTTCAGCACATAGGCAATTCTTTAATGCATGTGCATTAAAACTTAACAGCAAACTTAAAAAAATTGAAGTTCAAAATTACTCATTTAACAAATAGCTGGATGTGTTCTACACGCCAACCATTCTGGGGCTGAAATGGCAAATAAGACGTGATCTTTGTTGTCATGAAGCCCATAGTTTATTGGGGGGCGTATGAGGAAGACAGATCATAAAGGAGTAAACATGAAAATAGCCAATGGTGATTAAATTGAATTAAAGCAAAAGGTAAGGTGGTCAGGGAGTGATTTTCTGAAAAGGTTTGAGTTGCAATCTAAAAATCGGAAGAAACTAGCCACCTAAAGCCCAGGTAGCAACGCATTCTTGGCTGAGGGAACAACAGGTGTAGTGGCCCTGAGAGTGGGTTGGGGTTGGGGTGTTTGAGAAACAGAAAGAAGGCTATTTGTGGCTAGAGGGGAGTAAGTGATGAGGGTATGCAATTTCTCGTTCAAGTGAGATAAAAAAGATTCTTTCAAAGTTAGATGCATACGAAAGCCAAAGTAAGATTTAAAAAAATTTTCCTAATAATTGTAAGTACACATACCCTTTTTCTTGGACAGAAGCATTAAATCTGAGCTCTTAGACTTTTCAGAACCCATTTTTAACTTTACTGCTTGACTGTTTTTATTTGTTAAGGCTGAGAAGGATTGTGTGTCCAAACTCATCGTTATTTACCACAGAAAAAAAAAAAACTGGGAAGAACCCTAATTTGCATTTTCCTATATTAAGGCAGTAGCAATTCACATGTTGGATGGTGGTAGGAGTGATAGCAGTGGCCTTGAGAGCTAACATTTTTTACAGTGCTTACAAAGTACGAGAAACTCTCCTGCGATTATTTCATAGATTGATTCATTTAATTCTTACACTGCTAAGTAGGTGCTTTATAATCCCCATTTAATAGATGTGGAAATTGAGACACAAAGAGATTGAATGATTTGCCCACGGTTATATAGGAAGTCAGACTTGTTCAAGGTCACAAACAAGTAGCTGAGCTAGAATTGAACCCCTAATTTATATGTATCTGCTTAAAATCAAAACTTTCTAACAAGTCATTGGTGATTCATTTCCTTTTGTCATATGAAAAGTTAATGATTAAAGAGCACAGTGGGATCTAGTCCTTAATTTTTTCTTTATGGAAAATATCCTCCTTCAAACACTTAGTATATAAAACCTTTTTTAGGTTTTTAACAAAAAAAAAATTTTTTTTTTTTAAAGATTTTATTTATTTACTTGACAGAGAGAGAGCGAAAGCAGGAACACAAGCAGGGGGAGTGGGAGAAGGAGAAGCAGGCTTCCTGCGGAGGAGGGAGCCCGACGTAGGGCTAGATCTCAGGACCCTGGGATCATGACCTGACCCAAAGGCAGACGCTTAACAACTGAGCCACCCAGGTGCCCCAGGTTTTTAACAAAACTTTCTAAGGAAGAAAGTGAGACTGTAGATTTTTGTTTAGTTACGTTGTTCTTTTTAATATAATAAAACATTTTTCAGGACTTAGAATCCTTGGATCCTACAATGGTTAAATTTTTAGGAGGCCATACATGCTTGGGATCCAACAAATTGAGCATCCCTAAAAGCTTAAACATATCCTGCATCCCAAAACAATTCTAGGGAAGCAAATGCATTAAGGGTCTGTTGCATTTTAAATTATCTCAAGGTCTTAGGTAGCCACTTACACTTTAAGAACAATTTGCTGAGTCTGAACTTCAGTTTCAGAGTTCATGCTTGATGCTCATGCACTCAATTATATGCCACATTTTTATTAGGATGCAATGACAAAAGATAAAATACATCAATTAATATTTAGAGATCTAGCGATCCAAGGTGTAAACTTTCCTAAGTGCATTGACCCAAGGTAGTGTCCAGTGTGTGTAGTATTTGAGGATCACACCAGTGCTTACTGTTTATATATCTTGTTGATATTAACCGTTAATAATTTTTAAAAGTTAGAAGTGAATAACCTTGTCTATTAGTTCTTGACTTCATCTAACATGCAGAGGTGTATGGAAGGGCAGAGTAGAATGAGGTAGAGTTTTTTGGTTTGTTACCTATTTTTTGCAGTTATGTTTAGTAACGGCTATGGTGTGTTAGATTTGCCTTTTATTTATTTTTTTAAAGATTTTATTTATTTGAGAGAGAGAGAGAAAGAGGGAGAGAGAGCATGAGAAGGGGGAGGGTCAGAGGGAGAAGCACGCTCTCCGCTGAGCAGGGAGCCCGATGCAGGGCTCGATCCTGGGACCCTGGGATTACGACCTGAGCTGAAGGCAGACACTTAACCGACTGAGCCACCCAGGCACCCCTAGATTTGCCTTTTAGTCAAAATTATTTACAAATTACATTGCCAGATTCTACAATCATTTCCTTTAGAAAGGAGCCCTGAATGATTAGATTCATGTGAACAGATAAAAGTGGTTGGCTTTTTGTTAAGTGGGGAGAATAGTTTAATGACTCCCCATGTACGCATCCTCCATCTTTAGCAGTTACTAACTCGTGGCCATTTTTGCTTCATATATACTCTTCTCCACTGGATTATTATGAAGCAAATAGCAGATACCATGTCATTGTCATTCACAAATAAGGAAACTATAAAATATATTCCTAAGTGTTTTATGTGGTTGCACTTAGTATAGTATACTTAAGCTTCTTCTATTGAAAAGTGCTGGAGGGCCTCATTTGGCATGCACTATTTAAGGCAGATGCCCAGGAAAGATGTGAAAACAGATGGAATTTTTATGTGTTCTCGATGCTGTGATCAAACATGCTGCCAATCTTTCCTTGTGCTTTTGTAGATAGAAACATTGAATCATCTTTGATGATTCCTTGTTTTCCTTCTCCCCTTTCTGGTATGTGTTCAAACCCTATTGTTTTTCTTTTTTTTTTTTTCATTCTTTAACTGTCTCTTTAATTCACCTTTAACTCCATATTTCCACTGTTGCCATCTTCCTTCACTGATCATTATCCCTTGAGTTTTTTTCTCTGATTGCATTTTCTTTTCCATTGCCATTCATCTCTCGGACTGCTCTTCCTAGCTTTGACCCTATCCCTTTGCAGGTATATGTAGGGTTTATTCCACCCCCATTTAAATTCCTTTTTCTGATATTCACTCTCTTCCATAAGCTGACTTTGTCATAATCTCAAATTTTTTTTATTTACCAACATAAACCTTTTAGGCTGCTCTCCTGAATACCCTTCATATGTGTTGGGCCATGCTTGTTCCTGCCTCTCTGCTTTGATGTACACTCTGCTCGGTTTGTAAATCTGTCCTCTGTCGTCTTTGATCGATTGCCTACCTTTGACTAAAAGTCCCGCTTGATTTCTTCCTCTTCTGTCGAGTCCTCCTTGATGACTCTAGGCCTGTACTGATCTTTCCCTTTCAGAATTTACATGAGTGTGACCACTCCATGCCATGAAAATGGACTCTTTGGTTGTACTTTTTCTTGTATTATTCCAAATTCTTAGGGATTTATGTTTCTAAAGTGGGATAGATATCTTCCTGGGTACAGGGGGTTTTCACAACAGTATTGCCACATGGTATGTATGCCACATGCATCTGTTGATTAAAACTCTTGAATATGATACATGGACTGTTTTGACTAACCATGTAGTTTTATTATAAGACACATTCCCTTGTCTTTCTTTTGAGGATGATTTCCCTCTTCCTGTTGTATTTGCTTTGAATCAGTGTGCCAGTTAGTGTGCCTTTAACTTCTGATGAAGGTGAACCAAGAGGGAGCAGCAGTTTGCAATCTTGTGCCCTCTTTATCACCATCATGACGACGCCTCTTTACTGAGGAGTGGGCCCATGCTTATGCGTGTTGGGATTGGTTAGTAGGCCTCCTCAATATCCAATGCAGTACCGAGTTCTACTTCTTCAGGAAGCAGGAAAGGAGAAGGCTCTGAAGTTAATTAAGCCACTTTAGAAAGACTTTTAAAGTTAGTAGTCTCATTAAATGAGCAAAAAGCTTTGTTTCTTCCGCAGGAACATGTGTTTACTTATAAGAAGGGGAAGGAGAGGAAATGTAAAGGAAGGACAGCTGTACATAGAGCCCAGTAGGAGAAAAGCAAATGTGAAGTGAGAATATAAAAGTAATGCAAAAAGAGTACAGTGAGTTGTAGGAGCAGTTCCGAGTCCATAGAGGAAGCCCAAGAAGATAGTTACTGGATTATGAAAAAGGAAAGGGAAAGATGAACTGAAAGTTTAAAAAAGAAAAACTGGAGGGGAGGCCTGAAGTTGGAAGGGGGAAAGAATGTAATCATCCTCGCTGTCAGGACCATCAGGGACTGCTTTGTTAGATATATGCTACTACTTCTCTTGTTTGTTTTTTTTAAGATTTTTTTTTAGAGAGAGGGTTTGCGTGTGTGCATGAGCATGCAGGGGGAGAGGCAGCGAGAGTCTGAAGCCGACCCTGCGCTGATTGCGGAGCCCATCACGGGGCTCGATGCAGGGCTTGATCTCCCAATCCTGAGACCAGGAACTGAGCCGAAACCAAGAGTCGGATGCTTAACCCACTGTGCCGCCCAGGTGCCTCACTACTTCTTTTATTTAAAGGAGGAAGATAGTAAGAAAAAAAAATCTTTTAAGAGGTTGTTACCAGAAGTAACCTTTGAAAATTAAAAAAGGCTGTGTTATTAAATATCTTAAGTTGTTGGTAGTGGTTGTGATTTTGTCTGTTTGTTCTTCTTTGCTTGCTGGTTGTGCCGTCCCATTTGGGAGTTATCCTGTGCAACCATAATAAACAACTCAACTGGATCTCACAACCATCTCCACTCACATCTCAAGGATCAAAATAGACTTTTAGATGTATAACCTCATCATTTCGTGGACTGTGTTGTTTCCAGTGTGGTAGCCACTAGCCACATGTGGGCATTTAAATTTAAATTAGTTACAATTAAATAAATTCAAAAATTCAGTTTCTCGGTATCCCCAGCCACATTTCTAGTGCTCAGTGGCCACATGTGAGCGGAGGTAACTGTTGTGGTCAGCACAAATGTCAAACGTTTCCATCATCACGTAGAGTTGTGTCAGACAAATCCAGACTCTACGCCTTACAAGTAGAGGAACTTAGAGTTTTAAAATATGATCTTAAATAAATATTTTGCTTTCATGATTAGAGTAAAATTTTCATATGTTAAATCAACAATTTGCAGTTATACAGAAAGAGAAAAATTACTTATAAATTTATGCATCCCTGTTAAATACAGTTTGTGGACTGAGGGTGTGAAATTGTTCCTTCTCCCCATTTCAAGATGTCTTTTCTGGGTAGCTTTCTTCAGTTATTTAGTCATTAAAGGGAGTCTGAATACACCTATATATCCCCAGACCTCTTTTGTTTCCAAATGATAACGATTCCAGGCACAGGAGAAACAAAGTCTGTGTTTTATTTTGTAATGAATTAAAAAGACCTTTATGCAAAAAAAGAAAAAGGCCTTTATGCAGTCTTCATAACCAGTGTTCTCTTGAATTGTAAATTCTGAGATTTTACATATTCTACTGTAGTGTTCCTCTGTTTTGTCTAGTGATAAATTTTACCCATGGCTTGTGACTCCAAGGCTTGCCCTTAACGCAGTGTGTCATCATCTTTGGGGGTGGGGGGGCCTCTGGGAGTCCTCATTTCTGTCTTGCTCCCCGAGTGAGTCTCACCAGGTGAGTTTGCTGAGCACCATTGTGACCGTGAACTTACCAAGGATTGACTTTGGCAGGTTTGTGATCGCTGACAGATACTAAATTTGCTTCACCTGAATAGACTCTGCCCTTGGCTGCCAGCACAATATATTTACAGTGTCTGAGTAGCCTGAATTCTGACATCATGTTGTAAAATAGATGGAGGAAATATTATGGAATTGGTAATGAAACTATTTTTGTATCTGTGCATTATCATGTATTAAGTCACAGGAAATATTCTTGATCGATGAAGTTATTCAGTCATCAATAGTAAATTATTTAATAAATATATAATGTGGAATAAATATACGTAAGTTCTCTTAAATAATTGAGGATTTTCTCAAGATTGAGGTTGCCTACAGTCCAGTAACTTAGGTTTGCTTATGTTTGTGAAGCAAATATTAACTTTTGAAAGAGTTCATGACTACAGTTTCATGTTTTTGTGAAGTCTCATCCAGTTTGTTTTAGTCTTTTAATTAAAGCACTTAAGTGATGTTTATTAAAATCTGGTTTTAAAAACCATTTAAAATAAAGTATAACAGCTTCATCGTGGAAAATAAAGCATCGTGTCATTGTTTAATTGGTATGGTTTTGTTTTTTTCTTTCCTCGTGGTATGTAGAACAGTGGTGTTTCTGTTAATGATTTCTTAGGTCCAGTTGAACTATGTTGTATTTGAGCTTTGTGACTTTAGTTGGCTATGTGAAGAATGTGTAACTTCTAGGGGAAGGAAGGGTGCTGGGCATGGCATAGTATGGCATGGCGCTGGAGTCTCACTTCTGCCGTTCTTAGCTATGTTACTTAGAGCCGGGTCAGTTTTTTGAACCTTCAACCTTAGTTGCTGAATAGGATAGCAGGTCTAATTTAGTGGTTCTTAACCAGAAATTAACATTATCCTCATCTGTTCAATACCATATCTTTTAAATAGTCCCTTTTTATGTTCATGATGAGGTTAGCATAGATCCCTCCCCTCCTTTTTTCCAGATAAGCAGTTCATTTTGCTATATGTGTGCACCCACCCTCCCACTCTATTCCTCCCTTTTGACATAGGGACTGAAAAATTTTCAAAAAGCTCTTAGGTTTCTGGTTTTTTTTCTATTTGACAGTAGATTTCTGTTTTTATTACACTGTGTCCTGTTTTTCCTATTTGGAATTTGTGTGACTTTTTCTTTGTGACCTAGATATATAGTTTTTGTGAATTTTGTATGGACAATGAAAAAAGATCTATACTCAGATTACAGTGTTTGATATACTTAATTGTACCTTACTAGTTATTTTTTCATGTCCTTTATCTTTTGGGATTGAGAAAGGACAATAAGATCCTACCAGTATTGATGCATGATCCTTGCTTTCTTTTTGTTTTCACTTGTAAAGTATGCTTTTGCCCATTTTCAATCTTTTGGAGTTACTTTATTTTAGATACAGTATTTACAACACACAGTCGGGTAATTTACTAGAAATGAAGAGGGAAACAAGTCCAGATAAATGACATCAGAAAAGATTTTAAGAAAGACCTGATGCTTGAGTTAATTCTTTATAGAAGAAAAGAGGGACCTTAGTATATGAGGTGGCAGGCAGGCAGGGAGGGAGGCAGGGAAGGAGACAGGCTGGCAGAGAGGCAGAGAAACAAGGAGGTTGGGAGGAGAGGGGGAGGAGGGAGAGAGACAGAGAAAGGCAGGGAGACAGGGTGGGAGGGAAGGAGACAGGGAGGGAGGTGAGGAGGGCCAGGGAAGGGAGGCCCAGGGAGACCAATAGGGAGGGTGGGAGGAAGGGAGACAGGGAGACAGAGAGGGACAGGGAGGGAGGGAGATGGATGGAGGCAGAGCCACAGACCGGCAGGCAGGTGGCTGAGAGGGCCAGTGGGAGGGGTGCTTCAAACAGAGGTATCAGTAAAGGCTTTGATGTGAGAGGCAGCCAGTCATCTTGTTTCCATATATTTTTTTTTTTGTAATTTGAGGTTTTTCTTCAAGAAACTCAGTGGGAATGAAATCTCGTGGATTTAAAATGTTTCAGGATGGGTATTTGTTGCCTTTAGAGTCTGACTGGAAACACTTTCATTTCCTAAGGACTTTATTGGAATCATTTCAATTCCTCAAGTATATTGAATGTTTCTGTGGAGAAGTCTGAGGCTAGTGATATTTTTTTTTCCCCCGACTGAAGAATACAGTTGGACTTTTATCTATAAGTACCAGCAATTTTAATTAGACTTGATTCACTATCGTTATGTATTGGTTTTCCTTAGCAAACTTGTGCCCTCTCAATCCATGGGCTTAAGTCTCCCTCTAGTTCTGGAAAACTGGCCTTTGATTTGTTCTGTGTCCTTCTTGGGAAAGTAGTTATACACGTGCAATTTTTTTTTTTTTTTTAAATCTCCCATTTCTCATTTTCTTTTAATCTAACTTGTTAATTTCCACTTATTTTCGCTCGTTTCTCAGTTTTATCTAATGTGTCTCACTGATGCTCACTCTCCTCAAACAACTTATTGTTTAGATTTAATTTCCTTGATGAACTCTTTAGGCTCATAATTCATCTTGTTCTGTGATTTTTGCCGTATCTTTCAAGAGCTTTTGTATCTCTTCTCGGAATATTTTTGTTTTTTCATGAAGTTGTTTGAGTTGTGGCAATATTTCTGGTCATGATTTTCATTGCTTGGTGGCAGTATTTTCCTGGTGACTTTCCCTCCTCTGTTTACTTCCTATCCCTTTTACCTCCCTCCCTTTTCTTTCCCTCCTTCCCCCTCTCTCCTTTAAGTTCTTGGCCCAGTTGTTTTTTTTTTTAATCTTTGAATAAATTGATCTGAAGCTGGTTTATGTTGGGGGCTGGGAGGACGGGGTAACAGGAATCCCTCCTCAGGCACAGTGAAGGGCTTCCTGACACTGTTTGACCTTGACTCACTGCTACAAGCCCAGGGGCAGCCGGAAGGCTGCTCACAGTTCAGTTTTTTCTGCTTTCCCCACCTTATCTCAGTGACGGTGTTTCCTGCATTGATTCTGTATCTGAACCTTCAGCCAAAGACCTATTCTCAGTATCTGCCCATCCCCTGCTTGGGTTCACTGCCCCTGGTGGTACTTTCCCACCCCGTCATGGGACAGCAGATTTTGCCTAGCTTTATCTAAGATGGAATCTTCATTTCTTGTTTTTCATTCTGTTGTTTTGGGATGGATGGAGAACAGAGACTTGTCCACTCTGCTGTCTTGAAGCACTCATCTTTTTTTTTTTTTTTTTAAGATTTTATTTATTTGAGAGCACAAGCAGGATGAGAGGTAGAGGGGGAGGGAGAAGCAGGCTCCCCACTGAGCAGGGAGCCCGATGTGGGGCTGGATCCCAGAACCTCCGGATCATGGCCTGAGCCGAAGGCAGACGCCCAACGACTGAGCCACCCAGGCGCCCCTTGAAGCACTCATCTTTTAAAAAATTTGTTTTCTTTAAATCTTTCAGTAAATTTGTTTTAGGTGACAGAAGCCTTCTTCAGAGTAATAATTAGGATTTGGCTTCGTGGCTCTTTCCATTCCTCTTTTCATTGCTTGGTGATTTTTTTTTCTGGTTGTTAATTATTTTTCCTGAGCGCCAGATTTCACTGTCTGGGAGTGGCTTTCTCAGATGGGCCAGCTATGAACAAGAGGGGCATCACTGTACTGTGAGGCTTGTTTGTTTCAAGGGCGCACACTGGTATTGCATTTATTAACTATATTGTAGGGATCAATATTTCCATCTCAGTTCATTTCTCTGGGCTGTATTGTACTTCCTTGTGCATTTATGAGGTTGTATATCCTATCAGTTATTAAAGCAACTTGAATACATCTTATAAAAAGAATTGGAGTAACTTTTATTTGTGGGCTTCCCATCTGGAGCACTGGTTTCCTGTCCATGAATTCTACTTAGTGTTGCTATTTATGTTCCAAGGAGCAAAGCTACAGAGGGGAAAAAAAATTCATGGTTCTATACTTTAGTGTGGGAAGGAGATAGTTATTTTAGTTTCTATCAGATACCAAAAGTTATTTTCAAACACTGCAGCTAAAAAAAAAAGTAAAACAGAGAGAAAGAGGGAAAAAAAGAAAACCCTGCCAGTCAGTGAAAACAGCAGTGGGGCTGCCATGCAGTACTTATAATTGTTTCAGATTTACAGACCCAACAATGAAACACATTTTGCATAATGAAATATTTATTTTTATCCATCATGCTTGCAAGCTGCTCTCCATTCATCATGTTTGCAAACAGTAACATTTCTTTGACATGAGCCAAATGCAATTTCCAGCTGTTGAAATTAATTCTTTTTAAAGTCTTGTTAAAAACTCTCATCCAACAATGAATCTCAGTATTTTTATTTTTGCTCTTTTTACATTTCTGTTGACTTTTGTTTTTATTTTCCACTCATTAATAAAAGTGTTGGTGGTGTTTGGTGTTTGAGATAGAACTAGAATAAATAAAATTCTTTCTTCTCTTTGTGTAACTTACTGTGTTGTTCCCTGAGTTGATCAAAATTCTAATTTTGCATCCCTTTCATCTCATAATTAAAATAATAATAAAACGATAAATGCATCTATAGGCCCTAGAACGGAGAAAAGCTAGTGATAATATTGTGTTTTTTTTTTTTTTTATTGCTGTAATATGAATATCCTACTGTTCTCATGTAGTTCTGAGTCAAGACTTGTGTGAAAGCCCTGAGGTTGTAAAATACTCTTCAGCTTCTTCCTTTGGGATACAACAGGTTCACATAGGCAGGGGGTGATGGGTTCTGTCCTGGGTACTGTGTTCCCTTACGTTATTTACACAACTGCTTACCCTTCAGATGTTTGTGATTCTGAGAGTATAGAAGTAAATAATTGGTACTGTGAGGTAAATAATTGGTTAGAAATTATTTTCTGTGAGAAGTTTTATTTCAGTTGTCTGAAGTTGCCTCCTTCAGAAGAAGAAATAATACAAGAATATGGTTATTGTTATTTTAAATGAAAAATGTGTATTTTGCCCAGGGTTAACAGGGGTAATGTGACTAATCCAGCCTCATTTCTGCCAGTGTAGCTAGTTTTTGTTCTCTCTCAAGTCTGGGCTTCTGCCTGGAATGATTTCGTTCCCTTCCTCTTTTTCCATCTAATTAACTCATATTTTTCAAATAATAAAACATTATTTTTTAGTATTTGTGGTCTCAGTTCCTGTGGTTTGTTTTTTGTGCCTAAAGCTGAATGGGTTTTGTCCTTCTGCATGCTCCCATAGAGCTTTGAACTTAATCCACCTCACCTTGTTCCTATACTTGTCTGTCATATCTTCTTTTTTTTAAGGTTTTATTTCTTTAAGTAGTTTCTCACAGCCAACGTGGGGCTTGAACTTAAGACCCAAAGATCAAGAGTTGCATGCTCTTCCGACTGAGCCAGCCAGGCGCCCCTTGTACCTTCTTGACCAGTGCTGGTCAATATTGATCTTGATAATATATCAATATTATGTTCTATATTCTTTTTGTACTAAGTCTTCAAAATCTAGTGTTTATTTTACACTTGGAGCAGCACATCTCAGTTGAGACTAGCTGCATTTCAGATGCTCAAGCACACAGTGGCCAATGGCTACTGTACTGTATAGCTCTAGACTGCTCTCCTTGAGAGTTGGAACCGTGTCTGGTTATTGCTGGCTAGGCTTCTGGCTACAGTTGATGCTCATTCGGAACCTGCCTACAAATGAATGAATGAATGAGTAAAATCTATCGGGAGGGTTATGTAGATTGATGCCTATCCCTAGTAATATCAGTACCTCCTCTCGGGAGAACTGAGGCACACACAGCTAGAAGGACCCAGTATCCAGTCATAAAGTAGGGCAGTGGTCAGCTTCGTAGAGATGAGTTGTTGAGGATTTATTGCAGAGGACAGCTGGGCAGGAGAATTAAGAAGGTGACCAGTCTCCATCCATGTCTGCTTTCCAGCTGATAGACCCTGATCCAGAGCATTTGACAATCAGTATCTTTCGCTTTTGCTGGTAGATGAAGCTGCTTCTACTACAGTAGTCATAATCAAATTCTTAATCAAGTCCTGTGCACACCTATTTAATACAAATGGAAGCTAATGCATCTGCTTCAGTTTCCTACTCAAAAAATAAAATTTTACTTGGTGTAAATTGATAAAGTCAATGTGGATAACAGTTCAGTATTGTGTAGTAAAATTAATAATGTGCATATTCTATGACCCAATAATTATCCATTTAGGTATATACCTTGAGAAAATGTTTCATATGTGTACAAGGGGGCATCTAAATGATAACTGCAACATTTTTAAAAATAGTTAAAACATGTAAACCACCTAAGCACCTATTAATAGATCAGAAATATTTTTGACACATTTGTAAACTCTATACATTTGTAAACTCTGAGTGAAAAAACAAGTTTTGGAACATAATTTTTTGAAAATTAAAAATAACGCACGTCACATATGTGATGCGTCACAATGTGGCTCTTTGATGCAAATGTATACTATAAGAAAGTTTGGGGAAAAAAAACAACTGTAAGGGGTAAGCCCTTATGTCCAGAATAATGATAAGGGACATGAAAGTAGGTCAGGCATTAGAGCGGTAGTAATAGAAACTCCCATAGTCCTTTAGATAACACAAAGCGCTGAATGAAAACAATTGGCAATTCTAGGTGGAGGTTACAGAGGTGTTCTTTTATTCTTTGCTGTATTTTAAATTGTTCTCGATTTATAAGATACATTCTACACTTTCAGGAGGATTTCCTTCTGGTCTGTACTATATCTTTTTGAAAGTAATTTAGGATTAAAAATTCTAGGAATATTTTTCTTGGTACACTTCATATGAATTATTTCAATTCTTTGCTGAAAAAGGATGCACAGTTGGAGAAGTGTCCTTTTGATGTACACAAGTACAAAAGTGCATTTTATAACTGAACTTTGTTCCATCTTTCAGGCTAGAATTTTAATCCAAATCAAATACCTAACAAACTCAGAGTCCCGCAGGACATTTTGTACCCTCTTGAGTTAAGACAGAAGGTACTTTTTAAAATCTAGACTAGCCTGAGCCATTCAGAGACGTTTGGGCTGTGGTGTGTTTCCGTTAGGAAGTCCTTATGGAATGCCTACGCGCGTGCGAGCTGCTGCGTCCAGCTGAGTGAGGGTGGCAGGAGGTAGTGAGGAGGAAAGCGGAAGAAAGAAGGAAATGGCGCCTTGAGATGGTGGTTGGGGAGTGTTTTGTCAGCAATCTGTGATCCTTTTGCACTGCCCTCCGTATCCAGTTTATCAAGCCAACAGTCACTTCCACCTCCCGAATGTATCTTGAGGTACATTCATTTCCCCCGGCCTCATGAGCTGCCCTCTCTAGAGAAGCCACCATCTTCCGCCTAACTAATTCCATGACTTCCACTCCTGCCTCTCTCTAATCTGTTCCCACAGAGAACTGTCTTCAGTATGTAAGTTAGATTACAACAGACTCCAACTTAAAACCCTTAATGACTTCCCTTTACACTTAAGCAGGTCATGGTATAGAACAGAGTTTAATGTGCTCTTTGACTGCCTCTCGACTTTATCTCTTAACAGCTATTCCCTTATCTGACTAAAGGCCAAAGCAACTGGCCTTTGTTTAATTACTTTAAAAATAAGCCTTTTCATATCTTGATAATCATGCTTTAAAAATTAAGATGAATTTTATCTCTAACAGTGCTCTGAGCTTACAGACCAGGAAATGTGGTAGTTAATAAAGCACTTATCCACCCCCTTGAAGCACCTTGCTCTTTAATTGTGCCTCAAACATGGTAGTGATTCTTGGCCTAAAGAGTTTCTGGGTAGTCACCTCTTGCTTTTAACCTGAACGCACGGATTCCTCCTCTTTCCGTCTTTTTCTAGAAGCACTATCCCTAATTCTTGTTTTCTACTCATAGCCTTCAAATAGCTCCCCCACCTCTACTTTTTTTTTTTTACCCCCTAAGAAGGAAGGAGAATTAGATTATAATTGTTTGTACTCAGTTAGAAAATGAGCATAGTCAAGTTGTAAGATTATAATATGAAATTTTTACATTATTTGGTAGTAATAATTATTTCTCAGTTTCTAATTATTTTGTAGTAAGGCCCAATTATTGAAGTTAACCTATTATTACCACTTAGATTTAATGATGATTGTTTAAGAGAATAGATTTGTTTGCTAGAAACTCTCACTAAATAAATTGTGTTAAAATATTTTTATAAAGGTATCAGAGGTACTAGCAAAAGTACAGACATTATCTGTAGGTTTTTTTTTTCTTTACAAAATAAGATAAATGTTAATCACTTTCTTGTGTGACATCTGATTTTAATACATTTCACTTTTGATATGTGCAACAATAAATCTCTCATTTGAAATAGGTCTTTCATATAAGTTCTGAGGTCTGTTAACACTGATTCATAAGAAAAAAGGAGAGGGGAAGGAATTCTGGTACCAAAGGAACAGGCAAAGGATGCAGATTGGTTCCAAACCTCTCTGCCTTCTGTTAGTTACCTATTTGCATCAGCAAAGTGATAAGGCTTTTATTTTTGCTAAGTGGACCAGGCCCCATCATTGTCCTTTCCTTCTATTTCAACTCTTTTAGTAGTTCTAGGCATTTTGCCAAGATGTCCATCGACAGATGAATGGATAAAGATGTGGTATATATATACAATGGAATATTATGCAGCCATCAAAAGGAATGAGATCTTGCCATTTCCTCATTCATACAGATTTGCCACCTCTCCTTATTTTGTTACCACCAGCTTACCCATCTTTGTATATTATGAAGTGAACTGAGCTAATAGAAGTTGTCGCTTTTCATGCTCACCATTTAGGGTGATATCTGTGCAGTGGTGGTTCTTATCTGACTTGGGAGTTGATGGGACTACCCAGCGGTTCCCAGAAGACGGTCAAAAAGACCTGGCTTCACCTTTTGGGACTGGTGGCAATAATACAGTAATGGGGACAAATGAATATGAGGCACAAATAGGGTGTGGGATCATGCTAGATTACCCAGAGTATCCTAGATATCCAGTCATGTAGAAATTATATGAGAAGTCTGAAGGTTCAAAAAGTCTACAATAGAGGTTAAGATGGTAGATTTGTTTCTGGAATAGAAATGAAGGCAATTTAGTTAGGACATGAGTTGCTTTGTTAATTCACCAGACTTTAGTAGCTAGGTAGAATGTAGTTTCTAGGTGATAGTCTTGCTTTTAATTTGGAAGTTTAGAGAATAGCAGTGAACAGTCTGTCTTAGAGCTGGATATTGTGGGATTATGGGCAGCCTGCTGAAGTATAAGTGGTCCTCCAATAAGAGTACTGACTCTTTACTGGGAGTGATTTTTGTCCTTGAGGGACATTTGGCATTGTCTGCAGATAACTTCGGTCATCACAACTTGGGGCTGCTACTGGCAGTTAGTGAGCGGGTGGAGGCCAAGGATGCTGGCAAACATTCTACGAGGTACTGAATGACCCCTCACCACAAAAGCCCAAATATGAATAGTGTCGAACAACCCCATGTTATAAACACCAGCAAAGGTCAATTGTATGTTTTCTTATTCACTGTAGATGGAGTGTACATATTTGCCACCTTATCCCTAAAGAATGGCCAGTCTTTAGTAAAAATTGAACGATTGAGGATGTACTCAGCCTTGTTTTTAACAACTCCCATCTGGACAAACATGCATATGCTAGCTTCACATATATAAGATCATCTTTTTCTGTGCTGCTTAGCTATTTGCAGTTTTTACCCATTATGAGCTTTACTCGTCTTTTTAAAAAATGTTCCCTGTGCTACTTTAGAATAGACAGTTTGATGTTTGGCTGTTTTTAAGATTTTTTAGTAATGAGGTATTGGGTATCACTTGGTGTTAAAGAGCTACCTGATTTTATTTTATTTTTTTATTTTTTATTTTTTAATTTTTTTTAGATTTTATTTATTTATTTGAGAGAGAGAGAATGAGAGAGAGGAGGGAGGGTCAGAGGGAGAAACAGACTCCCCGCCTAGCAGGGAGCCCGATGCGGGACTCGATCCAGGGACTCCAGGATCATGACCTGAGCTGAAGGCAGTCGCTTAACCAACTGAGCCACCCAGGAGCCCAAGAGCTACCTGATTTTAGACTTTATAAATTGCATCAAGGATAACTGAATGTGATACTTTATCGCCATGGTGCATAACTAGGAGGGGAGGAGATAGAAGGTGGAAGAGAGAAAGGATAATAGAATTTACACAGCAACATTTGCCTATAGATAATAAAAATCTTCATTATATGGCATGAACCAGATCATTAGGACTAGCACAGCACTATGCATATAGATGCTCAATATAAATACCACTTGCTTTTATTTGAAATAAGGAAAATTCTGTGCTACTGACTTGACTAAAATTTAAAGAGTATGCCACTTTTTGTAGGATATTACAAATAATGTGAGCTTCTTAATAACTATAAATAAATATACTATGAATAAAACCTTTGATCTAAAACGGAGTTATCTAAACAGCAAATAATTACACATTTCAATACTCCTATGAGCAAAGTAAATTGTTGCTATCTCTCTCAGTATTTATTTTCATGAAATCCTCTGAAAGTGTTTCCACATGAAATAATGTCTTGATAGGAAAAGCATGCTTATCCATTTCTGTTAACCATGTCCATGGTTAACCATGTCCACAAACTAACCAATTTGGACCATAATCAAAGCTTTGCTGGTGATAGTCTATTATTAGTATATACTATCTACAGAAATATGCAGCTTCTCTTAAGGGCTCCATCTGTCACAGATTCGGGACATAGTAAGGTAATATTCTCCAACTCATAGAGGGAAGATTCAGTGACTTTGAAGTAAAAATTAACATTTGTATGTTAGGGCTCTTCCTGTTTCAGATGATAGAGAACCCAACCCAAATTGGCCTGAGCCCAAAAAGGGAATTTATAGCTTATATAATTGAAAAGGCTAGTGCCTAGCCCTTGCTATTGTTGTGGGACCCAAACAGTGCTCATGCCCTGCTTGCTTCATTCTCTTTGTTGATACAGACCATAGACCCAATCTTCTCAGTCTCAGGTCTGAGTCTCTCTGGTTGCAGGACAGTAGAAAAGGGAATGTGGAAAGTCTATTGTGATGTCATTATTTTTGACTGGATAGCAGGAGATTGTAATGGCATAGACTGGGCCATATGCCAAATCTGGATTTGGGTGTAGATTTAATGCCACTTATGGCTGAGAGTGCAAAAATAAATCTTTCTCCTAACCCTATCCTCTTTTGCAAAAGTACCACTGTAACAATATCTTATGCTTATAATTGTATAAGTGTAAAAATCAATACCTGCATTATTTTATATATAGATGATTATATCTTATATGTGTTTTTTTAATCACTGATCTATATATTTAACATCCCTACCAATGGAAGATCTCCAAGGAAGATCCTATAACTTCTCTTTTAAATAACAGAAGTATCCTAAACAGACATTCTGGTTTTTTATGAAGTGTTTTAAAAAACCAAAGTGGACAGCCAGATGTGCTTAAAGATAATAGTTCATTAGGGGCGCCTGGGTGGCTCAGTTGGTTAAGCGACTGCCTTCGGCTCAGGTCATGATCCTGGAGTCACAGGATCGAGTCCCGCATCGGGCTCCCTGCTCAGCAGGGGGTCTGCTGCTCCCTCTGACCCTCTTCCCTCTCGTGCTGTCTCTCATTCTCTCTCTCAAATAAATAAATAAAATCTTTAAAAAAAAAAAAAAAGATAATAGTTCATTAAAGAAAACCTTCCATGAATTCTTATATAGAATCTGTTTCTTATTAGGCTTCATTATATGGTTGTTTTTAACATGGGCAGAGAATAACTGTAGGTAAATTAAATGTTTTTAAGCAAGATATATTTCTGGAAGAATTCATTGATTTAGAGCTTCTTGGCTGATTTAAGTATGAAGTGTGAATTATTGCTAAGTATTGTCTCTAATGATGAAAATGGGTTAAAAACACTTATCTTCAATGCAAAATGGATTAAAGATTTATATGTAAAGTCCAATACTATAAAACTTCCAGAAGAAAACATAGGGGAAAAACTTCATGACATTGGTTTTGGCAGTGATATCATGGATATGACACAAAAAGCTCAGGTAACAAAAGCTGAATTAGATAATCAGAATTACATCAAACCACAAAGCTTTTGTACAACAGAGGAAACAATAGACGGAAAATGCAGCCTACAGAATGGGAGAAAATATTTGTAAGCTATATATCTTGCAAAAAAAAAACAAAAACAAAAAATAACAACAGTACCTTATAGATTCAGAGAACAAATTTGTCGTTGCTAGAGGGAGCGGAAGTGGGATGGGAGAAATGGGTGAAGGGGGCCCCCCAAAATAAAAAGAAAGTCTTGCAGTATGTGAAAACATGGATTAACTTGGAGGACATTAAGCTAAGTGAAAGAAGCCAGACACAGAAGGAAAAATACTGCATGGTTCCCCTTATATGAGGTAGCTAAAACAGTCAAGCATGGAAGCAGAGAATAGAATAGTGGTTGCCATGGGCTGAGGGAAGGAGAAAATGAGGAGTTGATACTCAGTTCTAGAGATCTATTTTACAACATTTACCTATAGTTAACAATACTGTATTGTTAAGCTTTTAAGAGGGTAGAATCTCACGTTAAGTGCTCTTACCATAATAAAAAAAAAACACCATCATTCTCTGTAGTGCCTGATAGCTAACCTTTTTGGCATCTGTGTAGTTGTGTGTGGACTCACATGTTTATCAGAATTTCCTTATTAATGTGCATATGTTAGTGAACTGTTTCTGAGTCTCATCCAGAAGGGAACTACTTTTTTTCCCCCATGACTGGACTAACTCATATGGATGCTAGAGCTGGCTTAAGGATAGAAGTTGGGGATTCTGTGGTTTACTGTGTCAGGCAGGGAAAGAATCCTGACTCAAACCAGTAATTGACAGATTAGATTGATTTCGGGTGCACAAAGACTAATTGTATCTTTGGGTACTAGGGGTAAGTACCTGTGTTGGAAAAAAACAAGATTTGGGTAATTGGAGTTATTTAGTGCTCTACGGATACAGTAAGACTTCTTCTAAATAAGATTCTGGATCTTCTCTTTCCTCTAGATTAGTTGTAGGCATCTTCAATTCAATCCTGGCAAAGTCTGACAAAATATTTGATTCCTTTTAATAATGGGGTTAGATCTGGAACTGTTCTTGTTATTTTATGTATATTTTCCCTTTTTTAGTTATTACCATTGGTTTTAAAATTATAATTACAATATTCAAATTCCTTGTATGAATATTTTTAACAGCACAGCATGTAATGTAAAGAGTGAAAAAAAAAAAAATGTCTTCTCCATGACCCCATGCCCATTCCTCACAATAATCACTGTTAAAGAGTTGGGTGTGTAGAATACAAAGGTGGTCTTGGGTTTGGATTAACAAACTCACAAGACATGGTAGGCTTGACTCAGCACTATGTTTACTTAGCTTTAAGGAAGGGTACAAGACAGGTAATAAAACTTGTTTGATACAAAAATAGTGAGGGCCTCATCATTTCCCAGGAGGAACTTTGGAATGTTCCAGTCACTCCATGTTTGGGATGCGAAGGGCCATGGACGCCATCAGTTCTTGAGGCATATCCTATGCTAGTTGTTATGAGTTTCCTCAGGAGTATGTGTTTGGGGGGGAGGGGGGGTCCATTCTGCAGTGCAAGTGCATCTTATCAATGCTGATTACTAATTACTTGATACACATTCTTGATAAAGTAACTTTTGCCTGATTCTTAGTTTTCTTGGATTTGGTATATTCCTGTATGTTCTCTGAGTTGCTATTGCAAGGAAGACTTGACCAAGGGTCATTTCAAGTTATTTAAAGGGTTATATAACAATATATCTCATAAGAGATAACATACAAATACATGTAAGAGCTACCTTTTTTTTTTATACTTCCCTACTATGGTTATGATATATTTTACCAATATTCAACTGGTGACCCATTAAGTTCTCTAGTAGTTTTTCATGATACACATATTATCACAATGAATATCCTTATACATATGCCCTTGTGAATTTGGGCAAGTGTTTACGTAGGCTGCATAGAATTTCTGGATCAGAGAGATGCACATTTAAATTTTCATTAATCTGCCAAACTGTTCCTCAAAGTTAACAGTGTCATCAACAGCCTGTGAGAGAATGTTCCCTATGATGCTTCCTTCTAGTTTTGTCTATGTTGTCTCCCTCTAGTCCCTGAAAAACCCTGTGAATTTGGTAAAATATATATAATAATTTTTATTTTACATTAGAATCAGCAGGCTTTGGATTAGCTCAAAGTCATAGGACTAATAAGTGGGTGATCTAGATTAGAATTGAAATCTTTGATATCCAGTTTTCTTTCAGTTAAACTGAAAAATGCTTCTTTGATTTATTTTACTTTTCTTACATTTTAATACTTGGAACTAATGTAATAGTCTACTGTTGAGAAAGTCAGATTATTTCTGTCCAACTTTATTCAACAAAAATTAATGAAATAGCCAATTAACCTCTGATGTTGAATGGAGCCCTTCATTATCTGTCAGTAACATTTACTTATACCAGTTTAAAAAAAATTGTTAGTTTCAGATGCATTTAATATACTTACTGGTAGTACCAATATATAAAGTTAATGATTTTAATGTATTTTGGTCTTTAGTTGTATATCAGCCTGATGCATAGTAAATAATTGCTCAACCATTGAAGTTATAATATTTGACAAATATGCAAAACTTTTGCTGTATATACGCCAATGAAAATTTTACATTACAAGATAACTCATGAACTAACCTCTATTTCTTAAAGTTTGGAACAATTTAAATGATGGAGTGAACAGATTTTTGAGGCTGATTCATTATGACTTATAAAAAATATTTTATGAAAGAGTACCTTCTACTTCTATTTCTTTTAGTTTGTTACTTTCATTGACAGTAATACTTGCAACTCATTTTTCAAGTGCTATCAGTGAATTCATGCCAACATTATTTATGCTTGAAATACTTTATTTTTCAAATGTAATTTTATTTACATATGTGGAAAGTACTTCAAACTAGCTAAAACATTTTATTACTAAAATTTAAAAATGGTAGAAAACATTTTTTTTTCTTAGTCAAACTTTATTGAAGACAAAATAGTTCTAGGGACAGACGGGAACTTGTTTTTCCTTTCAGCAGGATTGTACCCCTACTGTCAACTGAAAGGTAATGAGAAAAAAAGTCTTCGCTCCCTTTGCCATTTAAAACAAGAATAGATGTGGACAAATTTGCTTCCTGTGATCTAAATATTTCTCTTTCCGTAAACTGCTCTAAAAGTGTCAATTTAAATTGAGGCATAGGAAGTAACAGACATTAGAGAAAGTTTTGGTATTGTGAAAGTAACACTAATCTTAACAGAGGTAGATTTACTGATAAGCAATTTTACAGATGTTTACTAAAATTAATCTCTCCCTTCCTTGTCTTCCGTTGCATTTTGTTGCTCTTATTATAGCACTCCTCAGAGTCTACAGTGCATCATGTGTATTTGCTTTGGTCTCTCTTCTCAGTTGTGAGCCTGGGGTACTAGATCTGTTACTCGTTTTGCTATTGCGTTTAGGGCCTGGAACATAACAGGTGTAAATGTTGAATTCAACTGATCTTTGTAGAATAATACCACACTGTGAAGTTGACAGCTCATTCTCTTTGATGATCCTTAGCACTAAAACCTGTTTCTTAGATTTCCATATTACTTGGGTGAATCAATTTTTATATAAAAAGATTTCATATACTTGTAAATTTTGTTTACAGATAATTGTTTCATATACTCGGAGGGTAATCGCTGATAGTTCACCATCTGTTTCTATTTATCAGTCTTTTCAGTCTCCCAATTCAGTTGTTCTATGCCATATTTTAGATGTGAGACCTATTTTAGCTTTTGATGCTTTTGAACTTTTAGGTTTTGATATTTAGGATATGTGCAGAATATTCTGTGATCTTCTGTAAGTTATGCTTGTGGCTTAATTTGAATTTGGCTGCCATTCCTCCTAAGGAAATGTGTATTGTAGGTAATAGGTAAAATGAGATGTCCCTCTTAAATATCATTGTAAAAATTATTATTTTTGTCATGCACTATTTAAGTAGCTTAGGCTTTCCTTGTCCAGGAACATAAGTAAGTTTTTAGACTTCATAATCATTCTAACAAAAATGGAGGAAGAGGACCAATGTTGATTGAATGCTTACTGTGTTCTGGTATTCTGATGAACAACATATACAATTATTAAATCATTAATTACTTAATAACTCTAAGCCATATTATCCCCACCTACAGATGAGGAAGCTGAAGCAAAAAAGGAATATATTTTTGCCACTTGGCCTGTTTTATTTCTGATAAAGCATGAAACATAGAAAATAGTCTCACATATTATGGATTAGTAGAAAACCCATTAGGACTTTTATTTCTGCCAATATGGCTAATTTGATATCTTCTACCATATCCTCCTGCTTTTAAATACTTAGACGTTTGGAGGTAAGTATTATAAACACTTTTAAATGTGTAAATTTGCAGAAAGGGAAAGGGATTTCTTAAGTGGCATGAATCGAAGAAGTAGCTCAAGAGAGTAGTGTGTTTCTTCCAAAGCTGCTGGTCCCAAGGTCTTTGCTGATTTTGTGGCTCTAGTGACTTTGGTTTTAACAGCTACATGGGGACAGGAAACAGGCTTCTGTTTGTTTGAGGTGAGGAATCGGAATCTCAGACATAATCGCATTCACTATCCTTACCCAGGATAAAAAAATAAAGTTTGATCTGAAAACTTTAGGTAAAGGATATTGAAAAAAGAAGAAGAAAGAACTGATGCTAAGATATTGAACATTTCAAGGAAAACTGGAAATTAGAGAAGTAACAACAACAACAAAATAGTAGTCCATGGACTAAGAGAATTTCAAGGAACAGTTCATCAGCCGCATCAAATCTTGCAGTGAAAGCAAGACTTAAAAGCCCCAGTTGGAGAGACAGCCAGTCTTACTCAAATATCTTAGTATTTCCCAAATTTTAATTTTGTGCCACCTCACAATTTTTTTTTACAGTGTTCGCACATTATCTAGATTATTAATATTGTAAAATAAACTTACAATGTTTATGATTTTTATTTTTAAAAGAAACTTTTTATATCAAAACAAAATATGGAAACCCATACCTGCCATAAATAGAAAACATCTGTAGACGTTAATAAAGTAATACCATAAAGTGATACCTATGTCCTGTTGTCCCTTACTGCGCGTGAGGCCTATCTTTTGTAAAGAAGGAAAAACAAGCTTCAAGGGAAATTGAAGACACCCTCTACACTTTTCCCCTTTTACTTAATAAGAGGAATTGAAAAGGCTACAAAAAGGAAATACACTGTCTTAGGGGATTCTGTCTTGAGTGTGTGGTACGTAGATCACTTGCAGCGCGGCAGCCTGTGCCTGAATGTGAAAAGATCCAGAGAGGAAGGCGTGACTGCGTGTGTGCTTTCTAATCATTTGTTGATCATTTGTGAGGTACTGCTCTAAGCTGCTTATATTGAAATGTTCTTTGTTTTTTTCTATTTGAAGCTCTTTTAAGAGCCTGTGCTGATGGAGGTGCCAACCGCTTATATGATACCATGGAAGGAGAGAGGGAAAGGTACGCTTTCTTTTAGTCCGTGTCCAAAATACCACTAATTCTGCTCTTCAGGTTGTTTTATTCTCTCCTTGATGAATGATGACTATTAATGTTACTTCAAAATTAACAGAAAACCGGGCACCTGGGTGGCTCAGTTGGTTGGGCGACTGCCTTCAGCTCAGGTCATGATCCTGGAGTCCCGGGATCGAGTCCCGCATCGGGCTCCCTGCTCAGTGGGGAGTCTGCTTCTCCCGCTCCCCCCTCTCGTGCTCACTCTCTCTCTCTCTCAAATAAATAAATAAAATCTTAAAAAAAAAAAAATTTAACAGAAAACCACATCAGTGAGAGAGTTGCTGAACCATGTTATGTTGTATTATTTCTTAGTTTTGAGTGTATCTCCTATAAGAACTAGGCCAATCATACTCTTATTTAAAAACCTGTCATTCTAGTCAGTCAGAGAAAGACAACTATCATACAGTTTGCACTCATATGTGGAATATAAGAAATAGTGCGGAAGGTCGTAGGGGAATGGAGGGAAAACTGAATGGGAAGAAATCAGGGAGACAAACCATGAGCGACTTTTAACTCTAGGAAGTAAACTGAGGGTTGATGAAGGGAGATGGGGGGGGGATAGGGTAACTGGGGGATGGGCATTAAGGAGGGCACGTGATGTGATGAGTGCTGGATGTTATATGCAACTGAGGAATTACTGAACTCTACATCTGAAACTAATTATGTACTATATGTTGGCTAGTTGAATTTGAATAAAAAAAACTTTTTGGTAGAAAAAACCCAAAAACCCTCATTCTCCTATTTCAGAAGTTTCATTAAGTAGCATTATCAAATATCGGTATCTGTGAGGACTTTGAGCATTAATTAAAATAAAACTCCATTTAAATGAATAAAAATTGACCTCATAAAAACAAATGATACATGCTGTGGTAGAAGTGAGATTTTTGTAGTAGTGTTGAGTAAAGCTAAGTATAATTTAACTTAGTTACTTCTGAGTTATGCACACACATATTTTAGGAGATAAATAACTTACTCTTAATGATTTGTTATCTGTGCTGTCTGGTTTTCCTGATCTTTGCATGGTGAGCTATTTTTAGATACGAGAATACATTTGAAAGCAAATTTAAATCCAGCTCATTGCCAACATGTTTATAGTTCAACCTCTTTGCAAACATAAGAATTTATAGTCTAGATATAAGTAGACTAGCTGTGAAATTTAGTTCCACTTCTATCATATGTGTTATTAAATGTACTGAACTGTTTATAGTTTGAGAAATCACCTCCTTGCTGCAAAAAAATAAAATAAAAATATTATGATTCAACATACTGCAGGTGTGAATTAAATATATGTAGTTTGAAACGATGTAAAATACATCTTTATGGCATCAGAATTTTTAACTTCAGGCTCCTAATACTGGAGCCGCTCTTTGAAAGCAGCCGGTTGCTTATAGGAGGAGAGCATGTTTCCTTTGAGATTGGGAATGCTAAGGTCTAGGGACTGGATGAATTATCAAAGAATATGGCAATAGTGACAGCCTAGGAAACAATTTAAATTCTTAACATTTTATGGTTCTTTATTTTTTAACTTTATGGGTTCCTCTGACCGTATTCTCTAAGACCTGACATGGACAGTGTGTTAAAAATACTCTAAACAGGGCCTGGGCTGGTTAGTTCAGGGAAGAGCATGATGCCCATGAGGCCAAGATTATGAATTGGGTATTGCGTTTCATGCCTGTAGCTGGCTTGCTGGCAAGGAATCTAGTACTGAGTACTATTTCTTTAATGGTAGGTATAGCTCATGAACATAAGTACATGAACCAGAGCTGTGAACAGATATTAACACAGTGCTTCCAACTCTGCTGTGACCATAAGAACCATCTAAAATGCTTGTGAAAAAAAATACAGATTTATATACTGATTGCTCTTATTGGATTGGACTAGAGACTAATAAGAAAGAGAACACACAACATTTTTATTCACATTAGAAAGCAAAACAGATTACGAGGTTGTGGAGGGAGTACCATTATTTTTGTCCAGATTTCAAAATAACTCATTTGACTGTATATGAAGATGTTCAGTAAGAAAATGTACTTTCTGTTGCTTTTCTCATTATAATAATATGTTTGCAGTGATTCATACTCTGATACTTAGGAACATGGCTGGCCTGGATAGGGTGGCTAATAGGGAGATGAGTAAACTAACTGTCTCATGTGGGAATTAAATCCTTGAAGTAAATCTCATTAAATACAAACCCTAACCAGTAATGCTAATTGGATATAGGTGACTAAACATGATTCCTATTAGTTGCATTTTTAACTGAGAAGCCACACAAAGAAAAAGGAAAAAAATCCAAGTTTTAAAAAGCCAAGTATGGTTTGTGGACCACTGCTTGGCTTGTTTGTATTTGTTTATTTAATGTCCATATCTACAATGCAATACCTTATAATTACTCAATAAAAGATGAATGTATAGAGAATCATCTCCCACTGAAGACATTCGGAATGGAAGGAAGACTGATGTAGACGGGAAGAGAGGGACAAGAGAGGAAGAGGGCTAGAGCTGAGGCAAATACCAACAGCAACTTTGTATCTGATTCTGTACCACCCTACACCATCTTCATAAATGTCCATCTTTGTTTCTACTCTGAAAGTGGCCTCTTTTAATAAATAAGTCCTAAGTGTTTTTTATTGCTGTGAAAATAATACATGTTGATTTGAACATATGTTAGTGAGTTGAGAGAAACAAACAAACAAAAAACATCTGTTATTTCTTCTTAAGTAGCGAAGAGTTACATTGAGTCTACCTATTGGTTCTGCTCTTTTGAACAATAGAAAATGTGACTAATTTTTCTTGTTCAGGTGAATAGAAGCTCCCTGGAGCCTACAAAATTGTGTGGGAATATTAGATACTCAACAAATACTTGTTAATAAATGAGTATTCTATTACAGTTACTCTGTTCTTTCTTCCCATAAGATTTTGAGTGACTTTGACCCTCACATTTTGGATAAACAGATGACCTCTGAGAACTGACAGGTTCTGTTTTGGGGGTATGCTCAGTCTGGAGCATCAGACTGAGGCAGGTTGAAGACCCAGTCAGGGAAATGTAGGATGGACACCGCCAATGACAGTTGGGTCTCCGCTTTGGTTACAGATTTGAGATTAAAGAGGAAGAGGTTTTAGGAAGACTCCATACTTTGTGCTCCCATATTCTTTTCCTTTCTTTTTTTTCAGTCTAGATAAGTCTTAACTTCATTTATTTGGCTACCCAGTTTCTCCAACATTATTTTTTAAATCATCTATACTATCTTCACTGATTTCTGATTCCAACATAATATGTAGATTAGTATATTACATATATATATGTGTGTACATATATATGTTTTTTATTACTGAAATACAGTTGACACACAGTATTAGTTTCAGGTATGTGGCATAGTGATTCGACAATTCTATTCCCATACGCTTAATTGACTGTTTTCCTAACCCCAGATGTCTGTTTTTAGAAATGTGGGGTGGGCGCCTGGGTGGCTCAGTTGGTTAAGCGACTGCCTTCGGCTCAGGTCATGATCCTGGAGTCCCGGGATCGAGTCCCACATCGGGCTCCCTGCTCGGCAGGGAGTCTGCTTCTCCCTCTGACCCTCCTCCCTCTCCTGCCCTCTGTCTCTCATTCTCTCTCTCTCAAATAAATAAATAAAATCTTTAAAAAAAAAAAACGTGGGGTACTGTGGTGGGGTATTAGATGTCTCAGTCAGTACCCCTAATTCTGCAGCTTTAACATGATACTGACTAAAGTCCCATGTCTATATTTTGTTACTAGCCTGTGATTAAAAACTCCTATGATAGCCTCATAACATCTGCTTCCTGCCTTCTTGAAAGTAGGTAAAACCCACTGTTGGTCTGAACCAGGATGGTACAGCACAGCCTTATAGTCAGAATAATCCCAGGATGTGGGGGAAGGGGGGAATACAAGTGAAGCAGGGTAAGATTTTCTAGGAGATTTTATGGAGTAGATTTTGTCCATCATCGATAGGCATTGGAGGGCTCTGTTTTTTTTCTTCTTCTTCTTCTTTTTAAAATATTTTCTTTATTTGAGAGAGAGAGCGAGGAGAGAGAAAGTGAGTGTGCAAGCGGTGGCGGGGGAGGGAGAGGGAGACTCCCCACTGAGCAGGAAACCTAGCCCCAATTTGGGGCTTGATCCCAGGACCCTGAGATCATGACCTGAGCCAAAGGCAGAGGCTTAATGGACTGAGCCACCCAGGCGCCCCTCTTTTGTTTTTCTACTGGCAGTTTTGTTGACAGTATAGTAGATCAGCAAAGAGTAAAATGTCCACATCAAAGAATATTGAAAGATTGTTATTTGTGGGTACCAGGTAAACAGTAAGGATTATGGGAGAGTTAAGTACCCTGCCCACCCCCACCCCCACCCCCAACCCCCAACCCCCACCCCCAACCCTAACCCTACCCTCCTCTCATACCCAGTAATTCCTCTTTCTGCATCTTTCACAGATACTCTAAGAGAACAGTTTCTGCTCTGGTCAGTTTCTTTTTTCTTTTTTTTTTTTTAAAGATTTTATTTATTTATTTGACAGAGAGAGACACAGTGAGAGAGGGAACACAAGCAGGGGGAGTGGGAGAGGGAGAAGCAGGCTTCCCGAGGAGCAGGGAGCCTGATGCGGGGCTCGATCCCAGGACCCTAGGATCATGACCTGAGCCGAAGGCAGACGCTTAACGACTGAGTCACCCAGGCGCCCCTGCTCTGGTCAGTTTCTAACCAGGGGTAGAAAAGTCGTCAACTATGGCAGTAATTACCAACGTTTTCCGCCATAGGGAATATTAAAAACAAACATATAGAAAAGTGCACAAATTATAATGATATAGCTCAATGAATTTTCACAAAGGGGAACACATGAATAAATGGTACAGAAATCAATAAATAGAATATTACAAGCATTGCAGAAGCCCTTTTCATGCTCCCTCCTATCACCATCTCCCCTCATAGGATACTGCTATCTAACCCAATACATATTAGATTAATTCTGGCTATTTCTGGTCTTTATAAAATGGAATCATAACATACTGAATTTTGACTAGATGGACTTTTTGGGGGGATATAGAACTGATAGCTCTGTGAACCTGAAAAATGGATTAAGAAACATTGCTATAGGTTCTTAGAATTAGGGTCATGCTAATTATGGTGAGAGGTGGAAGAAGTGATGGAATCAAGTAGAAAAGAGTAGGAGATGTATAGAAACCAACAAGAATTACAAAATCAATACCACATGAACGTAATCTGACAGTATAGGAAAAAAAGTTGGTATCATTCTTAAAAGAAAAAAAAAAACCTTTAAAGATACGTAGACACTTGTAAGCCTTACTCTATTAGAAAGTTGAGGTACACTGGGCGCCTGGGTGGCTCAGTTGGTTAAGCGACTGCCTTCGGCTCAGGTCATGATCCTGGAGTCCCGGGATCGAGTCCTGCATTGGGCTACCTGCTCGGCAGGGAGTCTGCTTCTCCCTCTGGCCCTCCCCCGTCTCATGTGCTCTCTCTCTCAAATAAATAAATAAAATCTTAAAAAAAAAAAAAAAGTTGAGGTAAACTGATCAAAATATAAAATAAAATAGAGCTTTGGAATGAGACAGGATCTCCCAAGAATAATCCAGTGGCAGAAATAAGAATGTGGCATTTAACTTGTTATCCATTCATTTTTATTCATTCAAACACTTATTGAATACCTTCTATAGTTAGACATTTTGATAATTACTGTGAATATATAAATGATTCCTGCCCACAAAAAAAGACCTTAGAGTAATAGAAGTAAAGAAGAAATTAGTATGCACTAGGATAGATTATAAAGCACATAATGAGAAAATTCTAGTCCAATGTGATAGGTTCTGTGACAGAGGAAAGCACAGGATGGACAATTAATCCAGAATGGGGATATTAGAAACAATTCCAAGGATCCTACTGGAGTATAAAAGGTTAGGGCCGCAGAGTGTGTGTGTGTGAGGGGGCGGTGGTGTGTGTACACGCCCATGTGTTGACTAGCAGGGAGGAGGGAACATTCTGTTTTGTCTCCTGGATAAAATCTAAACTCATTACCTTGAGTATCAGGGTTTGTCTTTTACTTATCATTTTAGCCAAGCTGTTTCTTCTGTTTTCTCCCTTACCTTCTCTCCTCACCGCCTGGGCTTCAGAAGAAACTTCGGATAGTTTATTTTATTAGTATGTATAAACCAGAGTGCTTTATATCTAGAGAGATCGTGCCCGTTTTGTCTGAAATCACATATAGAATTCGTCCCACTTATTTTCAGAATGTCTTATATTTACGTTGTGTCCTCATTACTATCTCAATGAGTCTTTTATCATGAAATGAAGATTCTTGCCTTGGAATTCATTGGTATTTTGAGAGTAACATGAATATCCTTGCTACTTGTGTTTTCTGTGATTTTAAAGGACGCAGAGACTCTGAAACTCATCTGCATACTAGTCTGAGGAATACCTGTGAATTTTGGTATCATTAGTATATAGGGACTTGAAATGAGAGGCGGGGATGTTGTTTTTTGGTTTTTCAGAATAATTGATGAATACAGCATCCTGAATGGGAAGTCCCACTGATGATCTAATTTATCTCAGATGCTTAAGAGCTGCTTTCTGTTGAATTTAAAAGAGTAGCATCCAGTAAAAATTCCCTGAAATTACACAGATGACCATTCATGTAAACAGGTGTTAACGAGGTGGGATGAGGGGGAACTTGTGGTGCTCAAATAGAAAAGAAGGATTCAGGGACACCTGGGTGGCTCATCCAGTTAAGCATCTGTGTTCAGCTCAGGTCATGATCCTGGGGTCCTGAGATCGAGCCCCACATCAGGCTCCTTGCTCAGCGGGGAGCCTGTTTCTCTCTCTGTCTCTGCCCCCTCCCCCGCTTTGACAAATAAAATCTTTTTTTAAAGAAGATTTATTTATTTATTTATTTGACAGAGAGAGACACAGTGAGAGAGGGAACACAAGCAGAGGAAGTGAGAGAGGGAGAAGCAGGCTTCCCGCGGAGCAGGGAGCCCGATGCGGGGCTCGATCCCAGGACCCCGGGATCACGACCTGAGCCGAAGGCAGACGCTTAACGACTGAGCCACCCAGGTGCCCCGACAAATAAATAAAATCTTCAAAAAAAAAAAGATTCATTCCCAATCTCTTATTCCAATCAGACCATTAATTTCTCAGTTTGGATTTCAGACTTCCTAGCTTTATATATTCTTGCAGCTTTCTTACGAGCAGATCAATACTGCTTTTCGGAGTGATCCAGTGGGAATCAGACTGTTGTGGCTCTAAAACTCACTGTGTCCTAGCTAAGCCAACTTCAGACTATGATTTCAATAACCAAGTAATGTGGGATTCTAGCTGTTCTAGATCAGCCTCGAAAGCCCTTGACATTATCATTAAACCAGGCACCTGGCAGCCGGTACCGGGCACACTCTTAAAGGAACCAGTGACCTGTCTGTCTGTCTCCATATGAATAACTTAACAGTTGTGTCTTCCCTCTCCATTCACTGCAGATAGCGGGAATTCCATGTTGGGAACTGTGTAGTGAGAAGACACGCACAGATTTTTCAGTTAGATTGGGATGCAAAATCTGATTCTGCGACTTCATTACTATGAGACTTTGGCAAGTAATTTCACTTCCTCGGGCTGTGATTTCTCCATCTGTGACATTTCAGGGAAGGATCAGGATCTTCTGGAATATTCAGAGCAATCTTGAAGATTTGTATGAAGAAGAAATGTATTACTTGGGCTGGTTACACAGGAGTTGGATAAGCCAAGAGGGTAGAGGGTGGCCCTTCAAAGTTACGATATGATGAATTACAGGATAGTTGAATATATCTATCATCTAGTTTTGGACAATAGCTGTAAATGTTCTCTCACAGTTAATACTTTGCATGTGGTAATTGTGAAACTTCTTAGAAAGGTTGTAAGCTCTTTTCATATTGTGGTTGGAATGAAGGAATATAGTGTTTAAGCTTCTCTGGTTCTTTTTTTGGTTTTGATCATCTTTGTTCAGGTATAATTTCATATGATAAAATTTATCCATTTTAAGCATTCAGTTCAGTAAGTTTTGTAGCAGTATACAAGCAGTCAAGAATAGAACGTGTCCAGGGGCACCTGGGTGGCTCAGTCGGTTGGGCGTCTGCCTTCGGCTCGGGTCGTGGTCCCGGGGTCCTGGGATCGAGCCCCGCATCGGGCTCCCTGCTCGGCGGGAAGCCTGCTTCTCCCTCTCCCACTCCCCCTGCTTGTGTTCCCTCTCTCGCTGTGTCTCTCTCTGTCAAATAAATAAATAAAATCTTTGAAAAGAAAAAAAAAAAAAAGAATAGAATGTGTCCATCATCCTGAAAAGTTCCTTCCTGTCCCTTTGCATCAGTCTCCAACTCCTATACTCTGGTTCCTGAAACCTTCTAGAATGTCCTATAAATGGAGTCATTCAGCTTGTTGTCTTATGTATGTGACTCTTTTCACTTACCAAGTGCTTCTGACATTGATCCATGTGATTGTGTACATCAGTAGTTTGTCCCTTTTCACTGTTGAGTGGTGTTCTATTATGTGGGTACACCACAATCTTGTTTGTTCATTGAACGCATTGATAGACCTGATTCTTAAGAATTATCCTTTTGGTTGGAATCTATTACCACTTTTTTCAAGTGATTCTTTGGGAGGAATGTTAGTTCTTTTAGCCAGAGCCAAACATAATTTTCAAAGTTGTCACTTCCACCCTAGAAATGAGATAAATAGTAGTAGAGATTCATATATAATGCTTATATTCTAATGTATCTTAGTGAAAATCTTGCAAAAGCTTGCTCAGTACTGTTAGTGTTTTATGGAATAAGAATAAATATAAAATTGTTATGGAATAAATTGGTGTCAAGGATCTGAGCGGATATTGTGATCTCAATAACCTCTAATATATATGACAATTGATTTCAGTCAACCTGTGACTAATTTTCTAGTGATTGGGATTTATTTTAACTAATGTTTATGAATTTCTTGGCATAGTTAAAAAAAATATACTTTCAGTATGCTTGAACATACATAGAAAGGAAACAAGTGTATACTTGCTTAAGGAAATCCAAAGATCATTGGTTTACCTTGATTTCTTCTAAGCCTAGCCTTAAGAATTTTAATCACTTGCTTCAACAAGTTTCTATTAAAAAATATTTATGCAATCAAATTACTAAGCTCTGTAAGCATGTCAACATTATTGGGTCTTTGAATCAAAATGATGGAAGGTAAAAATGATTAGCACATTTAAAAGAAAATTTGTAATAGGAGTCTTGTTATTAAAGAACCCTACACAATAAACTGTGAGGGCATATTTATCTTGAATTGTTGGTTGAATTAGTTTTGTAATATATTTTAGTCTGTTGGTTATCAAATGCTATAAATCAGAGATCTCAAAGTTATCCATGCATAGCTCTGAATCATTTCAGGGGTTGGGGGCAGAATATGTATGCATAGATGCTATGTTTGTCAGATCATGCATGAAGTCAGAATAAATTTTCAAAGCGAAATCATTTTAAGCAGCTGCAGGAAGTCAGTTTACAACTAAATTTAATCAGAGGCATTGTGCTTTATGGCTATTCTATTTCATACAGCATGTTCCTGACAAAACCCTTTTCCTTTCCTGCACTGTGGATGAGGTCTTCAGAAATAAATTACCCTCAGATGGTTTTTCAGAGAAACCTGGATCATCTGTCAAAAGTTTTGAGTTAACACATGGCTCTTTTAGTTTTGCTTTTTGAAAAGAAACTTGAATAGTTTTAGCACTTGTTACTACAATTTAAGAGCTCATGTTTTTCAAGTTTTTTGGCTTATTTTCAATATATTATTAGATTGCTGAGTTAGTAATAATTGAGAATAGTCACATAATATGTGTGTATACATATGTTTATTAAAAGGTTGTAGAATGGTCCCTGTCTGTTCGTACTTAAGTGTGTGCACATAAATGCATGCTTGCACACATACACCTAGGTGCTTCTGTGGAGTGTTCTCATTATTAAAATTTTGGTTTTGTATTATCAGACCAAGAGTAAGCAAAATAACTCCAACAACAAGACAGCATGCATTATTTGTTGACACATCATTAAAAGACATAAAACTTGAGTTGATGGTGGACCTGAGCCAGCTGTAGCCTTCCTATTAATAAGGGTCAGAAAAGTGACAGCTAGAATTCATTTAAAGCAAGGACTAGTTAATAAATTTTTGGGGAATATACCAAAATGGCACTTATACCAAGATAAGCTCTGGACTTTCACTTACAGTTCTGGGTTAGAGATCTGAGGGGTATTTGAGACCGTATTCCTTGAAGACTTCAATTTTGCCTCTAGCCCAGGAATTCAAGAATATACTGAAGAGTCTCAGAAAGACTACTTAAAACAGAAAACATTTTACCACCCTAAGAAAAAAATCATTGTGTGTAAATATATATATGCACACATATTTGAATGTGTACATGTGTCTAATATGCTTATGTCTAGATATTGTATGACCTGAGCAATAGAAGAGGGCTTCTTCTCAGAAAGTCAGAGGAAGGGAACTTAAATGATGAGCAAGGAGACACTAGTATGTAAATGCCCAGGTTGATAGGAAGTATAATAATAATAATCGCTTCTCGGCCTTTTGGCTAAGATCAAGTGTAATAATAATAATGATAAGTCATGAATATTTAAAATGTTGACTTACTCTCCAAATTGTAGAATTTAGAATTGTACTTAGCACTTCTGTTGAATGAGATCAGCTGTGCTTTGCTCAGACTGTAGGGAAGAAGGTGTTCATCCCACAGGGTTTAGATCTATGAGCTCTGTTTTTGGCTTTGGATGTCTGGTTATGGGTACCATGCATGGTGCTGACACCTGGGGTGTGCTCCGTAAGGCAGGAGGGGCCCTGGAGGGAGTGGTTGTTTAAGCATTAGTGCTCCTCAGCAATGATTATTTAAAATATTGGTGTCCTCTCTAAATACTGGTTTCCTACTCGGTCAATTATTTTAAAAACCATTGACATGCCCATTGAAATGCCAAGGAGTTAGTTTTAACATCACATGGAGATATTTTTTTACAGAACACTGTATCTGATTAACTTATAAGACCCCTATTCTAAAAAACAAACAAACAAAAAAACCTCTTTTAAAATTCATTTATAACATCCCTCTTTCTTCTGCTTTCTTCCAAGTATTATAATCCCTTCAAAACTTGGCTCATGTGTTGTGTTTCCCCAGAAGTCTTTGCTGGTAACTACCAGTTTCCGTAGACCTAAGTCAGGCAGAAATGAAATTTTTCTAAGCAATCCTTGACTATCATCCCACATTATGTTGAAATTGTCTATCAGTATTTCTACTTAATTAGACAAAATTCCTTGTTCTTGTTTATCTTGGGAAATAACTCTAGCACACAGGACCAAATTTGACAAATAAAAAATGATAATATTTTCATTGAGCAGTATTACTCCTTTTAGATAGTTTTCCCCGAAAATAATAATTTCCTCACAGATAAGCCAATAGATGACAAATCCAGAATGAACTAGCTAAGGGTATTTGGTGGCTAGATTTCTTGCTTTAACAGGTTATGGTCAGTGTCCTTCTGGGATGTTCTCTTACTCATTGCTTCCCTTAACATTTATCAGAACACACTGGAATCACCTCTTTGCATGTTCCTGCCAGCCTGTCACCCCAGTGAAAGCATTGCATTGTCTCTGGCTTTTTCACGCTCTCATCCCAAGTAGGTCACTATATGCTTAATAGTTAGAATGATTAGACATGCTCTTCCATAAAAATTTAATGTATTCTACTTTCATAGTATGAAAGCATATTTTTGACCCAGTAAAGTAATTCTTACTTTTATTTAAGACAAGAATCAGAGAGTGATATTAAAAGCGCTCCTGTTAACATTGTTAGGAACTTCTTCTTCTTATTATTATTTTTTTGTATCAGTGGGGGTTCCTGGTTGTAAAGGAAAGAAAAACTCTGACCAATGTAAACAACAGCAACAAAATCAATTAAAAATATTATAATTAACAATAACTGGGAAGACTGGAGAGTTGGGCTTGGGAAGAAATATGCCAGAAGCTGGAAACCAAATCCACAGTACATTTGTGTTCTTAGAACAAGTGAGGGCTTGCACTCCCTCTGTGAGCTGGACACTGGGTGCTGCTGATGAATTCCCAGTGGCTTGTCTTTTCTTGTGTAAGAGTTTATGATTGACCAAGCTGAGGTGGGTAAGGGAAAATCTGCCCAAGCCCTTGTTTGTAGGGGTGGCGTGAGTAAATACGTGACTCCTGTTTGTTTCTGGAGCCATCTGTGCCTAGTATCAAGATTCACACTGTGGGGCGCCTGGGTGGCTCAGTCGGTTAAGCGACTGCCTTCGGCTCAGGTCATGATCCTGGAGTCCCGGGATCGAGTCCCGCATCGCGCTCCCTGCTCGGCAGGGAGTCTGCTTCTCCCTCTGACCCTTCCCCCTCTCATGTGCTCTCTCTCCTTCTCTCTCTCTCAAATAAATAAATAAAATCTTTAAAAAAAAAAAAATTTCTTCAAGATTCACACTGTGTTAGCTTCTGTAAACATGAGTAGGGACAGCCAAATGCAAATACAAATACAAAATCTTCACAAATGTCCCCCCCACCCCCACCCCCCACAACACCTCTCTGGCTGCCAGTGCCGTCACCATGTCCTAGGATCAGGCTAAGGGTCTTCAGTAATCTCCTTCACACTTCCCCTGCCATAGGTACCTCTCTAACTTGAAACTTACTGTGATACAAAATGCCCCTATGTATGAGATTTTTTCCCCCTCATTCTCTTAATGTTGGTGAAAAGGAAGTCAATGTTTACCTATCATGTGTAAATGATTAAAAAAAA